>NW_006293779.1:9891857-9897237 GCF_000327345.1 Myotis davidii | reverse complement strand
GGTCAACGCCTGAGGGCTCCCAGTATGTGAGAGGGGGCAGGCTGGGCTGAGGGACACTCCCCCCCACCCCCCACCCAGTGCACGAATTTCATGCACCGGGCCCCTAGTATTAAAATAACTGGTAAAAGCTTTGTGTAGCAAAAATACATATTTTTGAAGTGTATGGTGAATTTAAAGAAAGTAATAGGATATCCAAAAGGGACTGAATATATTCCAGAGTTAGAAAATAAAAGAGGTAAAAATTTATTAAGTTTGCTTACTAATAAGTTCTCATTTTCTAAATTCTTTAAAATTCACAATATATTACTCCTCCTTTTTGAAAATTAAATGTAGTAATAATACTATTGAGAAGGATAACATGTATTTATGAAAAACAATGCTTATCATTTAATGTAGAATTGCCTTTGATTAATTATTAAGATAGACTTTTCTTAAAATAATTGATTATTTCACAACAAGTTAAAACTATTAGAAGTTTGGAGAAAGGACAGACAGTACATATATATTATCTATGCATATTCAATATATCACATTAAATATCTAAAAAAGTCATCTGAAACAACTACATTACACCAAAAACAACTCAAAAACCAGCAGCAAACACAGATGCATATTCAGATCACATGTGAAACATCTGGTTTTCTGAATGTATAGATGATGATATAAATTCCATGAGAAAATTATGAAGACTTATAATGAGGATCATTCAAAGACATACACCTGATATTTTTACTGAAAATGTCCCTTATAAAAAATGTGACAAGTGTGTACCTTTTCCTCTACAGTGGGGCCTTGACTTAAGAGTGTCCCGACTAACGAGTTTTTTGAGATACCAGCTGTCTCTCCGCCCGATTTTTTGCATTGAGGTGATAGAGTAATTTGAGTTAACGAGCTCCTTAACGAGCTCGGTCTCCGAACGAATTAAACTCGTAAGTCAAGGCCCCACTGTATTCTTTTTCCCCTACCTTATTCCCTGCATATTTAAATGGAAAGAAAAAGACAAAATCTTGACTACATTTACCTCCCCGAATGGGTTGTAGAACTGCACGATGTTGACATCTCTGTCCTGCAGGCCGGCCTTCTGGGTGCCCGCCACCGCCAGCACACTGCCAGTGTGGTTCCACTGGATACTGACCACGCACATGTTCGTGTCGATGAGAACAGGGTCTTGCAAAGAGAAGAAAGGAGGCAGTTGTGGTAAAGCACTTAGCCTAGGGAACTTGGTCATCCTAAGGACAATTTTTAAATATTCTGTAGTTCTCCACATTAAAAAGCAATGACATACTTTGGTCATTCTCGTGTCTCATTATTTGGCACCGCCCGTTGTCAAAACAAACAGCGAGGCAGGGGCAGTCGGGCTCCACGTAGCCTTCGGTGCCGTGGTACCAGTGAATTCCAGCAATACTGATGGCGCCAGTGACGTTCACCAAACAGTTCAGCTTCATTTTCATCTGAGTGAAATCATGTTAATGGTCTATGTTTTAGAACAGATCAGCGAGAACAGAGCATTGTAGAAACAAACACAGAAAGTAGGATTTAAAAATCTGGTTTCAAATGCAAGCTCTATCACTTACGAGTTTACCAACCCTGGAAAAATCACTTCCCCTGGGTTTCAGCTTTCCCCATTTGCAACATGAGGAATAAAAAACCTCAGAGTCTTTTTGAGTCTCGAATGACAAGAGGATATGAAAGTACTATGGAAATAGCAAAGTGTCATAGAAAAGCTGCTATTCCCACTTCCATTAATGAGTGGATGCATGGAGTGCCCTGACTGTGACTAAAGACAGCGCTGCCCACGCGATCAGATCCTCACAGCTCAATCACACAAAGCCAGGCTTTCCTGAGATGTTACCACCTGAGCCCATACATTTTGCTTCTTCCCAGGCCTGATTTTTGTCCCTTGCTGTTTAAGTCTTCGTTCTTTTTACAAACAGCCCTGAGTAGCTTCCTACAGGAATATCTGTGCTATCTCATGTAAACTGTGGCTTCGGGCCTGAGAAGACACAGCAATTAAACTGCACATCTTCCCACTCATCATCCCTCAGCTCTGTCCACTGAAATCTTGTCCTTTCCAGCTACCTGAAAAGGGAACGAAAAGCATCAATTTATCTTGACACAACCAGAGGTGACTTTTTAATAAAAAAAAACTTTTTAGATGATTTAAACCTGAATTGAAGACGTTCTTTTGTTTTGTTTTGTTTTAATTGAACCTATTGGGGTGACATTGGTTCACACAACTGTAAAGGTTGCAAGTGTACAACTCAACAAATCATCATCTGCACACGGCATGGTGCGCCCATCTCCCAGGCAAAGTCTCTCTCCACCCCCATTTATCCCCTTTGCCCATCTGCGCCTACCCCCCACCTACCTCTCCCTCTGGCTATCACCACACTGTTGTCTGTGTCTAGGTATTATATCTACATATGTTTTTTTGTTTAATCCCTTCACTTTTTTCATCCCCAACACCCCTCCCCTCTACAGCTGTCAATCTGTTCCATGCATCCTGACTCTGTTCCTATTTTGTTCATTAGATTCCACATATAAATGAGATCATATAGTATTTGCTTTTCTCTGACTAGCTTATTTCACGTAGCATAATACCCTCCAGGTCTATGCATGCTGTTGCAAAGGTAAAATTTCCTTTTTTACAATCCAGTAATATTCTATTGTGTAAATGTACCACAGCTTTTTAATCCACTCATCTACTGATGGGCACTTGGGCTGCTTCCAGATCTTGGCTATTGTAAATAATGCTGCAATGAACATAGGGGTGCATACATTCTTTCAAATTAATGTTTCAGGTTTCTCAGGATATATTTCCAGAAGTGGAATCACTAGGTGAAAAAAGAAGTTCCATTATTAATTTTTTGAGGAAATTCTATACTATTTTCCACAGAAGACTTTCATGATTACACAAACCATCTATATATATAAAAGTCTAAGCGACTCTTATGACAGAATGACCGGAACAGGAATGACCGGTCAACCGGTCGCTATGATGCACACTGACCACTAGGGTACAGACTCTCAATGCAGGAGCTGCCCCTGGTGGTCAGTACACTCCCACAGGGGGAGAGCTGCTTAGACAGAAGCTGGGCTCGTGGCTGGCGAGTGCAGCTGTGGCGGTGGGAGCCTCTCCCACCTCCACAGCATTACTGCAGCATTACCAAGCAGCAGCCACAGTAGGCGCAGTGGGCCAAGATGAGCGTGAGCAGCATGGCACCAGCCCCAGTTTGGGTTCCTCCCTGGCCGCCTGCCGCTTGGTGACTGCTACATCCCTTGAGGGGTCCCGGATTGTAGAGGGCACAGACCAGGCTGAGGGCCCTCCCACCTCCGTGCACGAATTTTGTGCACAGGGCCTCTAGTCATAAATAAATGTGTATATGTATATGAAAGATACATAAAATAACCATATAAAATTATATAAATAAAACTAATGAATACATGGGTATATACTTACTATAAAATTCCCTTGACTATCATAAATGTGTATTTCTCCATTTGCCATTCCAAAAAGTAAGGCTTTACCATCTGCGGACCACGCTACATGACATAACTGTACACCCTTCAAGTCTTTTCCCCAAATGCGATTCCCTAAAACAAAACATCCAACATAATTTTTTCATTAAAAGTTCAAGTATAAAGGTAAATTATATAATTAGGCAGACATATTCAAAATAATCCTGAAAACTGAATTCACTTTTTTTAGTGCCACTATAAAAAATTTTTTTAAATAGACTGTCTTATTTGAATATAATTAAAAATAAATGATTCTGGAATGTCATCAAATTATATGCCAATTGTTTTCTCTTTTTACATTTACTTTTCTGTCAGAAGACTAACATATAGTAATGAAGTTAAACCTCTAAAGACAAAAACATCAATAAGTGTCGATCTCAGCTCTGGGTGCGATGAGGCATTACCATCCACTGAGCCGACTATCACTGCCCCGTCTTCATACACAATGCAGATCTTCTGTCCATCCGCAGTCCAGCTCATGTTGCGAACCACGGATTTATTCCTGTTGTTGATCATTTCCTCATACCAAGAGCCTATGTGCATAAATAAAAAGTACAAGTCAAAACTTCCACATCTATTAGATGGTGCTGAAGATTTGAAAACATCCCATGGAATACAATGTGAAACAAATAACTGCCAAGTTCTCTACAACACGAGACATTAAACTATAAAACCCTCAAATCCAACATAAACAAAATGAAAAATTAACTTAGACCTTAACTAAGATCATCTCAGAAAACACAATAAATTCCCACCTTTTTTTATTATTGCCTTTGACTTCTTAATAAATGTGTCTTTACCTACTGACCTAATTCCAGTCACTGGCCACATAGGAACTAATTCTTATAGAAAAACAAGAGCTGCCTCAAGCAGAAACTATTCTGCTAAGAGTCTAAGTTAATTTTGGAGATAACCAACAGTCACTCTCAACAGTCAGTTCATTCACTTTCCTGATCCAAGGTCACAGTTCAAAGGAAAGGAAATTAAAGAGGAAAGTAGAGAGAAGTAAGTCCAGAAATATCACCCCTGTACAGTCAGAACGAACTCCTGTTGCTGGTTAAAGGGGCCTATTTCAAAGACGTTATTTCCCCGTTCAAATACTGTAACCCAGACTCCACTTTGTGAAAGATTAAATAAACTCTCCTAATATACCTTTATAAAACATCCAAACAATGATAAGCCCATTTTGATCACTGGTAGTCAACTTCTGATATTGTTCATTCCATGTGACAACTTGAACACAACCTAAAAAAATATAAAACAATTTAGAAACTACAAAAAAGGTATAATTAACTTCATACATATTTTTATAAAAAACGCCAAAGAGCATGTTAAAATCAGTACAGTTCCTGTCCAACTACCCAGCCTTAATATTCATCAAAAACATTCATAGGAGCCTGGCCAGTGTGACTTAGTTGTTGAGTTTCGACCTATGAAGCAGGAGGTCACAGTTCCATTCCCTTTCAGGGCGCATGCCAGGTTGTGGGCTTGATCCCCAGGTGGGGGCGTGCAGGAGGGAACCAATCAATGATTCTCTCTCATCACTGATGTTTCTATCTCTCTCTCCCTCTCCCTTCCTCTCTGAAATCAATAAAAATATATTTTTTTAAATATTCATAGGATACAGTTACTATTATCACTCATTTTTTTACAAGAATGGGCAATACTATTTCATGTTTGTTCCTATTTCATGCCAGCAAAGCACCTGTTACGGTCAGTTGCAAGAGCTGCCATACAGCTGGTGACAGAAACAAATGTAAGTTTTACCGAACTGGCCAGACTCCCAAAGACTATAATGCCCGAAGGACATCATACTAAGTACTTGGTTCTTTGGGGTTTTTACTTTTTTCTTTGAGGCAGG
>NW_006293779.1:9887610-9891811 GCF_000327345.1 Myotis davidii | reverse complement strand
GGTGTTGTTTGTGGTTATGTCCCCTAATCACTCTTCCCCACTCCCGATTGTTCCCTTGTTTTCCATTCTATTAGTAACACACTTGTGAGCAGATCTTAAACCTCTGGGTTATATGAACAATTGATTTTTTCTTTTTCTATTTTTTAGTTTTTGTAATCCCTAAATATTTTAGTGTATATTTCTTAAGAATAAGGACATTCTCTTTCATAACCACATTACAACTTAGGAAATTTAACAATGATACAATATTATTCTCTAACCCACATTCCACAGTCAAATTTTATCAATTGTCTAAATAATGTCCTTTATAGATACTTGTTTTTGTCATTCCAAGATCCAATCTAAATTAATATTGCATTCAGATGTGCCCTGACCAGGTGGCTTAGATGGTTGGAGCGTCCTCCCATGCACCAAAAAGTGGTAGGTTCAATTCCAGTCCCGGTCAGGGCACATACCCAGGTTGCGGGTTTGATCCCCAGTCAGGATGTGTATCAGTTAATGTTTCTCACATCAATGTTTCTCTCTATCTATCTATCTATCTCTATCACTCTCTCTAAAAATAAAAATATATATATATACACACACATATGTATTTTTTTAGGTGAAGATTAAAAAAAATAATAGTGCATTCAATTGTTACATCTCTTTAGTCTACTTTAATCTGGAACCAAGGGACAAATTCTCAAAAAAGATTATATCCTATCCAGAGACAGATACAGTATTTTCTAATATATAAAATAACAGCTACTTTTTTCAGATTTATTGAGTATGTTGATTAATCACGTAATGTGAAAGTTGTTGAATGACTCTAGGTTTTTCTAATATATAAAATAACAGCTACTTTTTTTCAGATTTATTATGTTGATTAATCATGTAATGTAAAAGTTGTTGAATGACTCTAGGCCAGAGGTGGGCAACCCGTGGCACGCGTGCCAAACATGGCATGCCAGTAACTTTTGCTGTCACCCGAAACCCTCTCTTATAATCTTCCATTTACAATTTTTTTCTTAATATCGACTTTTTTATTTTTCAGATAAATTCAGCAAATCTCTGAAGGTCACGAAATATAAACCTGAATCAAAATCTGTCATCAGTGAGGCAGCAGCAAAAGTCCCACTGATAATATCAAACGGAGTCACAAAGTTTTCTGTAGGACTATCAGTGTACATGTCTACATTAAAAAATAAATGTATTTTTCATCATCATAGACTGTGTTTTTGTCGCTCAAATGAATTTTATTATTTCTTCAAGGTTCTTCACACACGTCCACCTTAAGAGATACCAAATAGGCGTAACATGTTCTCAAAAAATTAGGGTTGGCACACAGAAGAATTTTGAGTCAGAGATTTTGCTGGTTTTGGCACACATTCCCAAAAAGGTTGCCTACCCCTGCTCTAGGCTATACTATGGCTCAACAGCAATGATTATTTTAAGTACTACCATCATTAAAAATGATGACAATTCTGCATTAAGTAGATCATTTCTAAATGCCTAAAGATGAAATATGATTAAACAATTACATGACTTACCACTATGACCATCAAGATTCTGATTCATAGAAAGATTATTAGGAGCTGCAAGACCCCTCAATTTTGCATCATCTAGAAAAAAAAAAACAATAACAAAAACTATTACTGCAAATATGTAAATGACAGGTTATAAGATTTTGACATTTCTTGCTTTTTTTGAAAGGAGATCCTATTCCTGGATGACATTAGAAATATTATTTTTAAGTATGCCTCATTCTAATCTATTTTTCTCATGGTGGAAATATGGACAAGAATACGTACATCCTTGCAAAAATATTATTCTGGCAAAATGTATACAAGAACATTGTTTACTCAGTCTATTAAATAATTAGTAATTATTATTACTACTTATTGCTTACCAAAAGATCACAAATAGAAATATTGATGACATATAGATTGAAAAATCTAAAGCATAAGAGGGCTCAAGGAGCAAAGACTTTGGAAACTGGTTTTTACTAGACTTTGCAGAATCTTGTATTTATTCATTCATTCATTCAGCAAATATTTATTGAACATCTACAATATGCTATGCACTGTGGGAGGTTCTGGATACAAAATGATAAAATAACTAAGGCCTCTCCCCTCAGAGAACTTGTAGTCTACTGAGGGGACACATATTAAATACACATACATAAATATATCAACATAAATGTATATGTATGAAGACTTTCTGAACAAAGGATATTTAAATTGAGACTGAGGGATAAAGTGGAGATAGCCAAGAGGGATAGGGACAAGGGAGAAGTATTCCATGCTAGGAAACAGCCAGTGCAAAGACTGGGGGTCGAGGGGTAGAGCCTTTGACAAACGGAAAGAAGTCCTAGTTGAACAGGGAGAATGACACAAGATGAGGCAAGTGTGATAAGCACGGGGGAAATTATGAAGTCTTCGTAGGAAATGATAAGAATTTTAGATTTTACCCAAAGTGCAATAGAAGCCTTTAAAGACTGCTTTTTTATTTTGTTATTCTTGATTACTAATCATACTATAGATAATACATACAATCTTAAAATACATCATTTCAGTAAGTTAATCTTCACTTGGAAAATCTGGTTGTTACATGTAAAATAGAGCTTTTTAAAACTTTCATTTGAAAATCTTTAAAATCTGTGAGTGGAAATTATAAAAGTTAATGCTAAAAAAATTCTACTTTCACATAACATGTCTTAAAATCTTATAAAAAGTACTCTTTACTCTGAAAGCAATGTCAGGGAAAAAAACATGAGTTCCTTCAAAACCACTACTTTTAATTATCCAGTTGCTGTCTCGGACAAGGCAAGAATACACTTTTTTTTTTAATCCTCACCTGAGGATATGTTTATTGCTTTTAGAGAGAGGAAAAGAGAGAGAAACATTGACTTGTTGTTCCACCTTTTTATGCATTCATTGGTTGTTTCTTGTATATTGCCCTGGTAGGAAACTGAACCCTCAATCTTGGTGTATCCCAACAACGCTCTAACCAACTGAGCTACCTGGCCAGGGCCATGAATGTATTTCTTAATGCAACTAAAACTTCCTGCATATGTTAAGCAAGATTTTAAACGTATATATAATATACATACATATGTGTATATGTGTTTGAGAAACATAACAGAAAGAAATTTTCTTTTAAGACAGTTAAGGAACCCAAAAAATTGAGAGATTAAATTACTCAATATCAGAGGCCAAATTCTTTTTCACTTTCCATCAATAACTTCAGCAAAAGCCATCTGACCTTTCCTTTCAATATTCTCTGAACTTTCCTGCAAAAATCCTCTAGAAAGGCACCATGAAATGTTTAGGGTTTTGTTCCTCCCCTTTTAAAAACAACCAGAATTGCATACTGACAATAACATGGGCAAATCTCAAGCCGATTTGCCATCAAGTTCAAGCATGTGGGCTTGCATTCATTCACCTACCCGTCTGTGTCTCTAACTTCAACACCTTCAGTAATCCATCTTCGCCCCCACACGCGATGAATCCTTGGTCCTTGTTCCAAGAGATACATTTCAGCTTCACGTTATTGGGAATGGCGATCTGAAAAGCAACCAGAGCCGCTCACAACTTCTTACGAAGGAGGTGAAAAGGGAGTCTACGGGAGCTGCAAGGCTGAAGAAAATCCCCCCAAGAAAGTGGGCGTAGTCTCTGAACTGTGCTGGGCGCTACCCGTTGGGAAAGAGAGAGAGACGCGCCCACCAACAAGGGTACACACCGCGGAGGAGCCCAACCCGGGAGTCGCCTGGGGGGCTTTTAAAAGGGCACGGAGATGGCAATGCACACCCTCCGTCCACGTTCCCTTTCCACGCATACCTAGGCTACCCTTTTGCAATTCTTCTCTTCCCCGGAGGCCCATGATGGCCCCAAGAATCTAAGTCACCTGGATCAGCAGCAGATGGAGGAGCCACGCTGGGGAAGCACCCACTGATCTGCCCAGCTGGCCCCGCCAAAGAACCCGCCTGGGGCCGCTCTGGCAGAGAGTCGCACCGGAGGGCGGCGGGGCGCGTCCGGGACTCTCTGGGGACCGGCGGGAGGAGGTCGGATGCGGGAGCAGGAGGGATGCAGGAGCCGCGACCGAGACAGATGCGGGCAGAGGCGGGGACGGAGAAGCGCGGGCGCCCCCGGAACACTCACTCTCTTGCTCAGATAAAAGAACATCCTGGAGGCCCGAGGGCACGACCCCAGCCGCCGAGGCC
>NW_006293779.1:9885032-9887027 GCF_000327345.1 Myotis davidii | reverse complement strand
GAGGATCTTCTCTCTCCCAGATGTTCTAGCAGAGGTCCCGGAATTGAGTGTCGCTGGCTCTGAGTGACCTGCCATGGGTCAGGGGTCTATCCTGAAGTATTTGTGGGCAGAGGACATGAGGCTCTGATTCTGCTGGCTTTTATTCTAAGGCACCCCTCAGGCTGGGGATGGGTCAGCCTCACTGAGCGCTGTGCACGCAAATCAAGCTTGGGTGGCTCAGTGGTTGAGCACCGACCTCTAAACCAGGAGGTCACTGTTTGATTCCTGGTTCAATTACAGGCTCAATGCCTGGGCTGCAGGCGTGCAGGAGGCAGCCAGTCAATGAATGGTTCTCTCTCATCATTAATGTTTCTATCTCTCTCTCCCTCTCCCTTCCTCTCTGAAATCAATCAAAAATATTAAAAAAAAAAGAATTGACCGTTGTCCTGCTGCCTTTCTATCAAATCTAAACTCTGGCTAACATCAGATCTCCCTCCTAAATCTTTCCTATGGCCCTACTCTAAGCAAGCCAATATGCTTTCTGCACCCCACCATGCCTCTCTGCTTCTAAGGCCATTTTAAATATATCCTATGATGTTCCCACCCTCTTGGCCAAAGGCATTGATCAGGTCTTCCTGAGAAATTCTTTCCAAACTTAACCCCCACCCCATTCAGATAAAATATGTGTTTTCAAATGTATGGGTATCTTTCTTTTCAGCACCAAACTGTAAATTCCTAAGATATGTCAGCACCTTCTCACAGGCTCCCTATACTGGACTCATGAATCAAGTATTATCTAAGCCCGGAGGATTTAAGACATGATTAATCGAAGCTAGTTACTAATGGTCACACCCTTGAAAAATCATATCTAAATACTTTTCCTTAGTTCTTGAACATGAACTCTCATTTATTCCTTCTATAGCATCATTGCTGTGTGATATCTATGCAAAGTGTCCCCTTGGGAGTTTGACCCAGAGACCGATCGCTCACTATGACATGAGTTGACCACCAGGGGGTGGTGCAGAACAAAGGAAGGCTCCGGCCAGCAGTCAGAAGGCCCCAATTGGCCTTGGTGGCCAGCCAGGCCGAGGGACCCTACCTATGCACAAATTTCATGCACCGGGCCTCTAATATTAATATATTACTGATCCTGTGCTCAAATATGTTTGGAAAATACTGCTCTATGTCATGTCCTTCCAAAAATGTTGAGAAATAACAATATATGTTTCATAAAATATATACTGCCTTGATATGTTTATTTTTCATTTATTCCCTTTGAAGTTTGGATTTTAGATTTTTTTACTGTTTCTAGATTTTGACTGTTTCTGTAGGGAATTGCAGTGCTATTTACAATAGCCAGGATTTAGAAGCAGCCCAAGTGCCCATCAGAATAGATTTTTAAAAAAAAAAAAGCTGTGGTACCTTTTACACAATGGGATACTACTCAACCATAAAAAAAAATAAAAAAAAAAGGAAATCTTACCTTTTGCCACAGCATGGATGGATCTGGAGAGTATTATGCTAAATGAAATAAGCCAGTCAGAGAAAGACAAGTACCATATGATTTCACTTGCATGTGGAATCTAATGGCCAAAACAACCTTACAAAACACAAAGGACAGCCTGACAGCTGTCCGAAGGGATGGGAGTTGGGAGGCTGGATGAAATAGGTGAAGGGATTAAGAAAAAAAAACCTCATAGGCACAGACAACAATATGGTGATTACCTGAGGGGAAGGGAGGTAGGGTCAGGTATAAGAGGGTAAAGGGGGGATACATGGTCCGGCCAGCAGTCAGAAGGCCCCAATTGGCCTTGGTGGCCAGCCAGGCCGAGGGACCCTACCTATGCACAAATTTCATGCACCGGGCCTCTAATATTAATATATTACTGATCCTGTGCTCAAATATGTTTGGAAAATACTGCTCTATGTCATGTCCTTCCAAAAATGTTGAGAAATAACAATATATGTTTCATAAAATATATACTGCCTTGATATGTTTATTTTTCATTTATTGCC
>NW_006293779.1:9869058-9884826 GCF_000327345.1 Myotis davidii | reverse complement strand
AAACAATACACAGATAATGTATCATACAATTGTACACTTGAAACCTCTATATATGTATTAACCAATGTTACCCCAATAAATTCAATATTTTAAAAAACAGAATTTTAAAATGTACATTGATAAAGGAAGAACACTGGGAAAAAAATAGCAAACTGTTAGTTGTTTTGTACAGGTGATTTTTATTCTTTATATATTATACATTTTAAAATATCTGTGATGAATATATAATATGAATATAATTATAGAAATAACATACTTGTGTTTAAGAATAGAATGAGAACTTGGGAACTGAAAGAAAAATGAAAAGGCTCAATTAGTAAAGAAATATTAAACTTTTCACTCTATTTCCTACCAACCATTTCATAGTCATAACTTAAAGACACTAAAGTTTGCATTAAATTAAGGATCTGGACATTTGTTTCCTTAGAAAAATAATACTGATTCTCCAGAAGATTCTCAAACTATGTCTCCACTAATTCAAGCATTTTAATGGCAGATAATTAGCACCATTGGAACATACAGAAGTATTAAATACAGCAAGTTCTCTATATTTCCAGGTGAAACTTTTCAGCAGTTTTAAAAATCATTTATATTGATGATCGATCGGCTGCCTTATACCCTCCTAGTGGGGACTCCAAAACCTGGGTATGTACCCTGACTGGAATTGAACCGGCGACCTTTTGGTGGATTGGATGATGCTCAACCAACTGAGCCACACTGGCCAGGGTGAAAATTTTGAGCAGCTTAATGATGTATTTGTCCATATTCATTTGCTTGCAACTTCTCCAAAATGTCATCAAGTGGTTAGTTGTTAAGGCCAACACCATTTATTTTGACATTAGAAAACATACACACACTTTCAAACACTTCAATACAAAATAAAAGAAAATAATTACATTCCATTGTAAATAAATAAAAAGAGTAAAAATGTTTTCTCAAGTCTAATGTAATCTAAAACTCAGGAGTTCTTTTTTTAGAAAGCATGATATAAAGCAGTAGTCTTCAAACATTTGTGCTCATATGCCCCCTAAAATATTTAACAAATAAGTGGTGTCTTGTGCATATTTAAGTTATATGAAAATTTTCATAAGTTTTAGTTACAAAATACACTAGTATAATTTATGCTGTTATAAATATTGACTTTCTAAAATGAAATTTAAATCAATCTTTCAAATGTACCCCATGTAACATTAAAAGCATACTAGATAGATACCTAGTATTCTTCTAAAGTAAAATATTTAAAACAAAAGAATTTGTATTTCCTTTCTACTTTCTTCACAGAATTTTATCCATCTTTGAATCTCAGAAATCTTGTTTTTTAATATATTTTTATTGATTTTTTTTTCAGAGAGGAAGGGAGAGGGATAGAGAGTTAGAAACATGATCAGCTGCCTCCTGCACACCTCCTACTGGGGATGTGCCCACAACCAACATACATGCACTTGACTGGAATCGAACCTGGGACCTTTCAGTCTGCAGGCCGACATTCTATTCACTGAGCCAAACCGGTCAGGGCTCAGAAATCTTTTCTTGGTCACTCTGTTATACTTCTCTGAAGTAAACTTACACAAACAAGCATACACATTTATATTGAAATTACCTTTCAATTAAATTTCTTTGACCATAAGGCCCCAATTTTTTTTAATCATCTGGATTGAATTATCAATACAGCTATTATGAGCACATAATGGATCCAAACAACAACTAAGGTATAAATTTTTACATAAAACCATTACAAATAAAAGGTAAAGTTTAATTGGAAAGGTATCTCTCTCTTTTTTTAATATATTTTATTGATTTTTTACAGAGAGGAAGGGAGAGAGATAGAGAGTTAGAAACATCGATCAGCTGCCTCCTGCACATCTCCCACTGGGGATATGCCCACAACCAAGGTACATGCCCTTGACTGGAATCGAACCCGGGACCCTTCAGTCCGCAGGCTGACGCTCTATCCACTGAGCCAAGCCGGTCTCGGCTGGAAAGGTATCTCTTAATGGTATGGATTGGGGTGGGGGGAATCGTGTTTATGAAGCCTTGGTTTAAAAATCTGTTGAATTGCCCCTTTGTTTGAATCGTTCCCAAGAAATGCACCTTACAAAAATTCAGGCTACGTGAGAGGTTTAGGTAAAGTTAGGAGAATGGGGATACAGAGGTGAGAGAGAGGAAAAGAGAATGGCAACTCACCCCAAGTAGCATCTTAGGCAGATCAACTTAAGGAAGCGAAGGATTTGGAAACTGATCCTTGATAACATTCTGTCCGCCACCCCTTCACTCCCCCACACACATCCACTGTACCCCTGGAAAGTCTCTGCACCCTCCTCAGGGATCCCCATCACAATCTGAATGCCACTCCTCTAAGACCCCTAGGAACAGCGTTGCTAAGTTGAGCCGCACTAAACAAGTAATTTCCCTGAATCACAACTTCGACTAAAGAGCTGATCTTGAAAGTTTCTGACATGGTAACATGGTACATTTCAAATCTGCTTTTTGACGGCGTGGCTAGCCGGTGTTACAGCTGGGTGTTATCTGAGCGATCACACCCCATGAATCAGCTGACTCATTCTATGCATGGCCAGATTCCCTAGAAGCCATATACGGGCATCACAGCATAATAGCTGGATCTGTAAAGAAGAGCTCAATTGGGAGCAGAGACCGCTATGGAAAAACACGAGCGAAAGAAACAGGTAGCTTTTCCATGTCAATGTTAAATGGGTGAAATGGTCTCTTAAAACCGTTCAAAGAAACTCTCAGTTTACAAAATAAACGCTGTGCAGTCTTACTATTGCTCATCTTAAAACCTAATGAATAGGGAGGGCCCTCATCCTGTGAAATATCCTAAAATGTTGGGCTCATTGTCGTGCCCAGGTAGGTACAAGCTTTAAGCAGAAAAGCTGCCAGAAAGGATATTTTTGGTGTTCAGTCTCTGCAGATACGAGATGACCTTGTTCTGGAATGTCAGTGTGGCTTCGCACCCACAAACATCTCTTATGGAGGTGAGTCTTGCTGCTTCTTGAACGGCTGATGACAATGACAGGACATGAAATGCTGTGGTTAATTAGAAATCATAGCAAGTCTGGAAATCCATGATAGTTCCATTTTTAGGACTTACCTAAATGCATTTTCTGAAAGGTAAAAGGATATGGGAGCACACGCAAAGAGGACAAAACACTTTGGAATGTTAATGAGCAGAAGAAACTGAATTAGGAAATGCTGGGGACAAAGCTACAATTGTCGAAGCTGGGTGATGGCTATACGTGAGCTCATTATATTTTCTCTGTACTTTTGTGATTGCCTGAAATTCTCCATGATACAAAGTAAATTTTTAAAAAGATAGTGTAGCGGGAAGCCAAGAACGCAGAGATAAGACAACTAATCTTGTGATACTGTGTCCTCATTAAAAAATGAAAATGCGCCGAAACCGGTTTGGCTCAGTGGTTAGAGCATCAGCCTGCGGACTGAGGGGTCCCAGGTTCGATTCCGGTCAAGGGCATGTACCTGGGTTGCGGGCACATCCCCAGTGGGGAGTGTGCAGGAGGCAGCTAATCGATGTTTCTCTCTCATCGATGTTTCTAACTCTCTATCTCTCTCCCTTCCTCTCTGTAAAAAATCAATAAAATATATTTTTTTTAAAAAATGAAAATGAGGAAAAACCTCTATTTGTGCAGCCAAAATACTTCAAGGTTTAAAACTAGATAATTCCTGATTTCCTATGTGGACTCTTATTCTATTGAATTGTTTAAAATGAGAGTTCTTACCCGTAAATACTTCGGGTTTGGGTGGGTTTTTTTAATCTTTATTGTTGAAAGTATTACATATATCCCCTTTTTCCCCCGCATTGGCCCCTTCCAGCATGCACCCATCCCCCAGCCCCCCACCCCATAAACACTTTGGAACTAAAGTTGCATCGACATTTAATCAAAGAACCCGGGAGAAGAATAATGCTAACTCCTGTTTCTTTCTGAAGTTCAGTGAGGCAGCTATTCCTACTCAATCTCATAGCCTCTGAAATTGCTAATAGAAATAAGAATAACCTCCCAGGTCTGAAGTGTAACCTTGCAATGGAGCGGCACTACTGCCTGAGGACGGGCAGTGGGCCTTTGCTTACATGTTCTCCCACATTCTACAAAGATATGATATAGGGCCGGGGGACCAAAACACGCTTGATTAAATAGAATCTACCTACCTGTCCAAACCCTATTGAACCTTTTAGGGAAGGCCAGCTCAAATCCCATCTCAATCAATTAGTAAACCAGAATATAGCTACTGGATGCAGTACAACCCCATCCAGCATCCCAGTACAGAGGATAAAATTGGTACTTAGGATACTTTTTCAGTGTATGTTGCCTGAGAGACTCTAAGCTCTGTGAGGGCAGGGGCTCAGTGGGATGTTCTCATTAACAGATCCGATAGAAAACCAGACAACTTCGATGGAGCACAATTGAAAGTTGGGAGATGGACTCATTCACAATAGCAGTGAAAAGAATAAAAGATTTAGGAGTAAATTTTAACAAAAGAAGTGCAAGACTTGTACACTGCTCACTACAAAACATTGGTTTCTCTCCAGTTCCTTCCTCAGGACCTAACAGTACCCGACATGTAACAGTAGCTCCATGAACAGCTGCTGAACAAATAACTCAGTGAATGACTGGGCAAATGAGGTCAGAGCCTAAGCCATTATAAATCACATCGGAATCCCATTTTCCAGGAGTAAAAAAAAAAAAAATGCCCAAGAGTGATTTTGCTTTTTAATTTGAGAGAGAGAGAGAGAAAGAGAGAGAGCGAGGAAACCAGATCATGGAAGGAGTAGAATCATTTCATTCTGATGCCAAGTGGGAACCCCTGAGGAATTCCAACAGGAAGAACGTGCCTCAGACTCTGAGAGAGAAGAGCTTACTCCTAGGTTGTCCTACTGAATGAAATAGGATTAAAGGGCCAGTCTTTACCTGAACACGTCTTCTTGTCTTCATTCAGGGTGAAGCCAGTATGACAGTCGCAGTGGTAGGACGCGGCCCCATCACTCACACAAATGTGCTGGCAACCGTGAGAGCCCAGAGCACACTTGTCAAGAACTGACCAGGAAGAGAAACAGTCACAAATTACAACGGGAAACGAAGCGCAGACTTCTGGGAGAAAAGGCTTTGGTTCGATCCCAACAAGTGTCAACAGCAACAAGTCTCCCCTGTTCCACAAGAAGAAAGCCTACTTTCTTGTCTCATATCTCACATCCCCTCGCCTGCCTTTGATTGCATACACCCCTTTCCTTTTTTTTTCTTGCCCATATCTGGGGGTGCTGCTCTGTTTTCCTACCCGCAGCACTGGAGCTACACTGAGTCTTGATTATACTCCAGAACTCACCTACAGAACTTTACTGATGACCACCAATGCCTCCAAACATACATGGAGCTTCTTCACCACCACTAAATTATTATTAGGGACCCACCTACACATGGAGCTAAATTTGATGCTGCACAAAAAGGACTCGAATGATGGAGGGCCTGCCTTTGATGGCTTACAAAGTGGGACAGAAAGCACTGGCCTGCACACACACACACACACACACACACACACACACACGATGATGATGACATGTATGAGTCCGCCATCTTGTCTTTCTCTTCTACCTCCCTTTGCTATCTTGTGCCCTGCACCATGAGACAGTATAGCTTCATGTGATGAGCACATGTATCCCCGAGCAAGTACGTGGGTTCAAATCCTGGCTCTGCTACTCATTAGCTGAGTGACTGTGGACAAGTTAATCTGCCTGTCCTGTTTAGTGGGAGTATTGCAGAAGTAGTCCGCCTAGATTGAAAATTGCCCTTGATGTTTTGTGGGTTTTCTTCAATAGAAGGTTCCTTCATTCCACATCTGTTAGCTGAAATGTACATTTGTTTTTGTGTCCTTTTCCCAGGACTTCAGTGTTCCTGGCAGCTTACACTACCAAGTAGGATACTGGTCACGAATTGAGAAGTGCACCCCTCCTGACAGCCCTACCGCCCTGGACAAGCCAGCACAAGCCAGTCCCCTTGCCTGGTCCATCCTCCACCCTCCATCAAACTGTCACCATCCTCCAAGGTCCACCGTCAGTCCCACCACCTCTGTGTCGCTCATGTGGACGGAAAAGGGGCCACATACTAAACCTGACAAGCTCAGGGGAGGCCTGTGTGGTAGCCTTCCATACGCAGAGATGGAAAATAACCACATAGGAGAGTTTGAAATTAAAACCTTCTAACTAAAAGCAGTTCACGGTAGGTAGTCATGTTCTAGGGCAGTATTTTTCCCAACAAAGGTCAACCTTCACCTTAACTGAGGCTGTCCGTTGTCTTTTTGAATGGAAGATAATATGCCTGATAGCATGCCTTTGGAATATCAAAGTAATTCTTTTTTCCAGACCCCTCAAAGCACAACCACTGCACCAGAGTGGAGATCACAAATCCCCTCATTGTTATTATCATGCTAATGTTACTATCCTCTACCCACCTAGGGAAAAGAAGTATGTGTCTATTCCTTTTACTTGTATGCAAACGCAGAGATTTCCCCACTTGGCATTCTCCAGCCTCCCTAATCTATCACCACTGGACTTCATGTAACTCCCTTACGTCTTCCGATTCTAATGTGTAAGGTAAGTGGTGACCCCTGGCTGGTGTGGCTCAGTTGGTTGAGCGTCATCCATGCACTGAAGGGTCACCAGTTTGATTCCTGGTCAGGGCACATACCCAGGTTGCCTTCACTTACAGGAGACAACTGATCAATGTTTCTCTCATACATCGATGTCTTTCGGTCTGTCTATCTGTCTCTCCCTGTCAAATCAATTTTTTTTAAGTGGTAAAACTGCCATTTTCTGGAGCATCTTCTCTACCCACTGAGATTCTGCTTCCCAGCAATTGTCAGTTTGGCACAAATAAATTCATAAAAATTCTTACAGGTTTGGACGTTTCTTACGTTGACACTGACTAGAGATAACAAGTGGACATGGCCTCCATCCCCAGCCCTTAGTTACCATCAGTCCCTCTCCTGGCTACTTAGTCTCTGCTTACATTTTTTTTTTGTCTCTGCTTACTTTAGACATTGGGTCTCTTTGTACCCAGCCCGTAAAGAGAGGCAGAAACTTATGCTTTATATCCGAACAGTGCTTAGCAGTCCTGGGGACAAAATAGGTGCTCAGTTCTCTTTCATTGATCCCATTTTTTCACAGAAGAAATTGGTGATAGCCATTTCCCTTGATCCCTCTTGTAAAGGACACCCAATATATCTCCTCAAGGGAGAGGAAACTATACATCAAATCTAAAAAAAAATATGCCAGAACTAAACACCACCTGGAGAGCTAGAAGTTTCTCCTAGGAGTGTTTTTACATTATAAATGCCACTGTGTTCTGCCAGTGCGTTTAAATCAAGTTAATGAGGATTGGAGTTCGGGCATGGGCGCGCTAGCCAAGTCTCAGATGCTTCGAAGATTGATCATCTAGAGAGTGTCAGGGAGCGACTTGCCGCAAACTTACTGGAAGATCCGTGTGGGTCTCATTCAGTCGTTTACAAAGTCTCCTTTACTAACATGATCCAGCTTTAAGATTAACGCCACAGAAGAGTTCAAAGCCAAGTTTTAATTGGAAAAAGATCAGTTCAGCCTATCACACTAAAGAGTTCCTGTCCAACTGACTTCCTCTAAGGTTTCCCATTTGCTTTACAAGCCCCCAGTGTACAGAGCTACAAAATGTTCCTGGATGAGGACCCTCCATTCACGGAGCTTTCCTCATATCCCCCACTCCCGACCCACTGCCCAGTCACTTTCTGAAGTCATCCCTGTTTGCTGACTCTGCTGAGCTCACTGCCCTGTCAGCGACGCATGCCTTAGTCTGCGAGCACAGTAGAAGGTCTGCAGCCTTACTCTTTAAGTTGCCTTGAAGAATCTCTCTCAGGAAATTGCAAGTTGGTTTCCCTGCCATAGAAAGGAGCCAAGTGTGAAAGAGTTTGTTGAGTGTGCCTTACCTGAGCAGGTTTTGTTATCTTGACTCAGGGTGTAGCCCTCGTAGCAGTCACAGTGATGGGACCCAGCTCCGTCGTTCACACAAATGTGCTGACAGCCATGTGTCCCTAAAGCACATTGATCTTGAGCTGCCAGACAAAAGCCCAGGAGAGAAGAAATTCAACAAAATAAAAACATTCGCTATATTACGTGTATACGGACATTTCATTTGCAGCCAGAACATGTCAGAAGCAAACCCCTTTCAAAGGCATCAGTTCCATTTGCTCTTACAGGAAGCCAGCTGAGTTCAACAAAATCCGACACACACAGTACTCATTCTTCTACTTTCCCAACTCCTTTTCAGAACCATCTAGATTGAATTTTTATAGTCTAAATATATCATAAAATGCTTTCTAAAGCATTCTTTTTAGGTTTATTTGTACTTTACTGAATGAGAGCAATACCAACAGTTGGGTAGCTACTTATACTAGATTCAGAAAGACATAGAGTTTGAAGAAAGTGTAGTTATAAGTGAGGAAACTGAGTCCAAAGGAGACCCACTGACTCAGAACAGCATCAGAACTAAAGACCCAAATGCACTCAGTGCATTTATTCTCTGAACTGCCATGAGATTTTTTTAATTACTCTTTTTCTTTCTAAACTTTTCACTTTGAAATAATTTCAGGTGTATGAAAAAGCTGCAAAAATGGAACAGAGCGGTCCTGTTCTTCATCCAGTGTCCCCAAATGTTAACATATTAAATAATCATAGTGTAATTATCAAAACCAGGAACGTAACACTGATACAATACTATTAGCTAATCTATAGATTAGCTCATTACTAATCTAACTAAGCATTCAAATTTTGCCAATTATTCCACCAGTGTCCCTTCTCCGGCCCAGGATCCCACACTGCACTAAGTTGCCCCGTCTCTAGTCTCCTCCAATCTGTAATATTCCTGCCTTTCGTTGTCTTTCATGACTCTGACACTTTGTAGGGTATCTCTCCGTCTGGCTTGGTCTGATGTTTCCTCGTGATTCTGAAATTTTAGCAAGAATACCACAGAAGCGCTCCTGTGGCCTCCGTACACGGTGTCAGGAGATGCGTGATGTCACTCTATGTCCCTGCTGTGGATGTTAACTTGGGTCACTTGGCGAAACTGGTGTCTGCCAGGTTTCCCCACTACCCCACTATGATTTCCCCTTTGTAAGTGATAAGTATCGTGGGGGGTGTTATTTGATTTCAGCTGACTACATTGTCTTTAGCCTTCGGAAAGGACTGGTAGAGCTGGCACAGAGAAGGAATGAACAACTCTCTTCCACAGGCGGGCCGCGATACATACATACGGCCTTTCCTACATTTTCTCACAAGACCTAGAGGTGGGAAAAGCCAGGGTGGCAAGAGAGGAAAACAGATGAAGTTTCCCATCAGTGTGACCCGCCCTCCGCCACTGCTCACAGTGCCAGGCAGACAAAGAGGTGGCAGCAGTGGAGCCTCCTTCCCGCGTACCTGCACACGCTTTCCTGTCTTCCTTCAACATGTAACCTTCGTGGCACTCACAGTGGTAAGAGCCAGCTCTGTCGTTCACACAGATGTGCTCACATCCATGAGTGTTCAGAGCACACTTATCGATGGCTATCAGAAATGGTCAGGACGCATGTAAACACATGGAAGCGTGAATCAATAATTACAGACCATACACAGATGCATGCACACACACATATGCACACACGCACATACACACATGCGCAAACACAGCTGTGGGCAGCTCAGCACAATAGGAAAGCTACGGGGCTGGAAACTGGGAACCAACTTTCTGGTCTCGGCTCTTTACTCACAGCCCCCAGGCCTGGGTGAGTCTCCCTTCTTTGGGTCTTAATTCATTATCTTTAAAATAAGTAAGTTAAATGAAATGATCTCTAAATTTTCTTCCCCTCAAAAACTTCTTCCCAGGATTTAAGTGGGCCTAGATCTCCTTCTTCATTGCCTGGTGTGAGTATTCCCATTCCCCATGAGCGAGGCCCTCTCTACGTTTTCTTCTAGACCCCATGAGCACTACGGCCACAAAGAGGAAAGGGTAGCTTTTCATGTAAATAAATAAAATCCATGAAAAATTCCAAACCCTCAAAAGGACCAAGAATGTTGTACCATCATAGGCTGATTTATGCATTCCCTCACTTTTCTTCTCATTTTCCTTTTGCTAAACAACAATACATCAGCCAAAAATCAATTAGGAGAAAAGCACAAGGCCAGGCCGAAACCTGGAGAGTAGGTCCCCGAATCTAAGTTCCGTTCAGCCCCCATCGCGTAAGCAGGCCTCACCTGAACAGGTCTTCTTATCGGCATTCAAGACGTACCCTTGGCTGCACTCACAGTGGTGCTTGCCGTCCCCGTCACTGACACACACGTGCTGACACCCATGTGTGCCAAGCATGCACGGGTCCACTGCTGTGCAAAGGAAATGGACAACAGTCAGTTGACGACAGACACGTAAACATTTCAGGTACTTTCTCCCAAGTCAAAAAGACATCGCTCTCTGGTTTCTTTCCGATTCCATCTTCAGTTCACTGCCAATTTTGACTATTTGTTTCTGTCCTGGCTAGAAACACCATCCTTAAACTAGTCATGTTACTAATTTTAAATCACAGATCTTATTGTTAACTTTCGAAGAAAAAAGAAGGAGTGCTTACAGATCTCCATTTATACAATGGAATACTACTTTGTTAAAAAGTTAAAAGAAGAAGAAGGAGGAGGAGGAGGAGGAGGAGGAGGAGGAGAAGGAGGAGGAGAAGAAAGAGAATTCTTATGGGTCAATTGGATAGTCATTCAACATATCCACCTACCCATGAAAAAAAAACTTTTGTTTCCCTAAGCCAGAAACAGGGGAGATGATCATGTGTTTCCTGAAGTTCTATGAGCTGACTGTCCCATTGCCGCTGGAATCTGGTTTCTGGGGGTTCTACGGGGTGTGTCTAAACAGAATTCATACACAGGCGCATTCCTCTAGGCCTAGAACTCGCTCACACGTGGGCATATATGAACTTAACAGTGGGGAATGGCAGTGCAGGTAACTGCCTTCTGAATAGGCAGCAAACTTAAACATAGGCAACTTCAGGGCCTCTGATATCAGTAAGGAGAATGAACTCTGTCGCTATAACACAAACAGGTAAAAAGAAAATAAACTCGACTCCATCAGCTAAACTGCATCTCCACCTTTTCCCTTCTAGAGCCATTCATATGTCATTGGCTTGTTTTCCTGGTGAGATGTTTTGGATGAAGACTCGGTGAATTTAGTCATTTCTGTTGGAGGGGGCTGGGAACCCTGGGGCAGGTAAGCAGCCTCCACTGCTTTGGCAAGAGGACAAGCCTCATATTTTCCCAAGAAGAGCCTTTTCATGGGATGATCTTTCTAGTCCGTGAACAACAACAAGCTGCTTTTGCTCCTCAGTCTTTTCCCCAGAACAAGCAGGTCCTTTGTACCAGAAGGAAAAGATCGCCGCTCACCACTTATTACTCTATGGCCGTCAAGCCCAACCCCAGGTGCTGGTTGTGAGAGCCAACTTTGCCACAGACCAACGTCTCTCTGGCAAGCTCTCACCCACCCACAAGCACAGGGGGTCTTCCTGGGAGAAAGACGGCCATTTTCCTTTGGGAAAACCAATAAATGCCAAGTAGATGCCACCAAAACCAACGACTGCTTGTGAGCGAGAGCCCAGTGTCCTGGGACAGGAAAGACAAGGGGATCCCAGCCAGGTCTGGCTGAGATGAGGCCAAGCTTAGCTCCAGACCAAGCTTCATCTCCCATTTCCTGACGGACGGGTGATGGCTGAGTTTCCCTTTGTTTAGATATAGAGTCTCCTTGAAATACACGGTTGTAATTATTACTTCACTGGTTTGTCTCATCCCCACCGCCAACCTACTGCTTGATGGTAGGGAGGGACAAATTGTGTCATCAGTGGTCAATAAATGCCTGTTAAGTAAATAAATGTGGAATAGGTTATACAGCAAAAAGTATCTACATTTTAAAATTCACCTTAACTAGAAATTTGTCTACACCAGCTTGGGGACTTCCATAGGGGGCTCCAAAAGATTATCTCCAAATGACAAAAAATAATAATAATAAAGCATGATGATAGATATAGATGATAGATAAAAAAATGAGTTTGAAAATAAAATAAAAAATATAGTATAAGTCCCACATTCAGAATTCTGATCAGTGACTAATAATAAACTCCAGCCTCAAATGGATTCAGATGTATGAATGTGGCTAATTCATGCTAAAAATTCCGATTTCAAACTCCATCGTAAAGGAAGAAATGAGAATGACAGTAACAGAAGGATTTAAAAAAAACAAACAAGCCCTGGCCGGTTTGGCCCAATAGATAGAGCGTCGGCCTGTGGACTGAAAGGTCCTGGGTTCAATTCCGGTCAAGGGCACGTACCTCGGTTGTAGGCTCCTGGGGCATGTGGGAGGCAACCAATCAATGTGTCTCTCTCACATCAATGTTTCTCTCTGTCTCTCCCTCTCCCTTCCACTCTCTCTAAAAATCAGTGGGGAAAAATATCCTCAGATAAAGATTTAAAAATAAAATAAATAAATTGTTATTGTTGAAAGTATTACAGATGTCCCCTTTAAAAAAAATAATAAAATAAAATAAACAAGCCCTGCTCCTTCTACCTGTGAAGTGAGCTGAAATCCCAGTCTCCTGATTCCTGATCCTGTCCCTCCATGAAGAATAGTCAGAGAAAGAAGTGAACCTCAGAGCTGGAGCATCACTGAATGTCCACTCTGCCTGCCAGTTACGCTGAAGCAGGCTGCCTGGCCCCCGCCTGGACACACGCGGGCCCTGTCTTCTGCAGGAACAAGAGGAGTTCTGTAAACTCGAGACATGGTAAACGAGAGAAAATATCGGGGGAAATGCAGGGGTGGGCAGGAGGGAGGAGAGCAGTCTTGTGTGTTTTATTTTTATTTTTCTCTGACCCCATCAGGGAACAGCATGATCATTTACCCAGGATTATTTCCAGACCTTCCCATTTCTAATGCAAACATGGAGATTTTAGGAGCAGTCCAAGTTATATAGAAGGCAGCTCTATATTCCTAAACCAACAAAGTGTGTTTAAGTTGGTAATAAAAAAAAAAAGACACAAAAAGCATTGCTTCTATTTAAAGCTTTCCCTAAAATTTCCACCCAAAAAAAAAGAAAAAGAAAAAGGAGAGAATTCTTTCTTTCTTCTGCTTCATAACGTTTGACTATAGCATCCTTGCTAGTGGCAGCGACTTACCGCAAAAGGTTTCCTGGAACCTAGAGGACAGTTTCTCGATGACCCCGTAGGTCTCCACGTAGAACACGTGCTCGTCCAGGGGTTCGCTGGCCATCATCCTGAGCGACTCCCTGTCCGCCCGGTCCACGCCCACCGCATAGAGCTCAATGCCGGCCGCCCGCGCCCGAGCCGCCACCTCGGCCACCTGGTCCTGGGGCCGCCCATCGGTCACGATGATGGCTACCTTCGGGATGTTCGAGCTGGGTCCCCGGGCTCCCGCCTCCACCGTGAAGGCTTTCTCCATGGCTGTCTGGATGGCCAGGCCCGACATGGTGCCTGTGGACAAGGGCGCGATTCGCCCCACGGCCTGTTTCAGGGATTTCTTGTCCAGGTGGGTCTGGAGATGGAACTCGATGTTGACGGTGCTGGCGTAGTTCACCACTGCCACCCGCGTGTCCGCTGCCCCGATGTCCAGGTTGTCGATTATCCGGGAGACAAAGGTTTTCACTTTGGTGAACTCCAAGGGCCGTACACTACGAGAACTATCGATGATAAACACCAAGTCCAGTGGTCGGCTCTTGCAAAAACCTGCAAGGAAGGTGTGGGGAACAGAAGTGACTAAGCAGTGATCTGACCACAATCAGAAATGGAGCAATTCCTCACCCCCAGCTCTGAGGCCGGAGGTCAGTCAGGGCAGCATCCGCTACCTCCCAATGGACCACTGTCGGCTACCTTCCCCATTCCCCAAGACCGTCTCCCTTTGGATGTTGAGAGCCCCTAGGCCTTCCGAATCCCCTAATGAGAAGTCACACAAGGCTGTGAATTACATCATTTAATTTTCCCACTAGGGCAGTGGTTCTCAACCTTCCTAATGCCGCGACCCTTTAATACAGTTCCTCATGTTGTGGTGACCCCCCAACCATAAAATTATTTTCATTGCTACTTCATAACTGTAATTTTGCTACTGTTATGAATCCCAATGTAAGTATCTGATATGCAGGATGTATTTTCATTGTTACAAATTGAACATAATGAAAGCATAGTGATGAATCACAAAAACAATATGTAATTATATATGTGTTTTCCGATGGTCTTAGGCGACCCCTGTGAAAAGGTTGTTCGACCCACAAAGGGGTCGCAACCCACAGGTTGAGAACCGCTGCACTAGGGGCTGGAAATTGATGCTACTCTAAGGCTACCTACCCCAATATCGCACCTGTAGGCTGGCTGAGCCCTTAAATTTCACTTAGAACCGCATCCCTTCGCTTCAAGTTTTGTACTCAAGGTTCCTCTTGACTCCCAGGAACGAGTGGATTCCAGACCCTGCTTGGGCGCCTTGGCTACCTGAGGCCATGGGGCAAAGTGTCCCTGAACAGTGTGCAAGGTGAACTGTCGGGGCAGCCGCATTGCACGCCACCCTGCCCACTCCCATGGGGTGAACACTGCTCCAGAGCAGCCCTAAGTCTCCCTCTAGCTGGTCATTAATGCATGGTTAGTGCACTTGAGGGCCCAACTAGCCTGAGCTACATTGAAAGTAGAGAGAGGGATGACAACTTCGTCTGACTGAGGCATGTTAACTACACTTCCAACTCTGGGTGTTTCTTGTCTAAAGAAGCAGAGATGGAGATTCGGTACCAATCCCACGTCCCTGTCAAACTCTTGGTCACCTCTCTTTCATTTTTTCATTCACCAAAGTTTTTTGAGGGTTCCCCACCCCACTCCACTCTCACCCCGGCAGAGGTGGCCACGGAGCTGCTGGGCCTAATCAGGTCAGGAGGCTTAGAGAGAAGCCAGTTATTATTCCTCCTTTTCTCCCAACACACACACACACACACACACACACACACACACCAAGTCCTAACTAATGTCTTATCCCTGGACATTAATTGTCAATCAAAGTTCTTTTCCTTTCCTAATAGGGGCTGGAAGTTGATGCTACTCTAAGGCAATCTACTCAAGTGAGTGGGGATAAGGTAGATTCAAAATAAATTCCTAGGCTAAGCATGGGACAGGCATTATATAACTCTATAGTTTAAAAAAAAAACAAATCTGAAAATTATCCTGCTGCCTGGAGGTATTTGATTAAGGAAATAATAATATCCTACTACCAATAACACTTCAGAGACCACCGGGTACCAGCACAACAACCCTGTGAAGTCGGAGGTGCAGAGGCTGCTTTTATACCCATTTTACAGACAAGAAGCCTGGGTCTCAGGGAGGTGTAAGAGCTGGAAAGTGGTGGGTCATGGACTGGACTGCCAGCCCACGGGGCTTTTCCTTGCAGGATTACCTCTCTCTGAGGCAACGTCTCCCATCACAAAAGTCAACAGTATCTCCTGTGCCTGGTAAACACCCTGCTGCTCTGGGAGCTTTTTCCGCCGAATGAACCAGCTCCCGACTCAACGGGGAAATGGCATTGTTCCCAGAGACCCCCGAGCCCTGACTCCTTCCTTCTTGAACCTCCGTTTGCACCAGGGAGGGAAGGAACGCACCGACGCCCAAGCCGGGCTCTCCCTCCCACCGCGCCCCCTGCCAGGTGCCCCTCC
>NW_006293779.1:9865599-9865989 GCF_000327345.1 Myotis davidii | reverse complement strand
AGGCTTAGAGAGAAGCCAGTTATTATTCCTCCTTTTCTCCCAACACACACACACACACACACACACACACACACACCAAGTCCTAACTAATGTCTTATCCCTGGACATTAATTGTCAATCAAAGTTCTTTTCCTTTCCTAATAGGGGCTGGAAGTTGATGCTACTCTAAGGCAATCTACTCAAGTGAGTGGGGAAAAGGTAGATTCAAAATAAATTCCTAGGCTAAGCATGGGACAGGCATTATATAACTCTATAGTTTAAAAAAAAAACAAATCTGAAAATTATCCTGCTGCCTGGAGGTATTTGATTAAGGAAATAATAATATCCTACTACCAATAACACTTCAGAGACCACCGGGTACCAGCACAACAACCCTGTGATCGGAGGTGC
>NW_006293779.1:9849138-9864965 GCF_000327345.1 Myotis davidii | reverse complement strand
CTGGAGGGGCCAGTCCAGGGCCTCAGCCCGCCCGACCCTCCACTCCCTCCACTCCCGCTCGCAGCCACCTTACCTAACCCCGGGCGCCTCGGGCCGCCCTCGCTCTCCGGGCAGCCCTGCCCGTCTTCATCCTGCTCCCCACACTGCATTCCTTTCCCTGGCCGAGGGACCCACCTTTTGCGGTGGGCTCTCGGTTTAAAAAAAAAAAAAAAGCCTCAGATTCTAGCAGCATGAATAGCAATGCTTTCATCCCGCTTCAAACATCTGCACACTATTGACCTTACGGGGTGGGCAAAAGTATGCTACCCAGAATAGAATGGCAAACAAACATTCCCCAGAGGCCCCGCTAGCTGGAGGAGGGAAGACAAGGCAGCCTGCTCCCGAGGCGAGGCGCCCTCCCGCTCCACACCGTAGTTCTGCTGCAGCAGGTGACCCCCAGGTCTGCAATGTGTGGGTGCTTGACTTCAGGTAGGAGAGATTTCACGGCCGCGGGTATTTTGAGAATAAGTTTATTAACGCTGGAGACGGTGAAACAAAGGAAGGGTTAGGATAGAAGAGGCCACATCGCGGCAGCAGGAGTGAGCCTCCATGGGACTACCTAGATTGGGGAGCGGTGGGGTGTCACTTTAGGAAAAAAGGACTTTTCCATGACAGCACAGAGCTGGAGGCTGGCCAAGGGGAGTCCTCCAGGAACTCTCAGTCTCCTGGGAGAGAAGGGATAAAAGCAGGTGACTTCTGAGTGAGTCATAAAACATGGCAAAGAACATAAATTCCAATGGAACCTTTCCTGCTTCCAGACTTTGCCCTTTAAACCCCACATTCCACACAGTAACCTTAAAGTTGCTTCTCTTCTTAAACCCTGCTCCTTCACTTCCAGGACAATCCAAACCATCTGACCCACTTGATAGCAGGCTCAGGTGGGCAGGGCGATGCCTGCACTGTTCACTGCTGAACTCCTCTAAGTGCTACCTCACCACGTGCAGGTTCAGTCTATGGTGGGGCTGAGACCTCAGGGAATGGGAGATAATCCCACAGAGCTGATGTCTAGCTCTTCCAGGGCAGGCCCAGGAGCCGGAATGACAGTTTGCTGAAGAAAACACCTGGCATTGCTTTTTCCAAGAGTCTAAGACGCTGAGGAAATGGCTCTGCTGTTTCACTTCATTGCCTGGCAAGACAGCTCTGTGCTGGGCGGTGCCCCCTTCCTCTGGCCTCCTCCACCCCCTGGCTCCTTCTCTGAAGTTCCGAGTGAAGAGCAACATAAAGTACTAATGGTCTGTTTCAGCACATTTGCATGTAGGAATGTGGAAAATTAAAACTATTTTGTTAGACGAGGGCATACACTATGGTTAGCTTTCTTTAAAAAGTCACACGGCCAAGCCATAAACTCAAAATGGATAAAAGACTTAAATGTACCGTAAGTCGCAAAACCATAAAAACCCTAGAAGACATAGGCAGTAAAATCTCAGACATCTCTCAGAGTAATATTTTTGCCAATACATCTCCTAGGGCAGTGGTCGGCAAACTCATTAGTCAACAGAGCCAAATATCAACAGTACTACTTCGAAATAGACTCGCCCAGGCCGAAAACCGACTTCTGCACATGGGCCACGAAGTTTCAATCGCACTGTACGTCCGCCCATATGTGGTGTTTTGTGTAAGAGCCACACTCAAGGGGCCAAAAAGCCGCATGTGGCTCACGAGCCGCAGTTTGCCGACCACAGTCCTAGGGTAAGGGAAACAAAGGAAAAAACTAAACAAATGGGACTACATCAAACTAAAAAGCTTTTGTACAGCAAAAGAAACCATCAACAAAATGAAAAGGGAACCCACTGCATGGGAGAATTTGCCAGTGATACATCTGATCAGGGGTTAATTTCCAAAATATATAAAGAACTTATACAACTCAACACCAGGGAAACAGACAATCCAATTTTAAAAATGGGCAAAGGACCTCAATAGACACTTCCCATAAAAGGACATACAGTGGCCAAAAGACATATGACCCAATGCTCAACATCACTAATCATCAGAGAGATGCAAATTAAAACTACAATGAGATATCACCTCACACCAGTTAGAATGGTTATCATCAGTAAACCAACAAACAAGTACTGGTTTGGAGAGAGCCAGAGGGAAAAGGGAGTGTAGGGAGGGGGGGAGGTGAGAGTGGGCAAAGTGGGTAGGGCAGTGGGGATGGAGAGACTTTGCTTGGGATGTTGGGCACACGACGCAGTGTGCAGATGATGTTTATTGAGTTGTACACTTGAACCTGTATAGTTTTCCAAACCAATGTCACTCCAACAAATTCAATTTAAAAATATGTACAATGTCTTTGTCTATAAGCTAGATGAGCATGTCACCACAGCTGCATTCTCAGCCAGAGGCAAAGTGGAATATTTTCAGGAAAGGACTTTAGCTGTGGCGCCCACAAGCTGCACTTTGCTTCTGCTTTCTCTTCGGTTCCCCTCTGGAGGTCAAATGATGTATTTCAACATGAACTGCTCTTGATGAACTCATTACCCAACTAAATGATCTCAACATAAAAGCAGAGCTTGCCCACACTACCCACATAATTTTTCTATCAAACCATTTATGTTAATTTATTACCTAAATTAACATAATATATATAGTCCCTATAACTTTAAATAATTCTTCAGAGTCACTGGATTAAAGAAATGCTTTATAATAAAGAAATTTAGCATTATAGTCTCAAAGTATCAAAATCCATGGCAATCTGAGTTTATTATAATGAAAAATGTTAGGTTTTATCTACCAAAAAGAGGGTAATAGACTTCTTAAAAATGACAACAGTAAATTTTAAGAAATTTATTAAAGCATCTTATCACAAAATGGAAACATACAAACTAGAAACATGCAACCGTCATTTCCATAGTCACGTTAAAACGTCATACATTTTTCCTGTTTTCAGAGCTGAAAACTTCAGATCTTATAACCAACTCATTCACCCTGAATACTTTATTCATTCCTCCTGAAAGTATCCAGGGCAGCAAAATAACCAAAATGCAAACTATTATATAAAGGAAGTGCAAAGTTAAAAAAGAAAATGTGTAGAGAGCACCCCTCCCCACCCCCCAATTAAAGGCAAACAATGGCACTTTGCTCTTGCTTAACTAGATTGTCTTCAAAAACTACTAAAATGTAATAGACTTAATAAAACAGAAAAACAACTGACTTCTAATAGATGTCCCAAAAGCTTGTTAGTGTTTGAAAATAAATGCTTACACAAAGGAAAATGTAGTTTATATCAAACAAGTTTGAAGAGCCCTGTATTGCAGCATTCTGTAAAATAAACACGACAAGAAGCTGGTATAGGGTTTATTGACAAAGGCAGGATGTCTTCAGGCGGGTATGTAAGGAGGCGGTGGCTCTTTTTCCGGCATCTTCACTGCCATTTCATAGGTTGGCAAAACGTACTGAAGAGAGAAAAAAGTTGTATCAGACTTAATTCTCCTTTAAAATCCTACTTGGAATAATTCAGCTTTCAGATTTTATGTCCTAAAAAGGGACACACAACCCCACAGAGAAGAGCTGAAGAAGCTGTTAGCTACACAAGGCCTGAGAGGAGAGATGACTAGTAACCTGGACCTTTAATGCAGACGAGACATCTGATCCAGAATGCTAGAGAGGGATGAAGGGAGGAGGGAGGCCAGGAGAGAAGGAGGGACGGAAGGAAGGGCAGAATTTTGCCTCTGAACTAACCCTGGGGGCTACCAAACACTTGGACAGGAAGCATGTGCCCCTGCTCTTCCCACCCTTCCCATGTGGCTGATCAAGTACCAACTACACCGCAGGTGATTGCAGGTCTAGATTAAGGGCCCAGTGATGATGCTAAAGGGAGCCTCCAATAAAATGCTGCGTCCTGAATTTCATCCTCATCTACAGTCAGAGGATCAGGTACTTATTTCTTCTGGGGTAAAGGACACGTCTATGTAGGAGAGCAGCCTTCTAACCTACAGACTCCAAGTGTGACAGGCTGGCCCTACACGGGCCACAAAGGTTCTACATGTTGAAAACCTGGAAAGAGTAGAGTAGCAACTAGAGGGCCCGCGAGGTGAGCATCCCCAAAAAACTCATGGAGCCCAGTCAGTCATCTCCCCACAGAAAGTCAGCGTCTCCTTTGGGTCGTATGCATGTTTTGTGAAAGCAACACAACTGATGGTACCTCCATCCTCAAAAGTTCCAGAACCCACAAGCCTGGCATGGGTCACACCACTGTTTCCTGCCTACTCTCCCCCGAAATGCAGTACTCTTAGGAAGCACTTATGAATCAAACCTAACAGCCAAACTGAGGAAGACTGCCAGTGCAGGCTGCTTTCGTCCTTGTACCCAGGATTCCACCTGGGAAATGCTCAATCTTGTGGATTGAAGCTATTCATGCCCTAAACCACAGCAGGACACTGCAGAGAAAGTCAAGACCCAGGTCTCCAGAAGAATCAATATGGCTGGTGAAGTTTCAGTATATTAGAGGTCATTCACCTGTGGGGGTGCTTCGAAGGCAGGGTACACAGCAATCTCTGGTGTGTTCCTGTTGTTGATGTATTTATAGCAGTTCCACACACAGTTGATTAGATAAGCCTAAATGAATAAAAGTAAAATTTACATATGCTGGAAGTCAACAGACGACCTGTTCTAAACTAAGGTGACTTCTAATGTTTCCCCACACCGTTCTCCATGGAGAAGGAAACTGACACGCTCAGGCCAGGCCCTATCTCCACTTGCTCTCACTTAAATGTCACAAGTTTTATTATCATTTTACAGAAAAACCAGATTTGGGGTATCAGGTCTGATAACCATTGTGCTGCAGAAGAAACTCTGTTTCTGAACCTTGGAAATTTTAACAATTTTCAATCCCAATCATGAACCACTTCTAAAAACATGACAATCCTTAATAAGGATCCTGGCATTTCCATTCTCTGGAAACAAGAGGGAGGACATTCCCTGAAAGCTCTCTCTACTGCTGTCTCAAAATGAACAGTCACTTATGGTGAACTGTAGGAAGACAAGGCAACAGTGTTCAGATGGACAGCGTCACAGTCTAACTGGCCCCCCAAATATTTAGTCAGCAACTCACCTTAAAAATGATGAATAAGACGAAGAACGCAAGAACAATGAACAGGAGGCAGCTGGAGTCCAATGCCAGGAGGTCATCTTTATAGGGAAAATCAGGCTGTAAGAAAAAAGACGGGATGAAGAGGCAGAGCAGAGAGGATTTCCAGGGCAGTGAAACTATTCTGATGAATACAGGTCATCATACATGTGCCCAAACCTGTGTGGAATGTACACCAAAAATGAACCCTAATGAAAACTAAGGGTTTTAGGTAATAATGATGCGTCAATGCAGGTTCACAACTGTCACAAATGAATCACTGTGGTTAGGGATGTGGGTAGTAAGAGAGGTTATGGGGGCGGAAGTAGGGGATATGTGGGAAACTCTGTACTTTCTGTTCAATTTCGCTGTGAACCTAAAAGTGCTCTAAGAAACAAAGTCTGTTAAACATACACACTTATAATTCAGCCACAGCACCTGCCCTCTGTGACAACCTAAAGAGCATGGCACAACTACAAACAAAAGGCACCAAAGTCAGAACTGATATTCTAATAAAAACTTACAGAATTTAACTCAAAGTACTTTAAAGCCTCATCATTAATGCATGTGACTGATCACTTAAAATACATTTGTTTGAATATTCAGAAGAGCCCTAAGAGTCTAAATTGAGCTCACTTTCTTTCTTTTCAAAATCACTAAATCAAGAAGCGCTGATATTTACCTAAAGTCCATGGGCCATTTGGTTCTACCTGGGGAAAATAACTCATCTAAAAGCCAATCGTCAGTCTCCCTGCTCATTAGGAGGGGCAAAAGAAGGCATGCACCTGGTTAGAAAGCCAGGCGGGTCACATGATTTACTGCAGGCATACCACGTTCAACTGAGAAGGATCAGCTATACATATTCAAATACTTAGTTAGCATTTACTGTGTGCGAGGCAATGAGCTAGGTTCAAGGAGAGGGGCATTACAAAAGAATAGTTCAGGATGTACAAGGTGGCCAACAGACAAAGTCCCTTCCAGGCTGAGAGACCAAGCGAACAAAACAGGGAGAAAACATTTAGCTCTGTAAAAGTAGTAAACATTTCATTTTTGTGGGTTTCTATATAGCTCATTTAATCGTTTAAAACCACTTTTTTCAATGGAAATGTCAACACAAATAACCTCACATTTTTGTAAAAAAGTAGCACAAAGAAATCCCAAAGGACCAAAAAGAAAGAAAAATCTACACAAGAACCCCAAACTAAGTGTTCCCTTGGGACAGAACAATTTTTTAAGCTTTCTTCACCTCTAAATAAAATAACACATAATGGAACCAGCTCATGGGAGAAATGCTATGACTTTATTCAGAAGGCTTGCAATTTTCAGCCAGCGATGACATCAGCGGAGAGAACTGTGTTTAGGAAGCTGCTGACCAGGCCACTTCTCTCCAGCCTCGCCACATTCCTACCTTCCATTCCTCCTGTGTGCCAGCCACCAGTCCCCTGGCCATCTCCCATGCTCCTTCCTGCTTCAAGGTGTCTGTTTTACCCGGAACATTTTCTTTTGCACTTTCCCTATCTTAATTCCTACTTGGAATTAAATCTCACTTCCCAGCTCAGGTCTGATACCTGTGTGATATCCACTCACATAGCAGCCTACGCTTTTCCTTCACAGCTTTTATCACAATTTTAATTCAGTAACTGTCAATTTTCCAATTCCTTCACTAGAAAGTTCTACTGATATATCCCTAGGATCCAGCAGTGCCTTGCACATAAGAACCAACAAATGTTTTTTAGAATGAATGATAAATTTGGTGGTTACCAAAATGGATGAGGCAGAAAATCTGAAAGTGGGGTGAAAATTCTTGAAAGGCAGAATTTTTTAAGTAAACTCATTTATCAGGACCCCACTCCTCCTTCGAGACCTTACTTTGGTCCAGAGTGTTCCCTGCCCCTCTGTCATACAGCACTTAAGCTCCTCATTTACCACTGTCCTGTGACAGCTCTAGTTCATTATCACAGATAACATCTTCATGTCCTGACTCCCCAAATGGTTTGCTTCTTGAAGGGAAAGTTATCTTTTTATTTATTTTTTGGGGGGGAGGGGGGCTCTTTATATCTACATCATTCACCAACAGTTTGCCTAGAACAGAATGAGCAGACAATAGGCACTCAAATATTTGCTATGAAGGCCTGCAAAAATAAAAAGCTAATACTTTAATGAGTGCCAAGTACAGTCGAATTATTATACTTTTAGTTTATTCAAAACAAAAGTTGAACTACTCCTCAAATTCCATAATAACCATTTTTAGGGACCAAATGGTATGGTAAGAAGATAATTCTATTTTCATCTTACTGGTTTCAACATGGTAGTTAAGAGTAGTGATATTATTTTAAAACACTTTAAAAAAATAAATAGGGTCAGTTATAATAAAAGTAGTGCCGAAAAAACTAAGAATTTAAATTTAAATATTTTACTTAAAATGGAAAAAAATAAATTTAATTAGCATACACTTACTAATTGATCCAGATATTCTTTGATTCTTGGCAAGTAAGTGAGAGAACTGATAGCAACCAGGCAACTGAGGACGAAGTCAAAAAGCCGGTAACAGAAGAATGGAATAAGCCAACCCACTTGATACTGAAGAAAAAAAAAAATAACAACCACAACATTACATAAATGAAAGTACTAAGTACCGTTCAGTAAAAAGCAAAGTCCAAAAGTTGAAAACATAGGATACTTACAGAAATTGCTCCATATACCAGCATTGAACTGATTATAAACATAAGAACAGAGACGGCAAAAAGAACACAGGCATTATCTAAGAAAACAAAAACCAAAATCTAATTAAGCAACTTACGCAAAAAGAACAAAACTCTTCATGACAAAATAACACTTTAAAGCTAGCTTACAAACATCAAAGTATTTTCAAGATTGGCTATGAAAAAATCTAAGAGGGTAAAAAAATCCAAGAGGGTAAAAAAAAAAATCTGCCTCAGCTTTAAGTAATGAAGCTTAAACAATTAGTCCCTTTGTTTTCTTGTTTGTTAAATTGCTACAACTCACTGATACTTATTAAGGACTAGAGGCCCAGTGCACAAATTCATGCACCAGTAGGGTCCCTCTGCCTGGCCTGTGGGATCGGGCCAAAATCAGCTCTCCAACATCCCCCAGGGGGTGCCGGATTGTGAGAGAGCACAGGCCAACCTGAGGGACCCCACTGGTGCACAATCAGGACTGGGGAGAGACACGGGAGGCTAGCCAGCTGGGGAGGGACGAGGGAGGGCTCCAGGGCATGTCCAGCCCATCTCACTCAGTCCCAATAAGCTGGACCCCAGCAATAAGCTAACCTACCAGTCAGAGCATCTGCCCCGTGGTGGTCACTGCATGTCATGGCAAGCGGTTGAGTGGATTTACCATACCATTAACATATTACGCTTTGATTGGTTGAATAGACGACTGGACGACCAGACACTTAGCCTATTAGGATTTTATTATATAGGATGGCACATGAACCAGGTACCCTGCTAGGGAGACAGATCTCTGCCCAGAGTCTAAGAGGCTAAGATGTGCAAGCAGCAAATTATAATCCAAAGTGGCAAGTGCTACAATAGAAGCAGAAACAATCAACTTTGCCTGGAGAATCAGGAATAAAATATAAAAGAGTAAGTTGGGTTTTGTGATTTGAGCAGGGTTCAACTGAAGGTAAAGGCTGGTATTTCCTTAAAAGACGTATTAAACACAGAATGCTACAGATGCCCCCTAGTGCCTTAGGTAAAATACATGATCTAAAAATTAAAGGCTGTCCTTAATTAGTCTCCTCTTCCCCACCCCAACACCAAAGCTCACTGCTCCGCATCCTTCGGCTGGGCTTCTCTGCTATATTCAGGTCTGTTTTTTATAAATACCACAAATGGCCATTAGGAGCTAAAGTTTATTTATCGTTCTATCTTGGTTTTTAAATAAAGACAGACAACTAAACACACACACACACACACACACACACACACAAATGCCAGAAGGGCTGTCTCTAATATGTTCTTGGTATTTTTTCTATCACATTTGACAACAAAATTAAAGGGTTATACAATACTTTGAAAAGACAATCAGGAGACCCTTTTTTTAAAAAAGCACCTTAGACACAAAGTGTGGAAAATTGTTAGAGCTTTCATAAACGTGACAGATGCCCACAAAACACTACCTGCTCCTGGAAACAGAAGTCAGCCCTGTGGACAATGAATCCTTTGAATTAACAACCAATCTTTTTTTAAAACAACCTCATAAAATGGATTAGAGCAGGTCATAAATGTAACAAGCACAGAACTTTATAATAAAAGCTAATAATTTTAAAAATGATCATTAAGATCCTGTAATATAATATATAACATATACAGTGAATTGGGAACATTCTTCTGAAGCGAAATTTTTTAAAAATCAACATAAATCATTCACACTGAAAAGTCTGAGGCATAATTTCCTGCTCAAATATTAAATTTCTAACATAATTTATAATAATATAAAACTACAACTTTTCTGCACCTGAACCGTAGAGGAAGATAAACAAAAATACTGCTATCAGGAAATGTGTAGGTTTAAAAAGGTAGTATCTAGGAATGTGCTAGGGTTCCTCTATTTTTAACTCTAATGTCAAGTCTTTTTTCATCCAAACAGAAATATATTTAGAATAGTGACCCTAAGCAAAAGATATCACCAAATATTCAAATAATTCCTACTTTATATTTACTGTAAGTCTTTTTGTTCCATGAGCAAATCTCCTATCCTCTGCTACACTTGTCAGCTGACCCTCAAAGGCTCAGTTTTTTTGTAATGCCTTCTTTCCCTCTGATCTCCACAACACCAAAACAGGAGTCAAAGTATAAAATACCATTTCTAGCCATTACATTTTCTGGCTAGAACTGCTCAATTATAATCCTGAGTATCTTTGAAAAACCCACAAAACACTTTTCTGCCTCAGCAAGTTGAATAACTTAAACAGAATTAATTCTCTTCCAAATAATGTGTGTGTGTGTGTAATTAGCAGGGTATATTTTCATCTAAAAACATACCTGTCATTCTCTCAGATGAATAGTAATTGCCAATGACTTCATACTGAATGTTGACAGAGGGCATTGAGTTTGGATGAGTTACCTCCACAGTCAGCAAAATTGCCATCAACAGGTTTACCACCTATGGAAGATAAATTTTTATCAATTATACTAGAGGCCCAGAGCACGAAATTCTGCCACTGGGGGGAAGGGGGATGTCCCTCAGCCCAGCCTGCTTTCTCTCACAATCTGGGGCCCCTCAGGGGATGTAGTAGTGCGCCAAGCGGCAGGTGGCCAGGGAGGAGCCAGAACCAGGCCAGGCACAGCCTCACTCGCGCTCATCCCAGCCCACTGCGCCTGCTGCCTGCTGCCTCCACTCAGTAGAGGCTCCCGCTGCCGCAGCTGCGCTCACTGGCGTGAGCCCAGCTTCTGACTGAGTGGTGCTCCCCCTGTAGAAGTGCACTGACCACCAGGGGGCAGCTCCTGTGTTGACCGTCTGCCCCCTGGTGGTCAGTGTGCATCATAGCAACTGGTCAACCAGTTGTTTTGTCGAAATGGTCACTTAGGCTTTTATATAGAGAGATTATTAATCAGGAAGCAGTTTGCAACAATCTTCAAAGGTCTTCCCATATTTAAAATTGTTTTACTTGAAGTAAGAAAGATATATAATTGGAGACTACCTGTGAGATAAAATAATATGCAATACCATTATAAGAACAGTTTTAAAATAAATATATGATAAAGTTAAAGTATAAACTTATCTGTTTCCAAGAAAAGATGATTGATTTGATTCAATACAACAAACTAAAACAGGGCAACAACTAAACATAAGGGACCATTACAAATCGTTCGAGTCACATCTTTAGATGTCTGGTGTTGAAGAAGGTAGTTCATCCAATATACTTATCCATTAGATAATGTAACAGCCATCGGGTAAATGTATAATGAGCTATCAGAAAAGCTTAAAACCCCTCCACAATAGTTCCTATCCAGTGATAGAGAACTATTTCCTCTTGACTAAATGCTTTAAAGACTTTCCAAGATTTTGACTATGTCACTTCACATACTAGTCTTAATTCTACCCTTTGAGAAAATCTGCTCCGCTAGCACCTACGGACAGCTGACATGTGCCTCCAAACATGTCTTCTCCAGTGCGAACCCTCAGGTTCTTACACTGCTGCTCTCACAAGCATTCTGCCAGCTACGTCACTAACTCCCCTTTGCTCTCCTCTACACACAGGCTCCAGTTCGCTGGACACACTACTTAAGTGAGCTAAGATGGGCCTGGAGAGAACACAGGGGTCCCAGCTGACAAATTTCAGTTAATGCAGCCTGAAATTGCACTGGCCTCCTAAATGTTTTGAATGTTATAGGGGAGTAACTGCCTAAAACCCCTAATTCTTTTTCACACTTGATCCCACTAAACTGCCATCTGAACCTGTACAGTTACATTCAGAGGCCCAAGCATAAGCCCTCATACATTTACAATCGAATTTTATCTTATCACACTCTTGCCTGTTAAGACTTTTCTAAATCTAGATTCTGATACCGTACGGATTTCCTCTATCTTTGCATCCTGCGTTTGGAAATATCATCAGCCCGTAATCAGTACTTCCATCTGTGAAACGGCTGCCAGAGGCTGTCCCCTTCCCATTAATCAGTAACGTTTGAGTAAAATTCTTTATCTGATCCAGAGGAACATCTTGAGACCTTGTCAAACATCTTGCTGAAATCCCTTCATAATTATCTGGTAAGTTTTCCGGAGTGGCATGGGAGGGTTGCAACTCCATTTAAAAAGGAAATATTCATGCCTCTAGTTGTGAGTCCCTGCAGTATCCCAGGAGGGACCATGCCCTTTAAGTGCTCACACTGGTACTAATGATTTCATAGAAAAAAAAAAATCGCACCTAGAATTGGACTCAGGCTTTCTTATCTTGAGTTCACAGAATCTGAACTTCTCCCCTTTTGAAAATCTGAACAATTGATACTTTCCAGGAATGTCTGAGCCTTATCATCAGAAATGTCTGCTGTTGCTAATTCCCACCCAGGTCTGTTGGTCTGTAGACAGTGGAAGGGAGGGTGAGAGACGGACAGATGTTGGGGAGACTTGGTTGGAAAACTGTGAGGACGACATGCTGATAGAAGGGAAGTGTGTGGAAGGCCGCCTGCCGTTTTATCGGAATTCCGACTTAGGGGAGACTTAGGCGAGTGTCACAGGTGGCACCCCTGATTATTCCCTGACCTTTCCAAACATGTCTGTGCACGTGCAGACCCCCAGGTGTTTACTGGAACCCTTCATCTTAATCCCTGGATGCCCTTGCCTAGAGGACAGTGTAAATACATGTGTCCTCCCAAGTTTACTCACCCTACTGGTTGTATCTACAGATAAAAACCCAATAAAGGCTAATGAGGCAGGCAATCGAGGAGGCCTGGCTCCGTCACCAGGCTGTCCCTCAGCCCTCTCCCCCACAGCGAAACTGTGTCTGAGGGGAGTAATCTGTTCATCCGCCATTCAGGGGCTGCTGGTCAGCCCGGCAGAGAGAGAAACATCGAGAGAAACATCGATGTGAGAGAGACATGTCAATTGGTTGCCTCCCGCATGCACCCTGACCACAGCCAGAGGTCCAACCTGAAACCAAGGTACGTGCCCTTGACCTGAATCGGACCTGTGACCATTCTGAGGCTCCAATTACTGAGCCAAACCAAACCAAATAAGACTATCATCAGAATTTTAAACAAACTGTATTATGTAGCTTTCCTGTCCACCCTGAATGATAAATAACAGTTTTATCGGCACATTTTCCTAGAGGTGTTTACCAGTCATTACACAGTCTCTAAGACGAGCAGCCCAAGTCTTTATCTTTAAGATAAGGCTAGGCGATCTAAACAGCGTCACAATATCAAATACACAATCCACTAATATTTCTGAAGATATACTATATACCAAGTATTCTGATGTATATCACTTCACTTAAGTGAAGTAAATATTACTAAAGTCCATTTGCAAATGAGGAAGCTAAGGTTCAAAAAAGTAAAATAATTTGTGTAAGTTCACTGAGCTGACAGAGGATGGAGCTAAAATACAAATCTGGCTCTTTTTAAGACAGCCTGCTTCTTAGCACTATAGGTCTTTCCAAAACAAACGATTACGTAAGGCTATAAAATATTTATACTTTACTCTCCAAATAAATGTTCAGTAACATGCCTCTTTCCTTGCACTGCTCAAAGGCAAGGTACTTTATCCTTCAACTCCGGAGAGGCCTTACAAGGGAAAATCATATTTGCAAGATGGCTCCCAGCTGAAAGCTGACTTTTCCATAGTCCATTTTCATTGCAATGGGTGTTCCCAGTGCATATGGTATAAACATATGAGTTAATATGATTAGATGCATTAATTATGGAATAATCAGATACATCTACTAAAGTTAAATATTCTGTTTAAGAAAGTAAGCTTGGAATCAATTCAGCCAACTTGTTGCTAAACACAATATACTCATAGCTAAAAAGCTCTGCAGGGAAAACGATTCTTATATCAAGAAAAACATGCGAACTCAATTATTAAATGAAAGACATGACACATCCAAAATATTTAGAAGCTTAATTTTCCCTTTTTAAATCTTTTTATCACATATAGAGTTTATTAAAATGTTAATTTGTTACCCTGGCTGGCATGGCTCTCACACAAAAGGGTCTCTGGTTCGATTTCCACTCAAGGGCACGTACCTGGGTTGCAGGTTCGTTTCCCCACCCTGGTTCAAGTGAGTTCAGGAGCCAACCAATGGATAACTCTCTCTCACATCAATGTTTCTCTCTCTCTCTCTCTCTCTCTCTCTCTCTCTCTCTCTCTCCGTCCCTCCCTTCCACTTTCTCTGAAAATCAATGGAAAAAAATAGGCTCAGGTGAGGATTAACAACAAAAAAAGCCTTTCCTTCTCTTCCATGGATAAATCACAATCATCTACTATCTTCTTCTAGTATTAATGACACCTCAAATTTCATTTCAGTGTGAGTCATACCCCTGAATAATAAAACAAATCATGGGTCTAATCAAAATGACCAAGAAATGGTAAAATAAATTTCAGTGCTACTTCATTAAAAACACACACAATATTTCAAATCTTCATTGAGTTAATTATATTCCATTAAGTCACCATATTTCATTAGAACCCCAAGTTACATTTTAAACTACTAGCCTCGAAACCCATCCTTGTGACCTTAAAAAATTCACCACTGCACACCCCTCCTGTACTTAAATACAGGCAATTCACTTGATTTCAGTTGATATTTCTAAATTCCATGTAGCATTTTTCAAAAAATACATAAAACTAATTTTATAGTCTTGCGATAGAAAATTTGTCTGAAAATAGCAAATATGTACAATTCCAGAATATTTATTCCCAACTCATTTTCCCTTTATTATACTTAACAAAGAAAATTAACAAAAATGTAATTAAAATAATTCATTTCTAAACCTAGAATTATGGAAAGGTACAGAATGCAGCAACTATGCAAATACGTTTACACCATGGGCAATGGACACACCACTCAATGTGGGGATGGTACTATAAATTTAGTGGGTCAAAAATATTACCTTATTTTAGAGAGAGAAAAACATAGATGAGAAATGCCCCCCTACCAGGGATTGGGCCCAAAACTCAGGCACGTGCCCTGACCTGGAATCAAAATCGAGACCCTTTGGTACACAGGATGATGCCGAACCAACTGAGCCACCCTGGCCCAAGCAGTTTATATGTGAAAGCCTTTTTCACAACCTATATACAAACAAGAAGAAAAACCAGAAATGTTAGATTTCACTTGTCAGTATCAGGCCGTGGAAGCAGCCCTTTGCTTTCTCATTTCATTGCCTCACTCAGCCCAGAAGATTCCTTTGTGGACTGGTTTTTGTTTTTTAATTATTATTCTTGACTGTTCCCACAGCATATTTTGCCACAACCCAATATCTGTGGAGACAATAATTAAAACAATGTGTTTGCTTCAAGGCATCCCAATAGGGTCTCAGAGGCAAAGAAAGGGGGAATCCACAGGAGCCAAGACAGCAAAGAACTGTCATCAGATAAAGATCAAAATTAACTATCTTTAACATTTTAATTCATGGAGGGATTAAGCAAAACCAACCAACACACAAACCTCACAGACAACAGTATGGTGACTATCAGAGGGAAAGGGGGTGGAGGGAGGTTGGAGAGGGTAAAGGGAGAATATTAACAGGAGGAAACCTGGGGTGGTGAACGCACAATACAATGTACAGACGATGTTATAGAATTGTACACCTAAAACCTTTATAATTATATTAATCAATGTCATCCCAATAAATTCAATCAAAATAAAATAGAAAATTTTTAAAAATTTATAATTTAAATTATAATAAATGTATATGCTTTTGTTGTTTTTCCCCTATTATGCAGTTACTAATGAGTTATTCCTCCTGTTTTTTGTAGGAGACAATTCATTTAAAAAATGTCTAGCCTTGGCTGGCATGCTCTGTGGTTAGTGCACCAAAGGGTCTCGGTTCGATTCCTGGTCAAGGGCACCTACCTTAGTTGCAGGTTTGAAGCCCAGTACAATCAGGGCCCATGCAGGAGGCAACCAATCGATGTGTTTCTCTCAAATCGATGTTTCCCTCTGTCTTTTCCTCTCTCTTCCACTCTCCCTAAAAATCAATGGAAAAAATATCCTCAGGTGAGGATTAACAAGACAAACAAATTAAAAAAAAGC
>NW_006293779.1:9834172-9849069 GCF_000327345.1 Myotis davidii | reverse complement strand
TTAAAAAAATGAGAAAAATATCCTTGGGTGAGGATTAACAAAAAAGTAAATTTAAGAGATGCAGAAACTTTTCCAGGTGCACAGTGAGAAAACCAGATCCCTCCGGCTGGGAAGCAAGGAAAGTTTCCACCAAGAAACATTTGAGCTAACCCTTAAAAAATTAACCGAACTGGCAAAATGTTCATGATTGAAGCTGGGTGATTTCTATACTACTTCACTATTTTTGTACATTTGAAATTTTCCTTCATAAAGTTTTTTTAAGAGTTGGGTGAAGAACATTACAGGGAAAATAAATAGCACAGAACAATGTGTTTGAGGAAAGATAATAACTTTGAAATAAAAACAAGCTATACTTATGTAAAGGAGTCTGGCCGGGGTGAAGGCCAGAAAGGAATCCAGCTTGAGGAAACCTGTCTTCACTTCTCGCCCAGCGACGTAACTTTAGATTGGTTATGTTTGAGGCACTCATGCAAAATCAGCCACACATTAAACAGACAATAGGGTTCACCCCTTCCCAGAGAAAGATGAATAATTTAAAAATAAATTGTTGTCAAATGAAAAAAAAAGCCACATATTAAATCTTTCCCAGACCTAAAATTATTCCAAATGGTCAAAATGCATTCTTGGCCCTACCTGGTTTGGTTCAGTGGATCTGCCTGAGGACTGAAAGGTCCTGGGTTCAATTCCCGGTCAAGGGCACATGCCCGAGTTGTGGGTTCGATCCCCAGTAGGGGGTGTGCCGGAGGCAGCCAATCAATGATTCTAATCACTGATGTTTCTATCTCTCTCTCCCTCTCCCTTCCACTCTGAAATCAATAAAAATATTTTTTTAGAAAAACAAACAAAAAAATGCATTCTTGTAGTACACCATTAACAACAATGGAGGACACCTCCTGCAGCAGAAATTAATGCCCATTTCAATCATTCAATAAATATTACACAGAAAATATACCACATAAGAAACTATTGTTTAAAATAATCTGTCTTCAAATTCTTTAATAAATGATAGAGAAAACAATTTCAGAAATGCCAGAATTTAAACTGGAGCTCATTCTAAAATTTCTTATATTACTTAACCCAGTTTTAAGTCAGGCATGCTTCATTCCCATCTAAAATGCCAAAGACTAGCACTTCAAGCCTGTAAGTGGCTCTGGCTTCTCCATATCCTCCTGCACTATTTAGTGCCACACAATTAATACTTTAGTATCTAGTATTACAGTCTCTTTGCTCCAGACCAGTAGAAACAGTTGCTAGAAAGCAAAGGCAGAGTATCGGATACAGTCACTGATATGGCGCCTGGGCCCAGGAGGTGGGAGGTTCCAGACAGTACAGAGGCAACCTAAAGAGAGTCATAAATATTCTCCCCCTGAAATTGAGGCGAGTATCACGGCAAGGCAGCCGGAGAGGGACATGACATTCCACCTCACTCATTTCCATGTTTTTTCTCCATCCGTAGTAAAGGAGCTTCTGGCAACAAAGTGCACTGTTAGGACAAATCCTGTGTTTAGAGATATTTTATTACACTTTTTTCTAACTGGTCTTGATTTCTATACGCTATATGCCTCCCCTACTAAAAGCCACACTTTTAAAAGTCACCAGCAATGCTGTAACGAAAACCAACAGCCTTTTCCAATCTTTAATCTGATTAGAATCTGATAACTTTTTCACCCCACCCCCCTTATTGATGTACCCTGAGTTTCATTTTTGTGTATGTGCTCCGAAGTTCTTTGTAATACCATAAAAGTCTTGGGGGCAGATGCCATGTTCAAGCCAAGAAACACTTGAGAGAGCCTCTATGTGGCAGGTAATACCAATAAAACGATCAATGACATATGGTCCCAGTGACTTAACTCTTTTTGTACATGCACCAGACTTTTCCACTCTAGATGGTCAATAAATCTCTTAATGTAAAATTGATTTAACCAGTTAACTGCCACCATATTGTGAATTTAATTAAAAAAGGTCCGTTGCTTGTGTCTATAGATACTTATGGCGTGCAAATGGTTAAGCAGGCGAGAAGTGAAGACAGGTTTCCTCAAGCTGGATTCCTTTCTGGCCCTCACCCCGGCCAGACTCCTTTACATAAGTATAGCTTGTTTTTATTTCAAAGTTATTAATGGTTATATTAAATATAACCATTTATAATATAACCAATATAATATTCTATTAACCAGAAAAGTCCACGCAAAGTAAAAACAGCTATGGCTCAAGCACAGGAAAAGGGAGATATGTGAAATATTTACACATCAAGTACTTCCAGAGAAAAAGAGATTAAAACTCCTCATTCCCTATTTTGGGCGAATAAATGCATTTTGAGTTTTGCTGTTTTAGCTCCCACTTTTCCCTACTATTCCTTTCATTTTTTATGAACTGACCCCTGGGTCCTGGCCAGGTAGCTCAGTAGGGCAGAGCCATCGTGGGGATACACTAAGGTCGTGGGTTTGATCCCGTCAGGGGGTCAGGGCACATACAAGAATCAACCAACAAATGCATAAATAAGTGGGACAACAAATCGATGTTTTTTTCTTTCTTCCTCTCTCTCTCTCTCTCTCCCCTCTCTTCCTCCCTCAGTCTTTCTCTCCCTCTCTCCGTCTCTCTCTCTCTCTCCCCCTCTCCCTCCCTCAGTCTTTCCCTCCCTCTCTCCACTCCCACCCCTTCCTCTTTCTCTAAAAAATAAATAAATAAAAATGTTAATATGCCTTGGAAAGAAAAACAGCCAATTACGTTCAGATGGCTGAAACTGAGGTGGTGGTTATTTATTCTGGAGAAGCTGGAAATCCTTTGTTCCGTGAAAGGAAAGGCACTGAGAAAAAGGAAGATTGGGTTTGCAGGCAAGAGTACGCGACCACCAGACACTCATTCTCAGTTAAAGCAGGAGGGAGAGGTCATCCTCTAGGGGTGAGGAAGGCAGGGTGGGTAAGAGGTCTGAGGACCCTAAAGACTTCAATGATCCTTTTAGGGGAGCGAAGGCAGAGTTCAAGGCAAACAAAGGAAATTAAAGACCCATACCCTTACCAAATGGATTAGGAATAAAAGAAAGTTAGAAATACAAAGGCTCCTATTGCCATTAACCGATCGATGTCCAATATGACCCATCAGTTAAAATACAGAACTAGAAAGGGGCCTTTTCAGGGGAATGGGATAGAACTACACCAGTAAAATGTTTCTGCGTATAAAACTACAGGAAATATTTCTTGGAAACAAGCAAATAAGCCTACTTTCACATTTTGTTGTTGTTTCCAGCGTTCCTAATGAAGCAAGGCTGTAAAAAAAACAAAACAAAACAAAAAAAACTGGGCAGTCAGGAATAATGTGTAGATCAGATGCGGGGGGGAGGGGCGGGCATGAAACACTATCCGCCTAAGTGAAGACGATGCTCATCTGGTGTTTGTCCAAACAGTAATGACTTCAAGGCACTGGGCTGGGAAGTAATGAGAACAGAGACAGGCAGAAAGAATGTCTGTGATAAAGCGCTCCCCCTCTTGAACTTGTTATCAGAAACAATGCCAACAATTCTTGTTGTTTATTGAAATTAGCTTTTTGTTTTGTTTTCAGGTCTGATCTCATTCGACTATTGGCAAATGCCACATGTGTGCTAGTGTATATGTACATTCACACAACATACACTACACAGAACACACACACACACACACACACACACACACACACACACACACACACTCACGAAGACATCAGGGAAAGTGGCCACGTCGCCCATATGAGAACTCTGTTCAAAGCCCCTGTGAAGTCGTCACGACCCCAAAGCGACCTAAACGAGACACCTATTGCGAAGTCGGGGGCAAACCAGCTTCCACATGCACGCACCCTGGCGATGACGTAAGCAATCTCGGAAGCATTGGGAGGGAACCATCAATCCACTTGGCCCTGACGCGTGACGACACAGGTCTCCGTCCAGGGGGTCCCGGCGCCCGTGGCCAGCACCGAAGAGGCTCTCGGTCAGGCCTCCAGCCGAGGTCCCCAGCTCCTCCCCGCAAACGAGGCCCGGAGCCAGAAGCAGGCGCCAGCTGCTCCTTTCCCGGCGACGCGGGCAAAACCGATCGCGGACGCCAGGCTGCATTTACTTAGACCCGCTCCTCCCCGTTTCGTCCGGGAGAAACATCCCAGGGAGCAGGGAGGGCGCCGGGGGAGGGGGCGGCTTGCAGACCAAGGAAGTACAGAAAGTGCTGAAACCTGGTAATTTCCAGAACTTCCCACCAAAACACAACACCCTCACTCCCTCCTCCCCCTCGGCTCGGCCCGGCCCCGCTGCTCCAATCCCGGCCAAGGAACCGTCTCCCCGTCCCCCCCCCCGCCCCTCGGGTTCCTGGACACCGTCCCCTCCCGCAAAGTTAGGGCGCCCGCAAAAGAAGCTCCCCTAGGCCTGGCCGCCCCACCCAACACCCCGTTTTCGGTCCCACCCCTCCCAGTGAGCACTCTCCTCCTCTCCCACTGGGATTCCCGGCCTCCCGCCCATGCGCATTCCTCCCCAACCCCAGGGCCCCGGCCCCCCGCCCCGCGCGTCCTCACCATGTACCAGGTCCCCAGGATGATCGTCCCGGTGCGGACATGGCAACAGCCGCAGCACCGGGTGCTGTAGAACCGGTCGCTGCGGCTCCGCTTGAAAGTCATGGACACCATTGGGAATCTCGCGGGCCTCGTTCTCGGCCGGGACCCAAACAAAAGCTTTCCGCTCGACGGACGAACCCAGCGAGCTCTGTCCCTGCGTCCAAAACCCAACGACGCGTCTTCAAGCCCGCCCCCGGTCCGGGCCCCAGCCAGCGCCTGCGCGCCTGCGCACTGAGGGCCGAGCGCCGCCCTCGGGCGACCTCGGGCTACACCTTCTTTCCCCGCCTCCCCCCCCGACGGACCAATAGGAGAGCGGAAAGCTCGGTTGACTAGACCTCTGATTGGAGCAGCTTGGAAATTGACAAGACGTCATGCCCAAACAGAAGTGCAGCTCCCCTCAGCTCTTAAGGGAGGGTAAGGGCTGGCTGGCTCGGAGGCCGAGGGTATTAGGGCTGGGTGTAGCCCGGTAGGTTACCATCTCTGAGACCGGAGCGGCGAGAAAAAAGGCGTTGAATAGGGAAAGGGGGAGACGGGATGGGTAGTTGGCAGAAAGGGTCGAAGGACTTTTCTGAGTGACGTCATTGCCACGTCCTGCTCTGGAAGCGTCACGGGAGGGCGGCTGCTCACGTGACCTTGGCGCGCTGCCATTATCGGTGTCTGTGGAGGGTGGGCGGGGCTAACCCCGAGCTTGAGCCCGCCCCCTGCTCGGGCGGAGATTGATTTCCTGCAGGGGCACAGATTTGGTTCCCCTTGGAGCTCACCCGTGAGCCCCAGTGGTGGGAGCAAAGAAACACCATGGAGCCCTGCAAAAGGCAACGCAGAGGCAAGAGGATGGAGACTAATGAGGAACATACAACAAAGATAAAGAGAGACCTGCGTAGGTGCAGCATGTTTACAGCTCATCAGAGTGATTTTTGTAGTGAAACTTGTAGCACGTTGAAATGGACCATAAGTTCACTGGGTGTCTTCCCTACTAACTCACCTTGCCGGTATTCTGATCCTAAGGGGGCTCTCCGTCTTTGTGGAGCTCTGTGCAGCTCTACATTGTAGATACCTGAGAGCAAAACAAAATACCTGTGCCCATTGAACTTAACATTGAATCGACAGCCTCCTTGGAAAAAGCCGCTTTGCATCTATTTGTAAATTCATTTCCTATTCCTGATTCAGTAATATAAGTGGGTACTTAAATTCTGCTTTAACCATGTTCTAATATCTTACTGGTCTCCTCAATGAGTAAATAAGACATTTGACATGTGTTGATTTTGTATTTGCAAGAGATTTATGACTTGGCTCCAACCCCAATAGGGGACTTACAGGGGTAGTAGATTGATGTTTCTCCATCTCCCTCTCTCAAATCAATAAAAACATTTTTAAAATATATATGTTGTCGAACTAAGAAATGTCCAAACTTGTAAGGAATTTTTACAAGGTTTTATTTGAGCCAAACTGACAGCAATGCCAGGCAGCAAGATCTCAAATGATCTGGACAATGACAGTTTTGCAGCTTCTTTTATGCTTGGGAGGGAATATAAAGAAGATTACTTAAAGGTGGGAGAAAGCAAGGCAGGGATTGGATTATAACAGCGTAAAGATCATGTGTTCTCTCTCTTGAGGGTAGTTACACTTATTTGAAAGGTGATTAACTCACCTAGATGCATGGAAACAATGGACAGGGCTTGCTTAAGGGAAATAGAAACCTTTTACTAAGAAAGGTATAGCCCTGGCCAGTTTGGCTCAGTGGATAGGGCGTCAGCCTGCAGACTGATTTCAGTCAAGGGCACATGCCCAGCTTGCAGGCTCAGTCCCCAGTAGGGGATTCAGGAGGCAGCCAATCAATGATTCTCTCTCATCATTGATGTTTCTATCTCTCTCTCCCTTCCTCTCTGAAATCAATAAAATTACATTTTTTTAAAAATTACATGCCTGGGGCATGACTAATCACCATGACTTTCCCAGTAAGAAATCTGTTATCAGATCACCCTGTGAGGTTACTTTTCCTAGAGCCTCTTTTTCATTTACACTACAGTTTAACACTTTGGAAGGACCTACACTTCCTTTTTAGGGAATAGACAGGCCTTCCCGCTGCCAAATATATTCTTAGATGGAGAGACCACAGTGAGTTCAGAGTAAAGGTTATTGCATTGGCATGGCTTCCGTGAGCACTGCCTGAAATTATATGTTGATTTGTTGATTATTTTTCTCACCTACTAAAATGTAAATTCTGGAAAAGCAGAGACTGGGTTTATTTCCTCAAGTGAAAAAATTGTCCATGGACAAGTTTTCTAGTTTGGATAGTACTTCAAATTTTAAAAATATGTTTTTATTGATTTGAGAGAGAGAGGGAGATGGAGAGAGAAACATCAATCTACTGCCTCCTGTAAGTCCCCTATTGGGGTTGGAGCCCAGCCTGCAACCCGGGCATGTTCCCTGATGGGAATAGAACTTCTTGGTGCAGGGAGGATGCAGGGAGGCCATAATTCACCCAAGCTTCACTAAAAGGTGGAGTGGGATAGTAGTAATTTAACTCATGATGAATTTGGACATTTCTCCACTATCAGGGAGTAGACTATAATAATGCCCCCCCCCCTGAAAATTTACATAAATTTACATAGCCCTTACTGTGTTCTATGCATGGATCACTTTGTTTCTTTTGAATAATTTCCTTGCATCCCTTGGCCAGCATCCCTTATTTCTCAAGGTAGCTGTAGGCATAGTCATTACCAATTAAATGTGAGCAGAATGATGTGTATACAATTGGGTCAGGGCTTTTAGGTTTGAGAACTGAACTATCTGCTTTATTCACACCACCGTTTTTACTTGAAAGAACAACTGACCAGCAAATATTAAAATTCAGACATGCGTATTTGGCATTCCATTTTTTGGAAACAAATGTAATTAAGCCTGTCCTAACTGGAATATTTGTTGCCAGTGATAAAATTGGTCTTTCAAAGGAAAAAAATACAAAAAAAACACATTATATTCACCAGCGTGAACTTAGAGATTTTTTTCTGATGAGAATGGAGGTAAAATAAACTGTGATTTTTTTTTAAGTTGGTTAGTGTCAAACATTTGAATATCTGCACAACTCAGTGACCCAACATCTCGCAGGTAACCAATGCACAATGTTGCAAAACCATGCATAGTAAAAGAACCAGTCGTGTTTAATGTAACTATGAAAAGGTCATTGATATGGTTTCATATTCTACATTGTAACTGAACTTTAGGGACTTATTACTAAGTTTTAGTGTAGAATCAAAGAAGAATAAACACAAATATCTAAAAGGGCTATTAAAATACTTCTTTTTTCCAGCTACGTATCTGTGTGCTACTAAATTTTCTTTGTATAGTTCAACTAAAAGAACATACCACAGATTGCATGCAAAAGCAGATGTGAGAATGGAGCTATTATTTTTCTCCAGCAAAACACTAAAGAGATTTTCATATAAATATAAAATAATGTCACTCTTCTCATTACTTTTGTAAACTTCAGAAAATATAGTTATTTTCCATAAGATTATTTTATGTTAACATGTAATGGATTATTGTTATTTTTTAATCAATTTATAGATATTTTAAATGATCTCAATTTTAATTTCTAGTATGATAACTATCAATAGCTATAACCCATATAAATAAAAGCTCTTTGGTGTCCTCTATTATTTTTAAAAGTATAAAAGGTTCTGAGACCAAAAGTTTTGAGAACCCGTGAGCTGAGCTTTCTAACCACCACAGTGGACAATGGTTCCTGATATTTGAAGTGGGGACTTGGAGGTAGTAAGAGCTGCCCTCAGATTATTTTTTAACAGAAGAGGAAAGCGAATTCAGGGTTTTCAAAATTCTTAATAGTGTGGGTTTATACAACTCTCACATTAACAGTTTGGATTACTGGCTCATCAGCATTTGCCTGGACAAGAAGCTTGTCTGAATCTGTTTTTTTCACCTGTAAAATGGAAATAAGATCTGCTTCCTAATGAAGCTTTAATTTCTTTGCTCTGATGAAAGCAGAGGCAATCATGCCTCGAATATTCCTACCATGATTTCCTTATTCATCTCCAGTCCCTCAAGGTATTTCTTGTCTGCTAACATTGGTAATTATCTCCTTTAGCCAAATTAAACATGTGGGTTCTATTTTTAATTGCTCCAAGGTATTGAAAGGAGTAATTGGTAAGTGCTGCCCAAGGATCTTGAAGATGAAAAGTACTATGTAATTATCACCGTGGGAAAATTACTTTCCATGCACTGGGCTAAAATCACTACTTGGGCTGTAGAATTACATTCTAAACCAGTGATGGCGAACCTATGACACGCGAACTCATTTTTTTGGTTGATTTTTCTTTGTTAAATGGCATTTAAATATATAAAATAAATATCAAAAATATAAGTCTGTGTTTTACTATGGTGGCAAAGATCAAAAAATTTTTATATGTGACACGGCACCCGAGTTGAGTTAGGTAACACACATAACAGACCTGTTTCCCCAGGCCCATAAAAGCTACCAAACTCTCACCCAGAGGGCCCCGCGTCCTTATGAAAATGGGAATCTGGTCACTGACATGGACGCAGGGAGAACGCCGTGTGAAGATGAAGGCAGAGGTTGAGGTGGGGCTCGGAGGTACCAAGTGCGGCCCTCAGATGACTTTGTCAACAGAAGAGGACACTGACTTTTAAAGTTTTCAAAATTCTTAATACTCTGGTTTTATACACCTCTCACACTAACGACCGACCACACCCTGGCAAAACCAGACAGAACAGCCCCGTGGCTGGCATTAGGACCAGATGCAACGATCAACTACCCCCTACCCTAGAGCCAACCATCACAGTCACCGCACCCCTAACTCCACCATGATTGATGGCTTTCAGTCATGCCCTGGAAGCCGTCAGGGGGCCAGGTCTTTGAGCATTAGCTCACCTGTGACTCGGGTTTTCTTGGCTGCAAACCCCTGTTTATTGGGCTTGGATGCACGCAGGTGAACGAGCTCCCTTAGTTTGAGAGCAGTGAGGGCAGGGCGGGTTCCTTCAGCGAGCCGCGAAAGGGCATCTGTGCCAGGCCTCTTGCCTCGCCGCTGGTGACTTGCTGGCAATTTTTGGCATTTCTTGGCTTATAGAAGCCCCACCTCGACCTCTGCCTTCATCTTCACACGGCATTCTCCCTGCGTACATGTCAGTGTCCAGATTTCCCTTTTCATAAGGACGCGGGGCCCTTTGGATGAGGACCCGTCCTGATGGCCTCTGTTGTCCCTATCGTGTAGAAAGAAGTCATTTGCCTCATTAAAAAAAAAAAACTCAATGGAGTCTTTAACTAAAAATTCAACTTTCTCAGTCAAGGAGTTGCAAACGAAGTTTAAATAGAAACTTTCCATGGCTTTAGGTTGACAGTTTTAAAACTCTCCAGTTTCCCGAGGGAACCTATCAAAATGTTTTGAAAGCATACACTTTATAATTAATGGGTCTCCTGGTCTCCTCCCATGCCCGTCCTGCTGGGAGAACAGCTCTCTCTGCTCCGACCTACAGCTAGAATGTAGGCACCAACTAAATCCTGTATCAGCTGCTGAAAGAAGAGTGGAGATAACTCAGGGTGGGAACGTTATGTGTTGTTATCTTACACAGTTTTACTCCTTCAAGAGTGAAAAACCACCCCAAAAGCTTCGCTCATCGCTTTAGAAATGTCCTGAACCACCCCCACCGAGAAACGCCTTCCTTCCTCCAGGAAAATGTAGAACTAGGGGTTTCCCTGGTGGCCTGGCTGGCTGGGCGCCCGGCTCCTCAGGCTGTCACAGGCCCGGAAAACAAAGGGAAATCCCAGCCAAGTCCTCCTGGGCCGGAGCATCACTACTGGCCTCTTCTCAACTTAGCTAAGTCCATTGGCAGTGGCCCTATTTCTTCCTCTTTTTTTCTTAATTTTTTAAAAATATTTTTCAATTGATTTCAGAGAAGAAGGGAGAGGGAGAGAGAGATAGAAACATCAATGATGAGAGAGAATCATGGATCGGCTACCTCCTGCACGCCCCACACTGGGGATGGAGCCCACAGCCCAGGCCTGTGCCCTGACCGGGAATTGAGCCGTGACCTCCTGGTTCACAGGCCCACGCTCAACCACTGAGCCACACCAGTCGGGCCCTGTGGCCTTATTTCTAAATAAGGTCGCATTCTGAGGCACCGGGGGTTTGGATGTCAACATCTGGATTTGGGGGATAAACATTTCAACCCCGAGGACCATACGCTCAGGAAGCCGTCTGTCGCTGCAATAGCAGAAGAGAGCCTTCAGGCAGTGAGACCTGAGGGCAGGGCTGCCTTAGCCTCTCCCTGTAGTAGAATTGCCTTTTAAAGTAACTTGAAGTAATTCCTCTCTCTCCGTGGTATGTCATCAACTGAATGTACAGCTACATGGGGGGACGTTTTCAACATTTAAGAAATGGACAGGATGCTGAGGGAACCAGGGTCCAGCCAGACTCTCAGCTCCCACCTTGACTTCTGCAGGCGGCACCGTTCGGGGGGCACACCCTGCTGGTTTTCTTCAGTATCTGCGTGTGAGTTTGCCTTACTACCTGGGCCAGACAGCTCCTGCCAGTCCGGGACATGTTTATAAATCTTTTAATATACCAAACCACCGAGCGCGAAGCCACCTTGATAAATATTTGCTGATGGATGGGCAATCCAGAAACAGGGTCATCGACCCCGGGCCACAGATAAATGGATCCTTTTGTCTGGTGAGAGCATCTATGTCAGAGCTCTGCACACCGGCTTCTGCCAGCTTCGGCAGCTGGGGCTTCATTACATGAGGCACTTCGGAAGGGGACTTCTGTGCGTGTCTGAGCCGCAGTATGGGCGACCCACGTGGCGTTCTGCCCCTGCCATGAGTCACAGGGAGAACTGACGCACTCTGCGAAACCCAGAACGGGGTTTGGATTAGTCATGCTCAGAACCAATTTCTCCCAGAAGCCCAAGCTGTTTCAGTGTGAATTTTTTTTTTTTTTTGAAGCATGAGACAGCAAAACCATACTTGAATACCTCTCCTCTAACATAAGAGCTTCAGTCGCTACATTCTACCTTATTGGCCCTCTCAGGCCGGCCGACCTCCCATCTGGCCACCGACCGCAGCAAGAACGCTATGAAGGCTCCGGCTAGATCAGTGGTTCTCAACCTTCCTGATGCCGCGACCCTTTAATACAGTCCCTCATGTTGTGGTGACCCCCAATCCCATTGTTACAAATTGAACATAATTAAAGCACAGTGATGAATCACAAAAACAATATGTAAGTATATATGTGTTTTCCGATGGCCTTAGGCGACCCCTGTGAAAGGGTCGTTCGACCCCCCAAAGGGGTCGCGACCCACAGTTGAGAACCGCTGGTCTATATGTTGGGCTGTAATCAATGAAAATAAGTGGCAACAGTGGCAGGGGAAACAAGAACAAAAACAGAGGCAATGAACTGAGAATGAGAGCCGTGGGGTTCTCAGTCCATAGCTGTTGGATGTCCTTGAGCCGATGACCTCTGAGCTCCCTGTGCCCTCTGTAAGGGGCAGGAGAGGCCTAGGCCGGGGTTGCTGCCCTGCCATCCCCAGGACACCTGTCCAGAGCCGCGTGTCCCTCCAGGGATGAGAACCGGGGAGGGCAGCACAGGGGTGGCCTGCACAGAGCCACTCAGCCCTTCCTGGTGCCTCGGATTGGACGGCGGAGGTGGGGCTGTCACCTGAGAACACAGGACAGACTTGGCTGTATTTGTTGAGGCAGAGACTGAGTTTGGAATTATTCTCCTGGCACCTTCCCCAAGCCCTCTGGTTCCTAAACGAATGATCTAGATTAATGAATTGATTCTTCCAAAGGCCTGAGGGCGAGAGGGGCAGCCTTTTGTGTCCCCAGTTCCCTGGGAGGGAAGGGGGAGTTGTGGGGGACAGTGGAAGGCCCAGCACTGTCCCAGGAAGTGTGGGCCCTTAAGTCGCAGAGTGACCTCAGCTCCCCATCTGTGCAATGAGGGGGTGAGCCTTGGGAGCCCCAGCCCTGAGCTTGGAGGATCTGTTTGCCTTTCCTTCTTCGTCAAGCCTGTTCCCTTCCTTCCTTAACTTCTCAGTCTTCACTTTCCTTTCCTCACCCTTGCAGAGGGGAGACCTCAATTCCTTTGCTGGCTGGTCTCGGCTATTTCATGATCAGGGCCACCGTTTTCTCAATGGCGATGAAAGGATTTGACGAAGGGTCTCAAAGGCTTGCCCATCTGTGATGCTCTAGGCGTCCTGGGAGTCCGTGTTAAAGTCCCGTGTGGTGCGCGGCGGGTAGAGCTGGTACTCTGGGCTGGGGCCACTCCGTGCACCCATCACAGGGCCCTCATCCCTCAGGTGCCCCAGCTGTCACGCACTTACTGGGCCACCACACTTCTCAGGAGGACACCATGGAAATGGTCGAGAAGGGGGCCAAACATGCTGTAATGATGTTTTGTAGGCACCAACTTGGTTGAGTAACAGCCTCCACTCATTCAATCAAACACCATCTAGGTGTTGCAGTGAAGATATTTTGTAGATGTGATTTGAGTCCGTCATTAGTTGACTTGAAATAAAATAGATGATGGTAGATAATCTGGGTGGGCCTGATTACATCGGTGGAAAGGCCTTGAAGGCAGAGCTGAGGCCTCCCTGAAGAAGAAGCCCTACCTGTGACAGGAGCTTCCCCCGGTGCCCCTGAGTCCCAGCCTGCTTTCCTGAGGGCCTTCCCTACAGACTTCAGATGTGGTCCTCCAGCCCCCACAATCACATAAGGCAATGCCTTGCAATACATTTCTTTTTTTTTCTTTATTGATTAAGGTATTACATATGTGTCCTTCTCCCCCCATTTCTCCCTGGTGTCTGTGTCCATTAGTTAGGCTTATATGCATGCATACAAGTCCTTTGGTTGATCTCTCCCCCTTACCCCCACCCTCCCCTACTTTCCCTCTGAGGTTTGACAGTCTGATCAATGCTTCTCTGTCTCTGGATCTGTTTTTGTTCATCAGTTTACCAGTATGTTGTTCATTACATTCCACAAATGAGTGAGATCATGTGATATTTATCTTCCTCTGACTGGCTTATTTCACTTAGCATAATGCTCTCCATCCACGCTGTTGCAAATGGTAAGAATTCCTTCTTTTTTACAGCAGCGTAGTATTCCATTGTGTAGATGTACCACAGTTTTCTAATCCACTCATCTGCTGATGGGCATGCAATACATTTCTTAATATCTACTTCCTACTCATTCTGTTTCTCTGACTGACCAGTACACTCTTCTTTGAGGCCTCTGGTTCGACCTGTAGTCGCCAGGTTATTTCTGAAAAATGTGAAACTCTGCTCCCTAGTTCTCTAGTCCTGACCCTCATGACCTTGACAATGTGTGTCAAACGTTTCCGACCAGAATAAATTTGCCCCTACCCTCAGCCACATTCTGGCCAAGGCCAGTGAGACTCTTGAACTCTTGCCTTGGCTGGGTTTTTGCTACCTCACAAGTACTTGACCTTGGAGTTCTTGGTACATTTCGTTTACCCAATGTTACCTTTAATGGCAGAATCCTGTAAATACCTCTTCCTGAGAATGGAATATTCCACCACTCTCACCATTTCATTTAACAGCTGTTCCTGAACATCTAAAATAAAGACGAACGGCCAAGTGTAACTAAGCATGGGAGTCCCCAGAGAATACCAGGATCCTGTGTCTGTGAGCGAAAGCAATCCTGCAAATGAGGCCTCGGGGCCTAGAAAGGGATCCTGGAAAAGTGAAACCAAAGAACTCAGAGTCCTTTGCCTTTTTATTTCCAAGAACTGAGCTTTTAATCATCTCTCTCTTCATCCAGCAAATGTGAACTTGCCAAGCATCTGGACCATAATTCAAAAAAATTTAAAAACGCAGTTTCTGCCCATGTTTGTCCCTGCTGGCTGAGCAGGGGGTGGGCAGGACGTGCTGACCTTTATCTTACAGCTCATAACACGGAGAATATTGTCCTCTCAGGTCCAAGAGAACCTGCACCCAGAAGATCCCTTCTTTCGGGGGTTGAGGGGCTGGACTGGTGAGCGAGGGGATCCCTTGCACTCACATGGGCATCAGTGAAAATGACACAGAAGACAAGCAACGTTTGTCTTGGAGTCTTCAGCTTTCAGACAATCCCAGGCGATGGGGCTCAGGGCTTGCTGACCTACAGTGAGTGTGAGATTTCCCAGTAGAAAGGCTGCTGGCCCTGCCTGGTCTGCAGCCTCGAAGGAGGGCTGGGCCAGCTGGTGTGGAACCCTTTCAGCCCCTCTTCCTCCTGCACTGGGTGCATCCATTTGCTTTGTGCTTCTGGCCTGTGCTGACCTGGAAGGAGTGGGTAGGGGCAT
>NW_006293779.1:9818852-9834020 GCF_000327345.1 Myotis davidii | reverse complement strand
GGGATGGGCCGTGGCTTCTCCCAGGAGCTCCTGGTTACTCACCCAGCTCTAGATCCGGGGCAGCTGCTGAGGGCCTGTCTGGGCCTGGCAGGGCTGCCAGGAGTGAGGGCTGCCCGGCCTCTGAGCGCCACAGCCCCTTGCAGGCTGCACTGATTCATCTTTCTCCTCCCACAGCTTTCAGCCAGGCAAGGAGGGCTCAGCTCAGAGCAGGGAAGGGCATCACCCCTTGGACACCCTCAGCCTTCTGCCCTCGAGAGGGCAGCAAGCTCCTGGCCTCAGCTGTGCCCACTCCACCGGTCACAGTGGGTGTACCTGGGAAACTAACAGTTCAGTAAGGTGTGGCTTAGCTGGCACTTGGGGTGTGATGGGGATGAGGCTGAAGAGCTGGGCGGGGGCGGGGGGGCGTGCCCACAAGGCATAGGCATAATCACAATATAAATTTGTAACTCACCGGGCTGATACTTGGGGAAAATGTTAATGTGCTTTTCCTTTTTGCCTTTCTGAGTATGTGATATTCTCTAGTCCTCCCGAGCATTCACTTCCATGGGGGAGAGGAAGCTGGTTCTAGAAGGAACACAGAAAGAAAGCCTTAATATTCACCCTTTGACATTCAAAATACGATTTTTACAGCTTTGTGGATATGTATAGAATTGGAATACAATAACCGCACATATTCCAAGTGTGCAGTTTGATGTGTTGGCATATGTGTGTGCATGAAGCAGTCATCCTAATCAAGACAGAGAACGTATTCAGCACCCCAAAAGTTTCCTTGCTCCCCCACTCGGCTCCCAGGAAACCACTGATTTGTTTTCTGTCGCTATAGATTAACTTGTTATTTTCTAGAATTTTAGACACACGCAGTATTTACACGAGTTTTGCCCGGTTTCTTTCACTCTGCATATTATTATTTTTTAATATTTTTGTTGGTTTTAAAAGAGAGAAAGGGAGAGAAAGAGACACATTGATGTGAGAGCAGAACTTTGATTGGCTGCCTCCTGCACCCCCCCTACCGGAGACCGAGCCAGAAACCGGGGCATGTCATGTCCCCTGACCAGGAATCGAACCAGCAACCTTTTGGTGCGCAGGAGGGATGCCCAACCAAATGAGCCACACCGACCAGAACTCTGTGTGTTATTTTGGGACGCATCCTTGATGTCGCATGACTCAGTAGGCCATTCCTTTTTGTTGCCGAGTAACATTTCATTGTATGAATATCCTACGATGTGTTTATTTACCCCTTGATGACCATTTGGTTGTTTCTGGCTTGGAGCTGTGACAAATCAAGCTGCTCTGGGCATTTGTGCACAATCTTTGTGTGTGTGTGTGTGTGTGTGTGTGTGTGTGTATGCTTGCATTTCTCTTAGGAACATTCCAAGAATGGAATGGCTGTGTCCTGTCATCACTGTGTTTTTGTCTTTTAAGAAACCGTGAAACTTTTACAAAAAAAGGGGTCATGTTTTATGTTCCCACCAGCAGGGCAGGGGAACTTCAGTTCTCCTGCATCCTCGCCAACACTCCCAATGGCCAGTTTTTATCATTTCAGCTGTCCTACTGGGTCTATCGGGGTGTTTCATCATGATTGCAATTCGCATTTTCCTAATGACTAATAACATTCAGAATAAGGTTTGAGCAAGATGTTACCCAAGCTAGGCTGGCTATTGCTTGGGGAGAGGCTTTCCTAAATTCCTTTATATGGAAGCAAAATACTGAGGTGGTTAAAACAAGGGCTTGGCATGTGCAGGCAAAGTGATGGCAAGGTGGGATGGGCCGGGATGAGGCCAGAGTGTGCTTCCAAGGGGACAGCAGCCCAGACTGCCATTCGCCCTTCTCTTGTGGGGTGGCTGGCCCGGGCCAGGGACTGGAGAGAACAGGGCTGGAGCCAGGATGAGGCCGAACCACCAAGAAGTCCACGGGCTCCACCTCGCCGTGCGGTTTGCTTTGCAGTGAAGTCTGGCCTGCTCGCTTCTTGGCCCAAGAAGAGGAAAGATGACATAGGTCTCCGAGGTATTGAACCCCACCCTGAGGAATCTCTTCCTGGTTACAGATTAGACTCTGCCCTGACACTTGGGGTTTACTCAGCTGTGTAGAGACCCCTTCCTCATAGGGGGCCCGGAGAGGAAACCCCTGCATAGGGTGGACAGGGAAACCCTGTGCGTTGCCGAATCTAAAAAAAAAAAAAAAAAAAAAAAAAGGAGAGAGGGGAGCAGCGGGTGTTGCAAATTCACGATGAACATATGGTAGTAGTTAGTAGCGTGCTGTCATTTGCCAAGTCATTCCAGATTTCTACAGCCCTCCCTCCTCTCCCCCCTGCTCCTACCTCCCTCTTCCCCATCTCCTACTTCCCCTTCGGTCCCCCCACACTCTAGGCTGACTTGAATCCCTACTTCCCCTTCTCAGCCTGCCCACCCCACCCACCGCTTCGTCACGTGTGTTCAAAGCAGTGACCAGAGCCCCAGCCCCCACTGCCACGCACTTAGCCGACCCATGAGCACATTGCAAAGCTTTGTTTTTTGGTTTTGCTGGACTTTCTTTTAGGAGGTGGGGGGACCGAACATTTTTAATAGATGTTTTTTTCTTCTTTTCCTTTTTTTCTTCTTTCCAGAAAACCAGCATTTCCTGGCTCCGGACGCTGTGGAGAATCCAACATAAGTCCCAATAAAATCAAAGTAAACGTTAAAAAAAAAAAAAGAAAGAATTTGTCCTCTGGTCAAACTGTCTTTTAAAATATAAGGTGTTTTTTATCTTTTGTTTTTTTTCAATGTAAATTATAACTAAAATCTTATTTCTTTCCTGAATTCTTTTGAGAGGTTTAAGCACATTTTTGTCATTTTTTGAGAAAAGCACCACATGTGCCTTCACCATCTTGCCTCATGTGTGTTGGGCACCGCATTCCAAAAGACAATTATAAAACCAAGTATAATAAAGACAAATGTGTCTCCAGGGAGAATGTAAGCCAGTTTGCTTGCAGCCCATCACAAAAAAATTGGGGCTCCCTGAGCTTGGGGTTCCCCAGCTGTGACACAAGCCCACTGCATGTCCAGCATCCACCTGAGCCCTCTGTGTCACCCTTGTGGGACTTGAGGGGCAAGAAGAATGGGCACAACAGTGAAGCTCCTGCCACCTGCTGTGCTGTAATAAAGTCCTTGTCTGTGGTCCAGGAGCCTTGAGTCTTCTGTCAGCCTCCATGAAACGGTAGCCAGCCCGTTCCCAGATTGCACGTGAGATCATGATTAGCGCCGCCACAGTTCTTGATACGTACAGAACCTTGCACCCAGCAGTAGACAGTACACCGACCTCTCAGGCAATGCAGGGACGTGTGCAAATTACTTAGCAGTTTCCGCAGCGTTTGCAACCCTAGGACTTGCTCAGCTGGACACAGGGCTGCTCCTGGGCTGCTCTCCGACTCCAGGGGTTTTCTGTACCCATGATGGTTCTCGCAAAGGTGGGGCTGAGGGGCAGAGAGCTGAGGTCACTGCTGGGGTCACCCAGCTACAGAGGCAGAGCCTGCTCAGCTGAGGTCTCCTGTCTCGAGCTGGAGTGCTTCTTCCACTTATTTGGGTCATCGCAGCAAAGGAGATGCCTGTGAAGTGAGCCAGTTGCCCAGCCAGTGAAAACCCTAAGATGCTTCTGGTTCCCACTGGTCTTCGGGAAAGGCACACGAAACAGGAAGGGCAAATTTCCTGTTCTTGATCCAGGGCAAATTATATGTCTTTAAAATATATATATGGGGGTGGGGAGAGAGAGAGAGAGAGAGAGAGAGAGAGAGAGAGGGAGTCTAATTTTCCTTTCTTGTGTCTAGATGGAAGGGAGAGGGAGAGACAGAAACATCAATAATGAGAGAGAATCATTGATTGGTTGACTCTTCCTACTGGGGATTGAGCCTGCAACCCGGGCGTGTGCCTTGCCTGAGAACCAAACTGTGACCTGGTTCACAGGTCAAGATTCAAGCACTGAGCTGGGGCAAATATTTGAGGCGTTTGGTAATACCTACCCAGTGACCCTCTAGAAAATGTCACCTTGCCTGACCCTCCGTATCCATGGTTACGGTTTTCAGTCTAGTAAGTGGAAACTATTCATTAACCAACTCATCCTTTCTTTCAACTGGTATTGAGTAATGAGGGGGATGAGTCTGTCCACGAAGAGCTCCCAGTCTTGCCGGGGACGGTGGTGGGTGGGAGGGTGGTGTGGGTGATCAACAGGTAACCCATGACCACAGTGTGATATGTCCCCAAACACCAGGGGAACACAACCCGTAACGAATTCTGCTGCGGGAGGGGCCTCACCGAGGAGGTGACATCCGAGGACTGAGCTGGGTCTGAATAATGTTGTCAGGTGGAAAGTGAGTGAGGTCTCAGCTTCCCATGTGCAGGTGCCGAGGTGTAGAGTTCCCTGGTTGTTCCGGAGCCTGGGCCACCCTCACCTCTGCCACGTGGGACCCAGCTTTGACCCCAGTGCTGGTCTGGTCATATTTTGGAGGTAGCAGTGGGGGTGCTGGTTGTATAGCTGGTCCCCTATGTCCCCGGGGTCCTAGGATAGATCTGGGGGGAGATCTGTCTCCTAGAACAGTTGTGAGGGTTTTTGTCAAAGCATCCAGGGTCTAGGGTTTTGGAATTAACGGGAAGGTGACCACTGTGTGCAGACAAGCCCATACAGAGATGGCGACTTCCAGATCTCCTCAGAGCTTCAGACTTCTGCAGCCCACTCCCCCACCCCCCACAGGGGAGCGGGAATCAAAGGACTGAAGCCGGAGGCATCAGCATTGCCCAAGCTGAGGCCGAACCTTCAGCCTGGAGCTTTCCCAGAACCATTCTACAGGCCTGGGTCAGGGATATAAGGGGGTGGAGGCAGCTCTCTGGGACTATCTTCCCAGCAAGGACTCAGAAAGGTTTAACGGAAAAGAATGAATGGAACCGACCAGGGTCTGAGGCGTGGGCAGAGTTAAAGGAGCCGAAGGAGGTCAAAGCACTCTAGAGCCAGCAGCAGAGGAGTCTGAAGGGACCAGGGGAGGAACCTGTGTCACCTGAGGGGACGGAAAGGGGACACATGCTAGCTGACTAGCTCAGGGAAGGCCTGCGCGGTGGCCTTGCAAACTCATAGACCTAAAGCAACCACCAAGGGTGGCCTGAAATGACAACCTTTTCCTCAACGAGCGGTTTATGGTGGGTAGTCCTGTCCTAGGCCAGGATCTACCCTGACAAAAGATCGGCTTCGATCTTTACTGAGCCTGTTGTCTTTTTGCACCTAAGATAACAAACGTGTGGAATGTCAGGGTAACTTGTAAATTCCCTTTTCCAGACCCCTCAGGGCACAACCAATGGCGTCAGGGCCACAGACCACAAATCCCATCCTCACCATTGTTATCCTGTTATTGTTGACTGTTAACGAACCTGCACCCACCTAAGCAAAAGGAGCGTGTCTATCATCTTTCTTCTTATCCAATCCCCAAGGATCTCCCCCCTCCCTTGTGCTTTCTCTCACCTCCCTAATCTATCTCCAATGGATTTCGTATAACCTCCCTATGTCTCCTCCTTTGATGGTAATTTATAGAAGTATGTGAAAAACCACCATTCTCCCAATATGTTGAGATTCTGCTTCCTGGCGACTATTGACAGTTTGGCTCAAATAAACTCACAAAAATTATTTATAGGTTTGAATGTGTGTTTTTTTATGTTAACACCTACAAAGACGGGGTGTGTGTGTGTGTGTGTGTGTGTGTGTGAACACCTAGCTCTCCTCCTGCCCTGCCCATTGGCCAAGCCCACGTGGGAGCCAGAGAGCATGGCATGCGGGTCACACAATCCGTGTCTGTCAGCCTTCCAGGGCAGACGAGGGCAGAGAAGGGGTGGGAAATGGGACCTAAAGGGAGAGAATGGGGAAGGTTGGGAGGAGAAGCCACGCTCAGAGAGAGAGCTCACAAATTGGTGGGGGAGACAGATACCACGGGCTCCCCAAGGTCCTCCCTAGAGTAGGCCCGGAGGCTGTGCCGGGGGGGGGTGGGGAGGGGGTCCTTCCACCCTTTGAAAAAGGATGAAACATGTCTCTCAGGGATCCTGCCCGGCACCTGAGTGGGTCCAGGGTTTCAGCTGTGGTCAGCAGGCGCCCTCCAGGTCTGCAGCAGGTCTACAGCCACACACAGGTGTCCTCATCCTCAGAGCCGTGGCCACCCGATGTCTCACCCCAAGCCAGGTCCTCTGGCCCTCACGTGGTCATAGAGAAACAGCTACGTGGTCACAAAAACAACTGGAGAGGGAGGGAGAACTCAGAGACCTCCAGGTCGTGCGTCATGTACACCGCCCTGCACGTCAGCCGCAAACGTGTCCTCAAGTCACTCGGTTGCCCCAGCGACCTACTGACTCTGTCATTCTTGCCTGTACTGAAGCACCTTCTCCGTTTGCCACAGGGTCCACCGTAGATCTATTTCTCCGCTCAGACTTGCAGAGAACACAGCTTTGTAAATGTTGCATAGGGTAGATCTAATCTTCCCAGCAAGCTGCCCTCCCCCGAGAAATGCAAGCCACCTGTCCAGGGAGTTTATCTGATGCATTCCTGTGCCTCAGCCCTCCAGGCAATGGCACCGGGCAGCTGTCTCAGCTCTCCTCCCCTCCCCTGCTTCTCTGCAGAATGGCCTCCGGGCCCCAGATGGGGTGGGTCTGTGGTTTGTGTTCCCTGGCAGAGGGGTGGGCCCTGGAATGGGCCAGGTGACTCTGATCCTCCCGGGTGTCCAGGGTGTACCCCTGGCCTGGCCTGGCCTGGCCTGGCTCTGAGCACGGATTTCAGTGAGGTAGACGCGTGGGGAGCCCTGGAGGTCTGCATCCGGGAGGGGGTCTGCGTTTGTGTGGCCCGGTGTTGCCAATGTGTTTATTTTGAAAAGCCCAGATGAGGTCTGTGCTGGGTGGTCTGGGACAGAGCTGAGCCCACACCCAGACCAACGTCAAAACAGGAGTCGTCTGGCTCCAGGGTCCGCAGGAGCCCCACTGTCTCCTGGGGGCCGGGGTGTATGAGCTGTACTCCGGGCTTCCTAAATGGACCCGTTCAGCCCCACCCCTTCTGCAATCCCCCTCAAACCCCTGGCCTTGTGTCCCAGGGCATCCCAGAGCTGGTCAATGGCTATGGCCCAGGAGGAACGAGCCAAGGCCAGACTGGTTCTGCCAAGCTGCGGCCCGGGGGAGAGATCCCGGCTCTCCTGCAGAACGGGATGTGCCGGGGGCTGTGGGAGGACCTGGCGCCCTTGCCCCAGAAATGCCCTGACCCAGCCTTACCTCCCAGTAATCACGTCATCGGTAGATAAAGCTTGTACTTAATGCATCAGCCAAGCTGGATCACAGGCACAGAAAAGATAGTGAGAGGCGTTGATGGCTGAACAAATCATCAGCATGATCGTGGCCACTGTTGTTTTTTACAAGAGGCTCTGGGGCCTTGAACGTCCAAATCTGGCCCCCACAAGCCCTCCCTGCTCAGAAGCCCAACCCACAGCAGCACGCTCGCTCCTCCCGTGCTGTGGCCTGCGTCAGAGGCAGCTGAGCTCAGGCCCCGTGACATTTTTGAGCCCCATCCTTTGCAGGCCCCAGGCCCAGGTTCAGAAGACAAGTAGGTACGACCAGTTCCCGGCCTCCAGGGCTCGCAGCCTCAAGGGGGAGGCAGACACGTACAATTAAGGAAAATCACAGTAATGACTGCTTTTGGAATGCTTGCTATGAGCCAACATCCTTACAGAGAGCATTTCCGTTCCTCCCGACGCCCTGACGGGTGGGGAAGCTGAGGCTCACAGCCGTCAGGGCCACCCAGCCAACAAGTGGAGGCGCCCGGCCACCCTGCCCTGCGCCCCCTCCCGCCACAATGCTTCGGGCATCAGGGGGTCTCCTCTCCTCCCAGACCCCAGACCTGTGAGGGAGGCTGTCCTCTCAGCTGCCGTTCTCAGGTTCAGGAGAACGTGGGCCCTGCCCTGTGCAGGTCACCCGTGCCTCCTGAGTCACACGAGGGGCTCCCCCAGGGTCTCCATGCAGCTGCCCTTCGGGAAGCAGCAGGAAAAGGGGGTGCACGCTGTCAGACCTTGGTGGAAAGTGGAAGGCATGAGCGGGGGCCAGAAAGGGCAGGAAATGAAGGACCCCACCAAGAGGTTCCCCTGGAGAATTTCATGAAGGATCCCATGACAGCATGTGGGCAGGATTAGGGGGATTCAAATGGGGTCATAGATTGAGCACATAAAAATAGAGATGACCAGATAAACTTACATTTCACTTAAGCAATAAATAATTTTTTAGCTATAACATTTGGGTCATCCACTAACATTTATTTATTATTTATCTGACATGCAGATCTAGCCTAGCATCCGGTAATTTTTTTCTGGCAACACAAAGTTAAGGACAGCAAGCAGTAGAGAGAGGGTGGAGGCTGGCAATGCCCCCCCCCCCTTCCCAGGACCTGGTGGAGCGGAGCTTCCATAGGCAGAGAAATGCAACCAGCCAGCACCAGAGTTCAGCAAGACAGGGAAGCAAAGTGAGGGGGAGTAAATACCCCATCTCATTCTCTCCCTGCCTCGGATCTCCTGTTGTACCTCCCTTTAGCAAGGGAGTCCCTCAATGCCATCCTCTGGGGGTCCTGGGCAGAGGGACAGAAAGACCCCACACAGCTCACATACAGATTTCTACCCACTCCTCGCTGCATCCTCCATGTTTGCGATTGATTTTACTACTACCTCCCTCTAGGACCTGCAATGGCTCCCACTGCCTCTAGCATTCAAGCAGTCTCCCTTCTCACCCTCTCAGACACAGCCATGCTCTGAGCAGGCCGGACTCTTGGGAGAACAACGACTTCATTGAGGCTCAACCCAGCCTTGGGGCCTTTGGTGCTGGGCCCCTGGGCAGTCATGGAATTTAGAGCTGGAGAAAGCCCCTCCGGGGGATCTATGGGCCAGACAGGAAACTGCAGGCTTGGCAAGGGGAAAGGACACCTTAAAGCTACCGCTCCTCCAGCCATTCCACCCTCCCTGGCCTCGGAGGGCCCCAGCAGGGCTGCCCAGCCCACGCTCAGATGCAGCTGTGGTTCACCCCTTTCAACACGGCCGCGCTGTCCCTATGTGCCGCCCGAATCCGCGTCTGTTTCCCTGACCAGAGCACACGGCTCTTTTTCTAAGCTTTCCCCTCAGCACAGTCCTGGGAATGTCCACCCAATGATTTTCTTTTTGAATTACATCCTTTGATTACAGTTCAACAATTTAATCATAGTAATTGAATAACGAAAGGTCTGCCTAATTTGGTACTTGCGGTATAATGAGAAAAACACACACACTTTGGAATCAGACAACCTGGGTTTGTTTACATTTCTTTCCCCCCAAAAAATGTTTGTTGGGTTTACTCTGGTGAAAGAAATCCCACCGCAGGGAGTGGCCCAGAGGGGTGTGGACCCCAGGTCCTGTCCCGGCAGAGGGAGGGCCTTTCTGATGGGTGTGACCCCCTCTGCTTTCCGCACCACTTCCCCGGGGCCTGGGAGCATCTGAGCAGGAGGGATTTTCCATACACAGTTTAATTTTTCACTTAAAGTCAAGGTGATCAGACATCTTTTTCATATATTTTTTTCCTTACAAGGGCTTGCCGATTCAAATGACGGATGGTGCTTTTTCCATGGAAGACAGCATCCTCTCTAGCCTTTGCTGTTCTTTGGTTGGATCTCCGGTTGCCTTTCCGGGAGTCCGGGAGCTCTTTAAACAGCACAGGGAATGCTGCAGCTGCCTCGGCCTCCTCCCTGTGCTCATCCCCCTCAGGCTGCCGGCTGTCACCACACACACACACACACACACACACGCACACATGCACACACGCCACAGAACCAGGTCGGGGAGGGCTTCCCTGTGCAATATACTATACAGAGCCCTACAGCCCTGCTGGTGTGGCTCAGTTGGTTGGAGCATCGTCCTGCACACAGAAAGGCTGTGGGTTCAATTCCCGGTCAGGGCACACACCCAGACTGCAGGTCCCATCCCTGGTTGGGGTGCTCATGGGAGGGGAACTGACCGATGTTTCTCTCACATCCATGTTTCTCTGCCTCTCTCTCTCTCTATCGCCCTCGCTCTCCCTTCCACGGTCTCTAAAATCAATAAGCCTCGGGTGAGGGTTTTAAAAAATACAAAATAAAATGCGCGCGCACACACACCAGCTATTGATTTATGCTTGCTGATGATGCAGCTTTTATAATATATTTGGTTTTTAGAAACAGTTCTTCTAGTTCAAAACAGTGCTATGCAATTATCTGTTAGCATGTGTGTGTCTATAGACTATCCCTGAAAGAAAAGACTTGAAAAGGAAAATCACAGAATGTCTGGTGCAATAAATCCCGGATTTCCTCGGGAACAAACAAGGCAGGGTCGTCCTCTGCCATCTGCTCTCCATGCTTCCAGAAACCTTCTTTTCCCTCGGGAGTGGGGAGAAAAATCTCTTCATTGCCATCTCAGAGGCGCCCCCTGCAGGACATCGGCACAATCTCTTCCCTCAGGGAGGACAGAGCTCAGGCGAGCAGCAAACGCTGGGAGAATACATAGCACCATCTCAGTGACTCGTGTCCCTCCCCTTTTCTAGAAAAGCTGACTCATGTTGCACCAACTTCCCTACTAATGAGGCGAGAGTCTGGAGGCACAGACTGAGGGGAGAGTTGGTGTTGGCCAGCAGATGGAGGGACTCAGGGGGAGCCTCTGGTCAGTTCAGCAAGGAAAGGAGGGGCAGGAGGAAGTCACAGTCAGTGACCCGCCCAGTCCTGGGCTTCGGAGCTCGCGGGTCACCCCACGGATACGTATGTCTGGCCCCGATGCCAGGAGCTGAGATGGAACAAGACGCAGTGCGCTGGGCCCTGTAGGAGGGATCGACAAGGACCACAGCCTCTCGGGATCCCACAGCCTCGTGGGGAGGCAGCCTCACGCACTGACTCACAGGCCGTGATGGCCAAACGCCTGACGTGTGGATAAGGGAGTCTGGAAAGCTGATTCCTGTTGGGGAGCCGGTGGAGCCTACGGGACCTTAGGAAGCTTCTTGGGCGAGGTCGGGTTTAGGCTGTCCTTGGTTAGGAAGCTGGCAGGAGGTAAACAGGGACATGCATTCTGCACAGAGGTGCCAGCTTCTGGACGGGAGACGTCGTGAAGGCTGGGACGTCACAGGGGTGTGGGGAAGGTGGGAAATAAGCTGAGAAAAACAGCCGGGGCCAGATCACAAAGCACACAGAATGCCTGTCAGTGTGGTGTGTGTTTAACTCTCAACTGAGTTTTTATCAGATTTACATGCTCATGGTTTAACAACCCTTGTCCCAGTCCCAGCTCTCACCTCTTCCTCCCCAAGCTCTCCGCTGGTTCCCTCAGGATTCACCTCCACAGCTCTGGATGTTCCCCGGCCCTTACTACTATTTGATTTTCCAATTTTGAACATCATTCATTGAATTTCCACTACAGAACGCGCAGCTTTCACTCCTTCCCACGGTGCATCAACACATTATGTCCCTGTCCCTTTCAAAACAGTTACATTATCATTTCCGTTAGAGCATTATTTTGCATTTACAGTGTTACTATTTCAGTGATATTCGCAGCTGAACCACAGTGTGCACTATGGTGACTTCTTCCTTCTTGCTTATTTTTACACTTTTCCGGAAATGAATCTTTGTCTGGTTGACTGGTTTGCTTTGTTCAGGTTTTGAGGTGCTTATCACTAACTAAACCTCAAAGTTGTTGTCAAGTATGCAAATCTCCTTTCCAGTTGCTCAGAAACCTATGCTTCCGACCAATTTGACCTTCCCTGGAGTCCCTCCTGAAACCCTGCTCCCACCTGGAACATTGCCCTGAAGGCCTGAGCCCTGCGTCCTGGAACCTCCCTTCTCCTCTCTCCTGGCTTAGCGCTCCCTTGCCTTCCTCTTTCTTGTTTTGTGTATATATATATATATACATATATACATATACATATATATATATATGTATATATATTTTCCCCCAGAGAAGGGATAGGGAGAAAGAGATAGAAATACCAATGATCAGAGAATCATTGATCAGCTGCCTCCTGCACGCCTCCTACTGGAGATCAAGCCTGCAACCCAGGCATGTGCCCTTGACCAAAATTGAACCTGGGACCCTTCAGTCCGCAAGCCAATGCTCTATCCACTGAGCCAAACCAGCTAGGCCTGCCTCCATGTGTTTTGGAGCACCTCCCTTATTAGTATCCTGAGAAAAGGTGCATTGGAGGCAAATTTTTTGACACTTGGATATCTGGGAAAAGTCTTTTTTTTTTCAATTACAGTTGACATTCAGTATGACATTAGTTTCAGATGTACAGCGTAGTGGTTAGGAAATGCCTTTGTTTTAATCTTGCAATAGCTGCTTAAGTTTTTTGTTTTTTTTTACCGTGGTGGAGAAAACTGCTATTTATATTGGTAATCCATGAAGCTAGCTTGACAAGAAATCTGCCGGTTGGTAAGGGCGCCCTCATGTGGCACTGAAGGGCAATGCCAACATGGTCTCGCAGCTGTAATGGCCCCTGTGAGGCCAGAAACACCAGGCCCCGGTGGCCCCCTGGGTCAGGGCAGCAGCAGGCCCTGGAGGTAAGAGGCTTAGCCAGACCGAAGGCTTTGTCTCACTCCACTCCACACGTTTGTACTAAAAAGTATTGAGGATCCCAGTAAGTTTATGTGGGTGATAGCCACTGGTTCATACTATGTTAGAAACGAAGGCTGAGGGTTTTTAAAATATGTGTTAATCCATTTAAAAAGGCACCAATAAACCCATATCAACACAACGTTTTAAAGAAAAATAACTAGATTTTTTAAAACAAAAAGAGCGAAAAGGGTGGCATCGTTTTACACTTTCACAAATCTCTGTTACGCCTGGCTCTGTGGGAGAGAGCTAGATTCTTCTATTAGCTTCAGCACTCAGTCCCTGCGTCACACGTCCTGTAGCCTCTGAGAGAATGCGTGAAAAGGCATTTAACATCTGGGTATTGTTATGAAAGCAGTTTGACCTCCACACCCCCTGACAGGGTCTTGGGACACCCCCACCCCTGGGGCCCCCAGACCACTTTGTGAACTGCTGAATGAAGACTATGGTCACAGGCCTGGCTGATGTGACTCAGGGGTTGAGGGTTGACCTATGAACCAGGAGGTCAAGGTTCGATTCCCAGTCAGGGCACATGCCTAGGTTGCAGCCTCGATCCCCAGTGTGGGGCGTGCAGGAGGCAGCCGATCAATGATTCTCTCTCATTGTTGATGTTTCTATCTCTCTCTCCCTTCCTCTTTGAAATCAATAAAAATATATTTTTTAAAAAATGAATATGACCACAGGAACCACAGCCTGGGTAAAATCTAGAATCTAACGTCTGTGATGTCCAGGCTCCCTTTTCTTTGCTGCCCAAAGAGCCACCTTGCACTGAGATGGGCAGGGCTCCTGCTCCCACGATGATCCAGAGGCAGGAGCAGGGAGGAAACGTCCCCAAACGGCCACTCTCTGTCCAGTGAGGTTCTCACCGCCGGTCCCGTCGCAGGCGGGAGGGTGAGCCCTCGAGGGAGGCATCACTGCCATCTCTGTCTGAGCCCTTTCACAGCGTTTCTCACCCACCTTCCTGCTGGGGCCCGTCTTGGAGCCTGGAGATTTCCAGAAATATACACAGAGCACCAGTGCCTGGCATTGTCAGAGGGCCCTGCCTGCTGTTCGGGCCCAGCCACCTTTCCCTCTAAGACAAGAAAGCTGAGAAAGGTTTCTTGATTGTCCCTCAGCCAACCCTTGCCACCCACAAGCACTGTTTGAAGGGTCCTGTCTAAAGGCTCTGCCTTCTGCCCCCCACCTCCGGGGTCCGTGGCCTGCTCCTTGCACCCTAAACTCCACCAGGACTTCATGAATCACTCTTTACACGTGGTGGGCAGTGGCCAGCAATGCTTTGCCCCTCAGAGAAATCTCTAGTGATGGGGATTTCAGACAAGTGGGAGTGCCACCAAAGGGGGCATTTAGGGCAGGAGATTTTGGGGTGCAGTCAGAGCCACCCTCTCCCCCTGGGTCTGGCCTATGGCAGTGTCAACTGAGACCTCCAGGAAGGTGTTCATGCATCCCTGGCATCTAACTCTGCTTGATGCTACTGGCCACATCGCGGGTGCTCAATCATTATCGAATTGGGTTGAATTTGGACTCTCTAGGCTACAGTTTTTCCATCTTTAAAACAAAGGGTTGGACTAGAATTCTCAGGGTCCTACTAGCTCTCAGGTCTCCTAAGTGCATTTATATCCCTGGGTTGGAAGACGGCTTGTAAATGAGAATAAAATTGTGTCTGTAAATATGTTTGTCTCCCTGCGTTGACAGAGTTCTTGAGCACAGTGACCCAGAGCCCTGCAAGGTCTCCTGATTCAGCATGAGGGGCATCCCAGGAGCCGAAACCTGCGGGCAGTTTTGTAGGTTTTTGGAATGAGCAAAGAAAAGGGACCCTAAATAAAATTAGGTTTCAGATTTAGAATCAGGGCCATGGCTCACCGACCACATTCTTAATTCAGCAGTTTTCGAGGCGGTCTGAGGCCTGTTGGGGGAGTCCCCAAGACCCTCTCGGGAAGCCTCGGGGTTAAAACAAAGGCCCCTTGTTGGTTCCTCTAGTTCCTGACGGCGGAAAAGCACCCCCAAACTCCTTTCCTTGACTCCTGGCCTTCTCGGCTGGGGAAGCCAGCCTGTGATCCTCATCAAGGTCACCTGACCCTCCCGCAGGCACTTCCCAGGGCTTTGCTGGCATTTCCATAGACACCTCTGCACGCGGAGAGAATGGTGCCCCTACTGGGACACAGCCTGAAGCATCCCGGCCACAGCTCAAAGGGCGCGCAGGTCTCCTGCTTCTGCTTCAAATGCACGGGGACTTCACAACAGAGGTTCCAGAAGCTAGCCGGTGTTTAACATTGAAATGTATATATTGAGTTATGCACCCAGGCAAACTCCGCGGAACTTCTGGATTGCCTTGCCTGTCACCAATGCCTCTGGGAGCTGGGGTGCCACTCCCTTTCTTTTGACAAACAACCATCTCCAGAAAAAGACACAGCGGAAGGGCCTCCCTGACTCCGTCCTGCCCTGGCCCCGCCGACCGTGGGCCCCATTCTTGATCTCTCTCCAGGAAGGGCAGGCTCTTGTGCCCTGGGGTCCTCCTGGGTCTCTGGTGTCTGTCCCTCCATCCTCCTCCC
>NW_006293779.1:9805464-9818686 GCF_000327345.1 Myotis davidii | reverse complement strand
CGTTGGTCACTCTGCAGCCCATTCTGTCATTTGACTCCGAGGGCGCACAGCGGGAAGGAAGCCCGATCCCCAGGTGACGCTGGGGAAGGTGAAGTCTGTGGGTGGAGATGAGGCGGGAGGCGGGAGGGGGTCCTCCCTGGCAGGGACCCAGGGAGGGACATGTGGGATGACCAGAGGCGGTGGACACCTCCTGGAACGCAGGACTCGCTGTACATTTTCAACGGTGAGAATCGCCATGACGACCCCCCCACTTCTTTCATCCCCACGCCCACCCCACGGCCTCTCCACATCATCTTGGGCCCGAAAGCTGCCATGAGCCTGCGCTCTGCCACGCAGCCGCTGTGTGCCCTGGACCAGGGACTGCACTCCGGGCCTGGCGGGCCTTGTTTGAACGAAGCAGAGATGCAACTGTCCACCCAGAGGGTTTGACAGAAGGTGGAGGGCGCGTGGGGTGCAGTGGGGTTTCTGGAGCAAAGGCCAGAATCCCGCTGACCCTGCCTCCCAGAGCCCCCTCGAGCACGTGCAGTGTGCTGCCTCCTAGGTCCTCGGGCACTGTGGGTGGGGCCTCGGGGGCACCCATTGATTATCCGAGTTCCAACGAAGTCAGGAGCACACAGGCAGCTCCTGCAACTGTCCCGGGACCTTAGAGCACCCTGCTTCCTGCTCATCTCTGCCCTAACCCAGTGGCTCTGCTGGAGGAGGAGGAGGGGGGGATGGCCTCTAGGCCCTCCTTGCAAGCGTGCCCCCACGGCTTGTAAGTCTGAGAACAAGCAAACTTTCCTTTGGTTCGAGGACCAGGTGCGCCAGGGAGCGTGTGTCCTCAGTAGTATTGCTTGAAACCTATTTCCAAGTAGTGGAGTGAGAGGCCTCCTGCCTCCTGCCTCCTGCCTCCTGCCTCCTGCCTCCTGCCATTTCGCTTTGATAAGCGCCCATTAAAACAAGCTGGAATGATGGGCACCATGGCCAGAGCCTGGGGTGCTGGGCAGCTTGGGCACCCCTCCCCGCAGGCAGTCCTCACACTGGGCTCTGACAGCCTGGGCTCTGCACCCCCCACTCCTGCCCTCCTCACTCCTGCTCTTTGTACCCTGGTACTCTCCCCACCCCAATCCTCACCCCCAGTCTCCTGGAGGTGCCCACATTGCCCACAAATTCTCCATCGGCCAGTAAACCAAGGGGCCCCTAGCTTGCTTCCCCCGCTGCCTCCCCCCTGCCTCCCCCCCTCTCCACCCTCATTTCTCTCAGGGGACCCAACAACTGGGTGGTGTTGCCCTCACCTCATGCCTGTCAGCATTTGGGGAACCTGAGCATTGTTCAGTGTTAGCTGTCCCTCCGCGTGTGCCCCTCGGGTCTCCCCACAGCCCTCCCCGGCACTCCGGGCGGCACTAACACATGGGTCACGCGGGGGCATGGCCAGCCTCTACTTCTGGCTTTCTGTGTGTCCCTAACTGTTCCCATGCGTCGGCCTTGCCTCCTCGGTCAGAATGCGCCCCAGCAGTGCCCCTGAGTGCCTGCCGGGTGCTGGGCACATCGGGCACTTAGAGTGCTTGCCAGGTGCAACCTACGGAGGCGGGGGCAAGGTTGGAGGGGGCAGGGCCTGGACTGTGGCTGTGGGCAGTGGTAGCCCTGGAGTTACTGTGAGTGACAATAAACTCCACTTGCAGAAGGAAAAGAAACAGTTCTATGTTTTTTAACAAGTTAAATAACTAAAGAAAAAAGGATCCCTGCCGGGTCACCAGCTAGAGCACCGCCTCCCCCACCCGGAGCTGTTGAAATCCATAAAGGCCGCAGAAAGGGCCTCTGAGCGGCCAGGACTGATGTCACAGCCCCACGCACTAACGCGCACGCACCTCCCCCTGAGCTGGACCCTCCGTTCTCTGTACTCAGGAATCCCTGCCTTCATGAGCATTCCTAGCAAAGGCAGGCATGTGGCCTGCAAATCCACAGCACATCCCAGTGTCCTTAAACTGCTTTGGGCCAGCGTCTGACAGCTCAGCGAGGAGGTGACCCACAGCCTCCAGCCTCGGGAGGGAGGAGCCTGAAGATCGATAAAGGGCTGCAGTGAGGCCCGGAGAGCCCAGCAGCCTGGAGGCACGGGCTTGGGACCCGAGCCACACCTTCAGGGCAGTGCCCTCAGCCCACGTCACTGCAGCTCGGGACGGACATGGATGTTCAGCACGATTAACCCTGAGTCGTGAAGAAAGTTAAATGATGCTCAAGGGTGTGTAAGTAGTTAAGGAAGCACCCATCTTATTTTACTAGTAAATATGTTTCCCTCCAAAGCGGTTCCAGTCCACTCAAGGAAGCTGCGAAGGATCCACCCTTGCTGACTAGGTCACAGGCAGCTTCTTCCATGTCCGCTTTCCCACGCACTTTGCCCACATGCTCTCGCCTGGGTGGCCGGCAATGTGTCAGCACTTTAGTGATGAGGGCAAGTGACTCACGGAGGGTCCCATGGCCCGAGTGAAAGGGCAAGTCTCAGTGTCAAGTGGCCTTGACGCGTCCCCCCGCCCCCCAGCTCCACTTCCCCACAGCTGCCTCTCCGCAGGGTGACTCAGCCCCCAGCCCCCGAGGACTCCTGATGGGTATCACTGTCCTGATGCTGCAAAATGTCCTCTTCCTCGGCTGTCACTTTCCTTCTGGTCTGTCACACACACACATATGCACACGCACATGCACACACATACACACCATAGCAGCCCAGGGCTGCTGGGTGTGACTTTGACCTTCACTGTGTCCCCATTAGCACTCCTCAGCCCTAGGCATCCCACCACTGATAGCATATGGGTTCGAGCCCTGCATCTCTCCAGACTGGCTCTTCAGGAAGGGCATGGGCTGGGCACTGATGCCATCAGCACCCCTAACCCAAAGTTAGCCAGTTCCAGAGAGGCCGTGTGGCCTAGTGGGCTCTAGGGTCAGATTCTAGCTGTGCCACCTAACTGTGAAGCCTTGAGAACGTTACTTAACCTCTCTGTGCCTTGGTTTTCCCATCTGTAAGATGCAGACAGTGGTCCTGGGTAAACTCACAGGCTGCTGTGTCCGTCGCATCCGTTAATTTGTGCCTGGCACTTAGTAAGCACTTGACCAATCCCAGCTGCTATTGCGAATGCAAGGCCACTCACATAGAGCATCTCCATAACTGTCTCAAATCCTTTCCTTAGAATAAGACTGTTGCAAAGCATCTCTAATTGTCATACCAACCCAAAAAGGTAGGTAAGTAGTTTTCCCATTTAAAAAATATATATATTTTTATTGATTTCAGAGAGGAAGGGAGAGAAAGAGAGAAACATCAGTGATGAGAGAGAATCATTGATCGGCTGCCTCTGGCACCCCCCTACACTGGGGATCAAGCCCGCAACCCGGGCATGTGCCCTTGACCCGGAATCGAACCGAGACCTCCTGGTTCACACCTCGATGCTCAACCACTGAGCCACGCAAGCCGGGCAGTTTTCCCATCTGGTAATTCAGGCTCCTGAAGCACAGAGAAGGGACGGGCCCGTGGGCAGCGTGCCAGGCGGAGGCAGAACTGGGATTGGTGCCTGGGTGCTGTGGTCTGCGTGTCCGTGTGCCCCCGCAGGGGGCATGAGAAAGGGGACTGGGAAAGGACTAAGTCCAAGGGCTCTGCCGTCACGGTGGGGACAGTGCCTGTGAGGGAGACCCCAGAGGTACTATCAATTCAAAGTAAACATCATTACATAAAAGGGTACGGTCTTTAATTTCAATAGTTTTATTCATTTCAAATGGGCCGGGTCCGGCCCACGGGCTGTAGTTTGCCCACGGCTGGCACTAGCCGGTCTCTCCGCCTGGGACCTCACAACGGAAGTCACCGTCTGTGACACAGAGGCGGCCCTCGCCAGACACCACACCTGCTGGCACCACAAACGTGGACTCCCGACGCCCAGAACTGTGAGAAATACATATTTGTCGCTCAGGAGCCTCGCAGGGTCTGGCGTTTTGTTATTTCATCCTGAACAGACCAAGACACCCGGTCTACCTGACGTCTGAGTCACGATCTTTCCCCGACGCCCGCATCACAACTGCCTCTCTCAGGAGAGCGCCTCCTGGGGACGGTGAGCAGAAAGCAGGCTGGCCGCCTCTGAAAACGGGAGCACCCCTGCCCAAGTCCTGCTCTGAGAGGTGGAGTCACTCAGACGTTACAGCATCAGCCCCCAAGGATGTGAGAGGCAGGAGCGCACACTCGTTTTTCAGTAACTGAGACGCCTGAGAGGCAAAGACTGGCCATCACCATCATTCAGGGCTGTTCTGGGGCTGCGTTGCTACGCAACCAATCATCGAACATCTTACTGGCTTAAAATGAGAGTGATCTCTTTATCATTAGCTCCCACAGTTCTGGGGGGCTGGCTCGGCTCAGCCAGGGGGGTCTCACTCAGGGTCCTTCATGTGGTTGTGGCTGGTGCCACAGTCATCTGCAAAGTCTCCTCACTCTCGGGCTGATGCTGGTGGTCAGAGAGGACCCAGTAGGCACCATGGGCCAGAGCACCTACAAGAGGCCTTCCCGAGTGACCTGGACTTCCTCACAGCATGGCGGCGGGATTCCAAGAGCAAGAGTCCCCCACAACAGGGCGGAGGTGCCTGGCACCTTTCTGACCCAGATGTGGAAGTCACAGAGTGCCGCTTTGGCAGCGACTTCTACCCATCAAGGCATCACTAATTCCCGCCCGGTTCAAGGAGGGGGCAGAGGCCACTCCTCAACAGGAGAATGTCAAGCGGAGTGTGTGACCTGGATCTACCGTCTTTGAAAAATACAACCGGCCACATGGCAGGCTTTCCTGGAAGAACTTTCCATTTAAAGGGAAAAGCAATGAATGGTACATGGAGGCTCTAACAGTGGCCTCTCCCTACAGGCACGTCTGACAATAGCTCCTTCGGGGAACCGGCCACAGGAGACATGGTTGGAAGCAAGATTGCTCTGCTAACACTTCACTGAAATAAACAGGATTAGGCTGCAGTGACTGCATCCTCCGACTGTCCTCACAGCATGTCATCCGCAGCCATGCTGTGACCGGACGAGCTGCCAGGGCCTGCGCGTGGGAATGCCCAGTCGCCTCTGGAACAAGTCCACCTGCTGGAAAGCTCACATGTCCATGATCCTGACCAACCACTGACAAGTCTTAAATCCTCCCCTTATCAGCTTTTTTCACGCAGATGAGGCTGGAGGGGATTTCGCTTTTGAAGTTCCCGAGTCAGCCAGAGCCCAGGAAATGTACTCCCTCTTCCCCAGCTCCTCTTCCTGTGGCCCCAGTCCCCACCCTGAGGGCTCTGGGAAGCCAAGCAACCCAGGGCCCAGGGGGAGGGCAGGAGGCAGGGCCGCCCCAATCTGCAGGGCCCAACCCCAGATGAGCCTGGGAGATGGTTCTCAGCCCAGCAGGCTCCAAGGAGGGCACCCAGGCAGCTGACCAGGGAGCAGGGGGCAGCCTGACTCTGGGCAAGGTGATTGTGACTCAGACACTCTCAGGGCTCAGGACTCTAGGGATGGGGTGGGGTTGGGAACCACCAAACGAGAACTGTCTCCAACATGCCAGCTGTTTTTGCCCACATCTTCTCAGGTAGTTCTCATAGCCACAATCCTGGTTTCAGAGGTGAGGAAATCAGGCTTAGAAATAATAAGTGGCTTTGCCTCCGGCCTCGTCGGAAAGACCTGGAGCTGGGATTTGAACCCAAGACCATCAACCACTTTCCGTTGCACCAGGAAGAAGAGAGGAAGGAAAGAGGGAGTGGGCCCCACAGGGCAAGACCTTGTTTCTTGGGAACCCAACTCAAGAGCTTTGTCCGAGAGAGCGCCCTGCCCTCACCGGGGTGCCTAAGGGCTGGGAGCCCCGACAGGAAAGGCCGGTTTCCTGCGGCCTCGGGCTCTGGAGCAGTCAGGCCAGACCAAGAATTTCCGGCAGGGCTGGCCCCTTTCTGGCTGCCACGGCCCCCAGGGCTGCCAGTCACAGAGCAGCTCCCCTCAGAGCCTCTGCCAGGAGCACCTATCCCCTGACCCCTGTGCCCACACGGGGAGTCACTGATGTGTCAGAACAGCTAACGACCTTCTCTGGAAGATATGGAGGAGAGAGGATGGGATTGTGGGGTCGGGGCTCCCGCCCATCCTTCGCAAGCCTCATTCCATCTCTGTAACCATCACCCCTTAGGGTGAGGCTGGGCCAGGTGTCCCGTGAGGAGCGGGAGCAGCACAGCCCGTGTCCACTCATGGGAATGCGGGAATACCACGCACCCTCATCACCTCCCCCCAAAAGACAGAGTCTGGGGAGCCTTTGGAGAGGATGAATGACACAGGAGAAGTGACTGCTGGGGGCGGGAGTGTAGTGAGCCCTGGTTTGCCCAGAAGTGCCCATCAAGGCCGCCTGGTGTTTGGCCTCACACCCACCTCCCCCCACGCAGGGCCCAGCAGGGGTTCCAGGCCACGTTCCCACGCTGCTCCTGCTGGCACGGGGCCAGGCCCCAGTCAGCGCTTTCACTGTCTGCCAGCTCAGAGCCCAGCACCTCGGGGTTCGGCCTGAGGGGAATCAGTCAGTTTCAATTACCTTTCGAGGGCGCAAATCAATGGCTCTTTATTTCCTGAAACGCTCCAGGCTCAGGGCAACAGCCCGAGACAGACCTGCAGTCTCTTCCCATGCGGGGAGCCTCCGTGAGCTCCTGGTGAAAACGGAGAGGTGTCCACCACACACCCCACTGGGAACTGAAGCTCAAGGACCAACTGCTGGTGGAGTGGGGTGCAGTGGGGGCAGGGGACTTGAACTACCTAGGGACCTGAACTCGTTTATTCATTCAACAGATACAAGTATGTCAAGTGGCTACCACCCTCCCGGCTGTGGCTGCCTGGGGCACGGTGGCCATCGTGCCATCATGACAAAGCCTGGGAACGGGCAGGAGCTGTGAGGGTCCAGGCCTCACTTCCACCCTGTCAGTGAGGGGACTGAACGGAGGGTCCCTGAGGGGGCCCTCCAGCTAGATGCTCCTCTCCCAGCCCCACATTTGGGGTGGGGTCACCTGCACCATCTCAGGAGGGGGGCTCCTGGCTGGCCAGCCCAGCCCGCCATCGGCACTCTCAAGCATCCTTGCACTCAGGGCCTCTCTGGTCAGCAGCCCGGCAGCTGGGCCTGCCTCTGACCAGCAGGGCCTTGTCAGGGCGTCCACAGGAGCCGGAGCCGGTGTGGGCACCCCCCTATGCACAGCTGCGGCCCTCAGCACACCTGGCCTCCTCTCTCCTGGCTCCCTGCCAGACTGAGGACTGACCCCTGCAGGACGGCTCAGCAAGTTCCTGAGGTCGCCTCTCAAACTTCTAGAAGTCAGCAGGGGTCGCCGTGCCTGTCTAGCTGACCAGGGCTTTTGGGGGGCTCACAGAACAAAGGGGCAGTGGGAAGATTGAGGTGCAGATGACCATGACCGGGTGGGACAGCCAGTGTCCCCGCAGGCCTGGACCCCCAGGGCAGGTCTCCCTCAGCTCTCCCTCCAGGCAATGCCTTCTGGGCATGACCCCTGCCTGGCCGCCCCCTGGCCCTGCAGCCACTGCAGTGGCCATTGTGCTCAGACTGCGCTGGACCTGAAGTCAGGAGCCCCCCATCACCCCACTGCAGGGGAGGAGCCGAGGCCTGAGGCTGCTCGAGCCACTGAGGGGTCATGACCAGGAGGTCACAACCCAGCAAGGTGTCCAGAACTGAACCGATACTAGACCCTGCTGTCCTAGACTCAAGGCCCCTACAACCCTCTGCCCTCTCCTCCCACGAGGAACTTTTTTGAACCTGGGGACCTTCTGGCTCTGCTCCAGGGGGTCCCGGTCACTCAGCTGCACTGCAGGGAAGAGGGGAGGCGGGGACCCGTCTGGCCAGGTGGGAGGCAAGGTCTCCTTCCCTGGCAGAGACTGATGCTTCGATGTGCCACTCATTCATTTATTCAATAAGAAGGCACCCAGCCTCTTCCTGTGCCAGCCACTGTGGAGGCGCTGGCCCGGGTGGTGAGAACGCGGTGGACAGGACCGGCTGTCTGTGCAGGGGTGGGTGACTAATACAGGGATGAAGGAGGCCTTTCTCTGGGGGCGAGTGGGTGCCTGATGATGAAGCAGAGACACACACGCACCCCAATAAAACTCCCCTGGGAAGCTTTGTGGCTGGGCGGGGTCCCACACTTTGTTATCTTTGCGTTCCCAGGGCCGCCATATGGGAAATGGTTACTCTATGTCATGCTAAAGGAGGGATGTGAGGAGGGCTGGGCGAGCAGGAACGAGCACCCCATATAATGATGTCACCCCTCTATCGCACATCCACCCCCAGATTGTTCCCCCACCATTGAAAGGGGGAACAATGGGGAACAACTGAGGTTCCCCAGTGCTGAACACGCCAGGCACCAGCAGCCGTAGGCCAGACCTCTCTGCTGGTGAGGTCAATGTCAGCCGAACACTTGAGATATTACATCCTCTTGGTCAGGCCCAAGCTTTGGGTTGCCCAACGAACACGCATGTTTCTCCATCATGCCTGCACCCATGTGGCTGGAGAGAACCGCATGCCCTGCCGACTGACCTCACTCGAGTGGGCACCCAACACGCTGTCCCCCTACACATCCCCGGCATGCTCACTCGGCCTTCTTCTCTGTCCTCTAATGCCACTTACCCTTCAGCTAATCGTTTCGTCTCACGTGACATCGAGAAAATGGAAATATTAGAAGGAATCCCTTCATTTTCCCACCACCCCAATTCCTACCGAAAGCCAACCCTGCCCTGAGCTCTGGATCCCAGCCCTCTGACCTTCTCAATATCTTTGCTCAAGAAATTATTTTACTATCTTCCCTTCCGTATCATAATTTCCCTCTCTGTTGGGATCATTCCCATCAGCATATGTAAAAGCTATAGGAGCTCCTGTCGCTTTAAAAACAAAATACTTCCCCCTTGGTGCCCCTTCCCCTCCAGCAGCCACTGCTCCAATTGCTTGCTCTCTACCGCAGCGAAATCTCATTAAGAAGCTCTCTACAGCTCAGCCGGTGTGGCCCAGTGGTTGAGTGTCAAACTATGAATCAGGAGGTCATGGTTTAATTCCTGGTCAGGGCACGTGCCCAGGTTGTGGGCTTGACCCCCAGTAGGGGGCGTGCAGGAGGCAGCCGATCAATCAATGATTCTCTCTCATTATGGATGTTTCTTTCTCTCTCTCTCTCTCTCTCTCCCTCTTTGAAATCAATAAAAATACTTAAAAAAGAAAAAAAAAGAAAAGCCCCCTACATGCCGCTCTCCTCCTTCACTGCCGTTCTTTGCAGACCCACCCCGTTGGGCTCCCATCACCACTGCTCCTCTGAAACTGCTCTTGTCCAGGCCTCCAGCACCCTGCGCGCTGCAGAAGCCCGTGGTCACTTCTCTGCCAGCTTGTTGGATCTACCAGCAGCTCTGGAATGGTTGGCTGTCTCCGCATTGTTCTCTCAGCTTCGGTGAAAACCACCTCCTTTCTCTCTCCGCCCCCGCCCTCATCTCAGGCTCCTCTGTTGGTTTCAATCAACCTCTAAATGTTGTCGTGCGTCAGGCCTGGTCACAGGCTTTCTACTATGCTGTAGACACTCTCTACCTAGATCCGTGGTCGGCAAACTGCGGCTCTCGAGCTACATGCGGCTCTTTGGCCCCTTGAGTGGGGCTCTTCCTAAGCCTTAGGAGGACCCTAATTAAGTTAATAACAATGTACCTACCTATATAGTTTAAGTTTAAAAAATTTGGCTCTCAAAAGAAATTTCAACTGTTGTACTGTTGATATTTGGCTCTGTTGACGAATGAGTTTGCCGACCACTGGCCTAGATGATGTCATCTAGGCTTTGAAATAAACATATGCCAATGCCTCGCCACTGAGCCACAGGCTCATACCCACTTGACATCTCTGTTTGGACATCTACCAGGCATTTCAAAATGAACGTCGGCAAAACAAAACTTTTGATTTCTGTCCCCACCCCAATCTGGTTTTCCCATCTTGATAATTGGCACCAGCACGCACGCACTGTTTCCCAAGACTATAGTCATTCTGGATTCCCCCGCCCCTTCTCTTTCTAGCCCCATGAGCTTCTCACCCAGTCCTGTAAACTCAACCCAAAACATCCCAAACCCAACTTCATTCTCCATCTCTATCACTACCAGTCTCACCACATGACTGTTAGAGACTCCAATCCTTCTCGTGTCCCCTACAACCCATTCTACCACGACAGCCAGCATGATCTCTGGAGATTTGAAATAAGATATTGTCACTCTTTATTGTTATTTGAATAAAACCTAGATGCTTTGCCATGGCCTAAAATTTCATACCAAATGGGATCCTACCTGCTACTCTGAGCTCAACTCTCCCCACTCCTCCTCTACACTGATCTTCATCCTGTTGTCACATTTGGGGAGAAGGGCCGAGTGCCACCTGAGGGGGAGCCCTTCAGCTCTTCCCTCCACTTAGAATATCCCTTCGCCTGTCTCAGCTCCAACATGGCCTCCTTGAGAGGTGTCCTCTGACCTCTCCAGGCGCTCTCTCTGATCACCTATCATCGTCAAAACAATCTGTTTACTTGCTGGTTGTCTCTCCCCCCGTTCAGGTGGATGCTCCGTGAGAGCAGGGCACTTCTCAGTCATGTTCCCTGCCATATCTCCTGCACTGGGACTAAGCCACCACATTCGTGGGTGTTCAATAAACAGCTGATGAATAAATGAACAAATGGAGACCAGGCAGTGAGGATGGCCCAAAACAAAACCTGACACGGTCCCAGCCCCACGGGCTCAACTACGGAGGCACGATGGGGACAAGTTGGCATTTCTAATGCAACGTGATAAGCACTTCCGTCAATGCCAGGATGGGTGCTGGGGGGCCCCTGGAGGGGCACCTACCCAGAGCATGTGTGGGGTGGGCTTCCTGGGGACGTCATGTCCAAGCTGAGACCTACCAGATGGTAGGTAGGTGTAGGGGAGGAAGAGGATCGTGTCGCAGGCGGGGATACCTGAACTTACAAAGAGCCACAGGTGAGTGAGAGCACAGTGAGGGGGTGTCCGAACCAGCACCCACAGACCACCTGGCCTGCCTCGCTGGAGAAGGGCGGGCCTACCTCCTTCCTGGGCTGCTTGGAGAGGGGGCCTCACGTAGATCAGGTCAGACATTCCTTCATTTAGTCCATGCTAGCACTAACCACTGGGCTCGGACAACACGCCAGGGCCTGTGCCACATGCTGCGGGGGCAGACATGAAAGGCTCAGGCCCCTGTGATTGAGGAGACAAAGCTTGATCTCTGAAGGTGAAGGAAGGGCCAGCCCAAGACCACGCACGCCATGAGACCCCAGCCACTGGCTGCAGAGGGCACTGCTGGATCCCTTGGCCACACACGGGCCTGGGCCTCCCGGCTGAAGCAGGGACACTCCCGCCAGCCTGCAGGGACTTGTCCCTGAACTGGTCCCACTGCCTGAAGAACCTGTCCTCTTGCTCATGGGCTCACACACTCACTCAGCACGCAGATATGCACGTCACCTCTGCGCTGGTCACATACACACACCACACCTACCCTCATGGCCTCACACAGGCATGGACGTCCACACACACGGACCCGCTCCACCCCAGGTGGCGAGCCCCGGGTGCGATACTCACAGCGTGCACAACACACTCCTGCCCTTTGGAAGACCCTGTGCCTCTAGGAGGACCACACGGGTTCCAGCAACACTCTCTTCCCAAGACGTTTACAATATTACAGACAAACCAGAACGTGGTAATGCCATCTGAACTGTATAGATGTGATAGGGTATCAAGCGGGCCTCTTGGAAGAATTTGAGCCAGGTCTTAAAGGAAGTCAGGGAATCGTGAGAATGCAGAGCAAAGGGTTTTGTTTTGTTTTTTAAGGATACTGAGTTCATCAGACTCTTTGGGCTACAAAAAAGATAATGTATTGATCGACGCATGGGATTGATCAGGCTTCAGGCAGTGTTGGATGCAGAGGCTGGGATGACATCAGCAGGGCCCTGTCTCCCTCCATAGATATTTCCCCGCTGGGTTCCACCACCCGGGAGGCCACACTGACCTTATCAATGAAAGGACACAGAACCTGCCTTGCCCGGAGCTCTAGGAAACAGGCTTGAAGAATTTGCATTGACCTCGTGGCCTTCTGAACCAACCCTTGTGGTCAAAGGCATGGAATTCTCTGAGGCAAGTCCCTACATCCCTAGCCTCTCCCAGCCCACGTGGAATGGATTTCCTAAGAGGAAAGCAGCCTCTTGTTATCAGAAGAAGCAGGGAATGGATGCTCAACAGGGGTCAAATACCCCTGCCTTAAACGTGAGCCCTCCCTTGGTTATAGTACTTCACATTTTTAAATAATTTATTCACTTTGGTTGTCAGGAGATCATCTTGAGCCAGGTATGGTGAGCATCCTTGTTTTACTGTAAAACAAGAGCACTTCCAGACATTGAACTTGGTTTTTCTGTTCTATAATAAAGGCAGAGCATCCCCTGGGAGTCCGCTGGGCCATCTCCTCTAGAAGGACCAATGACCTTGGCGGTCTCAGTAGAGCCTCCTCAGGAGGGGTGGGGAACGAGATGGGGGATTAGAGCTTGATGCACCAAGTTTCGGGTGCCTTTGGGATAACCAGGTGGAAGTGCCCAGGAAGCAGCTGGGTATACAAGACTGGCATTTCCCCTGTGATGGCCAGACACCCACGGCCATGCTGAAAGCTCCTTTTACCCTGTGTGTTAAAGTGGCCAGTCAGGGTGCATCCAGTCAGAGGACAGTGAGGCCAAAGCCCTGAGCACAGGCAAAGGGTGTGCTATATGCCAGGAGATCTGCCTGCACGTGCCTCCTCTGTGCCAGGGAGAACTGGGATCAGCCTGGGACCTCCTAGGCCCAGCTGAGAGGACCTGGAGACCTGGACCTCTCACTGACCATGGACCTCTTCTCTCCTGGTGTCTCAGCTGCCACCTCTAACATGCCACGGGGCTGTGTGAGCTGGTCTCCAAAGACAGCCATCCCCATGATGCACAGCTCCCGGAGCCCATGCCATGATATAGTCCCTTCCACACTGAATCTAGGCTGGCCTGTGGCACACACCATTCAACAGAATGTGGCAGAAGTGATCCTCTTAGCCTTTAAGAGTTGGGTTGCCCAACGAACACGCATGTTTCTCCATCATGCCTGCACCCATGTGGCTGGAGAGAACCGCATGCCCTGCCGACTGACCTCACTCGAGTGGCAGCTTCTACTTCCTCTTTCTTGGAAGGCTCACTA
>NW_006293779.1:9766007-9805400 GCF_000327345.1 Myotis davidii | reverse complement strand
AAGGGACCATGGGGAGAGACCACGTGGAGAGGATTAAAGGCCAGCTGACCCGTCATTGTAGGTGAACCTCCAGGTGACCCAGTCCCAGCCTTTATCCAAATGCACCTTCGTGAGAGACCCCCAAGCAAGTCCAGCAGAAGAACCAGCCAGCTGAACCCAGTCAACCCACAGAACCACACGAGACAACGAAACAGTGCTTGTTTTTAAGCCACTGAGTTTGGGAGGTTGCTATTCAGTGATAGATAACAAAAAGCAGTGTTCCTGTTGGGGAGATTGGCTGATATGCCGAGTCTTGCACCACCTTTCTCCTAGCCCTCAAACCTGACATGGTTAAGTCAGGTCTTGGTTAATGACCAAGACAATAATCACATTGATAGCCATTCTGAGCAGGCAGGCCGGTCTTAGGACAAGTGCAGGGAGGAGACCACACATGCTGTCAGATTCCAGGACTGAGCTTCCAAAAGACATAAAAACCCAGTTCCCGCTGGGCTGGAGATGTGAGCAGGGGGCTGGATGGCTGCCCAGCTCCGTCTCTGGGTGCCGCCCAGAGAGGCAGAATGGCTCTGAGGCTGAAGCCCGTGGTGTGACGGACCGGATGGTTGAGCCGCCTCCCACCCTGGCTCACGGGGGAGGGGACCAAGTGAGCCACGCCCTGTCACCTTGGCCTTGCCTGGGTCCCCCTGTGTTTCCCATCACAGCAGCCCGACCCCCCTGCCACAGCCTCCATGCTTCACCTGTCCTGGACCTGCTCCTTGCCGACTCCCATCACTTGCAGGCCTGACACCACCCTTGCAATTGTCGTCACTTCTCTGCTCTGGGGAATCTTTCCTTCTCTTTCCCCCAAACCACCAGGGTCACAGGGTCATTGCCACAGGTGCCCTGAAATGATTCATGTATGACTCTTGTCCCACTGCTAAGCCGTGAGATTCTAGAGAGCAGCCACTACAGCCTCATTTTCCCTCCAAGACGTTCCTTATGAATTCAGTCATCAGTCATTCACTCAACAGTCTGCCAGGTGCCAGCATCTCTGTTCGGGGCAGGGACATAAAGTGAAAACCATCGCGCCTGCCCTGGGGTCATGTTTGGTCCAGTGAGACAGACAGGCATGTAAATCGCAAGGATGACACGGTCATGTAAGGCTAGCTCAGGGGGGTGTGCACAGTGCAGTGAGGACACAGAAAAGTACCCACACCAGGTAAAATTCACTCGTGATGACTGTCTTCCAAGCACCTCAGAGGAGCCCATCCTGGCCCATGTTTTATATTTTGCAGTCATTCTGAATTTTATGCATATCTGCACATTCATGTGTGTAAACACACACACACACATACACACACACACCTTTTTGCATAAGTAGTTACACAATCTTCTGTATCTTGTTTTGTTTTTTGGTTTTGTTTTCATTTAACATATCATTCCATGTCACTGTAGAGATACCTCATTCTTGGCTAATGAGAGCACAGTATCATAGTATTCCATCATAAGAATGAACTATAGCTTATTTAACTAATCACCTATCAATAGACATTTATTCACTATTACAAATAATGCTACAATGAATAAACTGCTTTCGTGATTTTGAATGTGTCAGATGTTAAATGTCCATCTAACCTTTATTATTTATTTATTTATTTTTAAATATAAATACCACGTCCGGGTGAGCACATACAGTGCAATTGAAACTTCAGAGCTACACTCAAGGGGCCAAAGACCCGCATGTGGCTCATGAGCCGCAGTTTGCTGACCACTGGGCTAGGACATCCTTTATTTATTTTATTTATTTTTTTTAAAAATATATTTTTATTGATTTCAGAGAGGAAGAGGGAAACAGAAACATCAATGATGAGAGAGAATCACTGATTGGCTGCCTCATGCACACCTCACCCGGGCATGTGCCCTGACAAGGAATCAAACCGTAACCTCCTGGTTTGTAGGTCAGTGCTCAACCACTGAGCCACACAGGCAGGACTAACCTTTATTTTTTAAGAATGCAACACCAGGCTTTACACAGCTTTTCTGCCACTCTCCTACCAGGACACCCAGCAGCCGGGACAGAGAACTCCTGTGGGCAGAGAAGGGAGAAGGAGACAGTGCTTCACTTTAAAGTGCTTCTCTCTTTCCTTCTTTAGTTTTTAAATGTAACTTAATATATACAATTATATATACACTAGAGGCCCAGTGCACAAAATTTGTGCATGGTTGGGGGAGAGGGGGATCGGCCTAAACCAGCATCGGACATCCCTCTCACAATCCGGGACCTCTGACTCCTAATTGTTTGCCTGCTTGCCTGCATGATGCCCCTAACTCAGGGGTGGGCAAACTTTTTGACTTGAGGGCCACAATGGGTTCTTAAACTGGACCGGAGGGCCGGAACAAAAGCATGGATGGAGTGTTTGTGTGAACTAATATAAATTCAAAGTAAACATCATTACATAAAAGGGTATGGTCTTTTTGTTTCAATAGTTTTATTCATTTCAAACGGGCTGGATCTGGCCCACGAGCCGTAGTATGCCCACGGCTGCCCTAACTGCTTGCCTGCCTGCCTGATTGTCCCTAACCACTCTGCCTGCCTACCTGCCTGATTGCCCCTAACCACCTTTGCTTTGGCCCCCGCCACTGTGGCTTCTTCCGGAAGGACGTCTGGAATGACATCCAGAAGGTCCTTCGGTTGTTCGTTCTAATTAGCATATTGTGCTTTTATAATTATAGATTTCGTATCTGTATGTTAAATATATTTTAAATAAATAAAATTTAGCAACACCATCATACAGACATGAACTACATATATAACTAATTTAAATATAAAATTCCTCAGGGGACATGTGGTCCGGGAACCACATGCAGGGGCCTCCAGAAAAGGAAGGGCAGGAAACCCGGCCCAGCTCTCCCGGCCGAATGGAGTCCGGGGCACAGTCTCGCCTGCAGCAAGTGCCGCCCTGGGTGGCTCGGGTGCAGAAGCCTGCGTGTGGCGTTTCAGCTTTTACCCGTGTGGGTCGGGCCATTGGTCCCTGCCTCCAGGAGGGCCTGCCTGATGCCACCGCTGGTGTGGGGGATGCAGACTGAGCACCGGGACAGGGATGGTGCCCAGAGAAAGAGCCAGGCATGTCTGAGGTGAGGAGGTGAGGGAGCAGGAGGCACTCCCAGGGCTGCCCTGGCAGGGTTGGGGCTGGGACCAGGGCAGGGCGTGCGCACCACGGGCGCTGTGCTGCGTGATTAATGTGGTTCACCCTGAGCGCTCAGAGGAAGTGACCGGAGCGTCTCCCTAGCAGTGATCACCGGTGTGAGTCTGCTGCCCGCTGTGTGCGAACACATACACACACCTCTGACATCCAGCCCTTGGCTCCTCAGTCTGGCTGCCCAAAAAGGCAGTCACCCCTGGAGACCTGGCATCAGACAGGGCGAGGGAGAAGGCTGCCAAGGAGAAAGGTCACGGGCGTGCTACAACCCCTCCTGGTGTGCAGGTGCACGTGCCTGTGTGCTCCTGCGTGGGTGTGCGTGCACGCACACGGGATGCCAATTACCCTTTCCCAACCGAACCCTCGGGAACATTCTCCAGTGTTTACCACCCTCCAAACTCATTACCTTATCTCAGGGGCCCTTTGGAGCCTTTGACCCAGAGCTGGGTGAGGCAGGAAAGGAAAGGACGGGGCTGGTAGGAGAGGAATTTGCCCTGTGCTGGGCCCCGGGCCCCCGCGGGAGCAGACTGTGTCTCTGAACTGCCTCTAGCTGGGCCCACGTCACATCGCTGCCCCCACCCCTGCAGCAGGCCCTCTGGCCACTATCTCTAGTCCCTTCCCACCGCAGGGCTCCTCCGGAGATGTCCGTCCTCTGTGCATAGCTCGGCTGGGCTGCCTCGGACTAAGGCAAGTTCTTTTCTATGACCTGGAGGCCCTTTGTCGTCTGGGCCTCCCCGTCTAGCCTCACCTGTCCGCATTCCCATCACACTGGGCTCCAGGCACCTCCCACAGCCGTTCCCGGAGGCATCTAGACCCCCTATTAGTTCCTATGGCTGATATAACCAGCGACCGCGAACACGGTGGCTCCAACCACCCAGATTCATCATCATCTGGTTCCCACAGTGCAAAGTCCAAACCTGCGTGGAAAGGGGCTCCATCAGGGGGCTGGAGGGCTGTGTGCCCTCTGACGGCCCACGAAGAAATCCACGCCCTTATCTTCTCCAGCTTCACCATGCCACCCGATCCCCTAGTTCACGTCCCCTTCCTCCATCTTCAAAGCCAGCAGTATAGCATCTTCCCATCTCCCTCTCTGGCCTTTGCTCCCACGGTCACACCTCTCTCTGCCTCTGACACCCTGTCTTCCTCTGGCAAGGGCCCTGGTGACTGCCCTGAGGCCCAGCCCGGATAACCCAGTCTCCCATCTGAAGAGCCTGAATTTGATTCCATCTACAAAGCCCCTTTTTCTGTCTCCCTCTCCTGTCCAAGTAGCCCCTATTCATACCTCCTCCCTCCTCCTCATCCAGAAAACGAAAGAAAGGAACAAAACATAAGAAAACCCTCATGTAGATGGACACCCCTGGCCTGAGCACGTCTAAGACTGGCCAGCACAGCCTGTGGTTTCAGCGGCTACTTGCAGCTGGGTTTGAGCCTCGCTTTTTCTGTTGGACTTACATCCTCACAGTGCCCAGCACAGGGCCAGGCCGATGGTGACCCCTGGACGGGGTGAGGTCGGAGTGGGAAGGGGTCAAAGTCAGGGATGGGTCAAGGCTGGGGAGTGGCTGCAGGGAGGAGGACCCCTTGGGGCTGTTAATCCTCCCCCTTCCAGGGCAGGATTAAACTCCGCACACCCTCTGTCCTCCCCCCTTCCCTCCGCCACCACCAGAGCCCCGCACCCCAAACAGCATAGTCACAGAGGCAGAGACTGGGGGCTGGTCAGGATGGGGTCCTGGTCAGCATCAGCCTGGCTCATGCCAATTAAGACCCAAGAACCCCCTGCCCCTCACCCTGGGCTCAGATCAAAGCCCTTCCCCAGATGACATAAATCTGCAGGGCCCGGGCCTCCGCTAACGAGCTGCTCTGACACAGGCAGCGGGGTCCCGGATCCTGTTTCATGCCAGGTTACAGCCCGCCAAAGTGAGGGGCCAGCCAGGCCTGGGACCACCCCGAGCACCCCGTCGCCCCACAGCGCCCGGCTTTGCTCAAGAAATCCCAGATCAGTGTCCTGGGGGGACCTGAGGGACCCCACCGCGTCCTCGGGGCGCTCCTGCCCCTCCGGCCCCAGAGCTGTTCTCAGCGCCCATTGTCTGGCCGCACAAGAATTTTAACCACTAACATCTGGGCTCAGGAGACTCCGGAAGAGCAAATGTCTTCACCTCCTTTGATTCCCTTCACACAGAGGGCTTTTTAAATTTTAATTTGAGGTGACCTCTGACCCGAGTTCCCATTCCCATAGATTCCAGATATTTCCTGTGCCCTCAGATAACCTCCCAAGCCAGCCCTCACCTGACCAGAAGCCCCTGCTAGGGGGCACTGCCTCCCCCAACCATGGCCCGGGTTGGGCTAGAATCCCCCCTCCGTCCCCACCCCCTGCCTCTGGTTCCCTCCCAACACTCCCTTCTCTTTTCCCAAAGGCCAAAGATGCCTGCAGCCCACCAAACGCCTCCCCAGGGCTCTGGGTCCAGCTCAGCCCCCAGGAGTCTGGGAGCACCTTTGGTCCTGCTGCTAGGAGTCCCAGACCAACCATAGAACCGTTGATGGAGTCCCCACCCTGCACAGGTAACCTGGGCACTCAGGAACAATTGCTCCTAACCTACACGCCAGAGCACAGAGCTAGAGTGTGGCAGAGCCGGCACCATCAACAAGGCCTGTCAGCCATGAGGGTGCCTCTGGGAGGGGGGCACAGGGCTGCTTGGTCTTGGAGCTGCTAGAGCCTCCTTTCACCTGGGGGTGACCAGCACTGGAAGCGCAGAGGGTCCCCAGAAAGCCACGAGGGCAGAGAAGGGAGTGGGGAGGAGGACGGAGCAGGGCTGGTCAGACCTTCGCCTCCATCCCTCTTTCCAATAGTTCTGGATGGGGGACTAGATGGAGGAGCTGCCCCTGTGTGGGTCCCGCTGTGCACCCCGACCACGCTAAGCTGTAGGGGCGTCCCGGGCCCTGGGAGCTGGGAACAGGCATGAAGAGCAGACAAGCAGGAGCGCGCTGTGAGAAGTGGCCCCAGGACTGGAGCCCGGAGCTGAGGGGCAGGCTCCTGGCTGGTGGGGCCTCTCCCAGGGCCTCTCACACAGAGGCCTCCGAAAGTCAGCCCCACGGCACTGGGTCAGGGCCCAGCAGCCATCCCCACAGTACAGCCATTCCCAGAGGTTCCCGGAGCCCAGAGCCCTGATGATCCACCAGCGGCCCAGTGGCACCACGGGCAGCCTCACTGGCCCCACTGCCAGCCCCGGCCTCCTCGCCGTGGTTTGACCACATGCCTTCCCGTTCCAGCCCTCCCCCCCACCCCCTTCTGCACCCCTCCCCCAGCTCCCCTCCGGCCTCGTCATGCCCAGTGACTCAGCCGCCCTCCCCGGCCCAGGCACACAGTTGACATCTCCTTCTCCAGTCCTTCCCAGCAAACCCATGAGTCTTGGCTATCCTCTGATCCACCTTCCTCCTCAGTCAAGAACGCAAGACCTGGCCAGGGTCTTGGGAGTATCTGGGTGGCCATTGGGGAAGCTGAGACCCTGTGAGGCCAGGAGCCTGTGTCAGTTCACGGGCTGTGGCAGAGTTAGCCTGGGCTCTCTGCCCGGAAGGGGCTGATTCGGGCTCCCTCGGGATGCCAGTAACTGAGCCCTCACTCTACACCTGCCCAGCGGGGCCGGAAACCAGAACCCAGACTCCCTGGGTCCCGGCTGCCCTCGGCATTGAGGCTCCAGGAGCAGCGGGAGGTCAAAGGAACCCCCCAGCCCTTGTTTCAGAGACAGTGGAGACTAGAAGGGTGCAAACCCCGTCAGGAAGAGGAGGCTGGGCCCCAGCTTCACAGAGGCCGGGAGGGAGGGTGGGTGAGGGGACCCTCCAAGGACCGAGAGCTGAGAGAGGAGCAGACCCTGCCAGGCCCTGGCCCGTTCTCGTCCTCGGAGAACACCTGTGCCGGCTCCCCTCTGCGTGCCCCTGCTGTGAGCCCCTCCCACCACATCAGGCAGGCCTTCCACAGGCAGGACATTCCAGAGGGGTCTGGAATGAGTCTCATGGCCGGAGACGTGCCCTATGGGCCTGGGTAACCCCAAAGCCACATCCGCACCCACTTGCCTGCCATGTTGCCTCTGTATTCCAGACAGGATTCTGCCTCCGTTTCCCTGCCTCACACTCCAGCTCACCATGGACCTCAGAACTCTACCCTGGACCTCACCCACTCTGCTCCCTCATCCTCACGGACGCTCCTGTCATGTTCAAGATGATGTGACAACCAGCAGAAAGAACGTCTTTGTGGCTGGAAGGTTGAGGTCATTTCATGACAGCCTCTCCGAAGACATCCCAGTCACGGATGTGCTGCCATGTGCTTAGCTGGCCTGCCTGACCTTTGTCCCTTGGAATTTCTGCACGTCAGGGGCCCTGGGCTCCCTCTACCCCAGGCCGCCCTCAGAGACACGGGAGCAAGCTCACTGCCTGGCCCTCCTCGGAGCTTCTTTCCCTGATCCTCTAGCTAGACACCGTGGCTCCGTCTCCCCCATCACCACAAGCCAAGGTCTGCTGTCCATTCTAATTGATTTTTCCAGACAGTTGAACACACACCAGTAGGCACCGGACTTTCTACTTGAACCATCTGGGATGAAGAGAAACCATTCCAAAACACACTGTATTGCTGCTCCCCACCTCCTGGAACGGAGAGGAGCAGACTAAATAAAGCCTTTTCTCGGGACCACTAAATAACTATTAGTTTTTGAGCCACTGTGAAAGTGTTTTTAATAGCTCTCACTGCAGGAAAATACAGAGAAATGTAAAGAAAAAACGAAGGGTCCCGGCTGATATCTTACCAGCTAGCGGCAATGACTAATGATTTTGCGTTGTATAACTTTCTGGACTTTTTCCTAAGCAAACACACTTTACCAGTTTGGGACGCAAATTCAGTCCCTCTTATTTATTCAGTAATTGCTGGCGCGGCATATGTTCATAGGAACAGGAAGCCTCACTCCACACCCACTGTTACATACCTAACCCCTCTGCCCCAAGGAATCTGGGAGCACTGGGTCCTGGGGCAGTCATTCTGATTGCAAATGGCAGTTGGAGAGAACGGAACATCCTAAGGTCCCAGCTCCCACAGCACTGGCATAGCGCATGGCGTTGCTATGGAAACTGCCTTGCAAAGCCTGCTGGGATCATGCCTCGCTGGGCCTGCCCCTCGCCCAGAGTCAGGCTCCAAGGTTAGCTGATATCTCACACTTCCAAGTTCAGCCATGTTCTCAAGGTAAGGGTGACCACGGCAGAGGCAGCTGCCTCCAGGGAGGCTCCTGTCCCCCCCACACTCTGGGCCCAGCCCCATCCAGGCCCTGAGGCTAAGCCAGGTCACCAGCTCTGACCCCCTTCTTCCCGGTGCCATCCCCTGGGGGCTGGGGACCTCTCTGGCTGGACACTCCATCCCAATCTTCATCCGAGGAATTTCCACTTCAACAAGAAAGAGGCCTCTGTCCTCATCCCTTTCTCCCCGGATGTCCCTCGGCCCCCAGCCAGAGAACTCCCTGCAGGCAGTGAGAGGAGCCTGCTCCCTCCTCGCCAGGGGAAATCAAGGCGAATTAGCCTCGCCTGTGGGTGACCAACAGGGGCCTTAAATCCCATAGCCTGCTTCCCTGAACAAAGTTCTCATCCGTTGTCTAGAAAAAAGAAGCTGATAACACCGTGTATTAAAAAGAAAAAAAAAAGTTCTGACCTACCAGGCTGCTGTCCACCCATTCTCCAGATGCAAACGTTGAGGTCGTTCACTTCTCGAGAGAGCACCAGCCTCCAGCACCGAAGGTTCATCACACAGCAATTCTCTCAGGAATTCCCCTCTGGCCCCAGCCCCCCAGGCCAGGTAACCACAGCTGACCCAACGGTACTACTTATGGGGCTCCAAGTGCAGCGGTGACCACCCCTCAGGTCCAAGGAGAAGGAGGGTTTTCTTTCCAGGCCAGAGACGACCCCCACTGCCTGGGCCAAGGACACATCTCGTCAACTCAGGGGTCGTGGCAGGAGCTGGGGTGGGCCAGTCCACACAGCGAGAGCCCCTTGGCCTCCCTGAGTGCTGAGGGTAGGCCGGCTGGTCTGCGTGTATGGATGGGTGTTCTTTGAGAGAATTTTAAATATGTTTGTCCCAGATTGAGAAAAGAGAAAAGTAAAGGGGCCGGAGTGCTTGGGAGCTAGCCCTTCCGCTCTCCAGCGTCCTCTCCTCTGCCCACTGGCCCACCCCCGCTGTGTGCCTCGTGTTTGGCATTGGGGCGCCCCTCTGCCTTCCACTGGGAAGCACAGCCAGGGTTGGGGGACGAGGAGGTCTGCACCTTCCCTCCCCCACTCCAGCTCTGGGGACGGCACTTTCTGCTCTGGGGGTCAGGACATGGAAGGCAAAGAGCTGGTGCCACCCGCCCCTCTCCCCCAGCTTCTGGAAGCAGAGGGCCCTGCACAGAGCCGGTCCGAATTCTCACACTCAAAGTCAAACATCCAGTGTTTGGCCTCAGGCTGGGTGGATCGATGGACATCTCATCCGACCAGCTCTGCGAGGCAGGAGGCAAAGGGAGAGGAAAAGCAAGGACAGTAGCACCTCCGGAAGCTGGAGGAGGAGCGGAGGGCTGGGGCTCCCCAAGAGGTGGCAGCTCCCCAGGCAGCGGGGGCAGTGGGGGCAGGGAACGGGGACAACTGGGGAAGCCATCGCCTGCAGCCCCTCCCAGGAGGCTCCCTGGATTCTCAGTTAACAAGTGAGCAGAGGGACTGTGCAAGGTTCTCACACGGTGTCCGCCTTCTCATGTTCCCAGGTCAGCCCTCCCCGGACTCCTCTGCCTTCCTGCCTCCAGCCTCTCCCTGCCAGCCCATCCGAGCCTGCTGCTTCCTTCCTCTCCTTAAAGCACCAGTTTTATTAGGTGTCAGCGTTCTGCTCCCTCCCGAACCTTCCCTGGCTCCCACGCCTGAGGAGGTGCAGCTCAAACCCCACAGCCTGCATGTGAAGGTCTGTTTATCCGGGACAGCCTGCTGCCCTGGCATCATGAATAATGGCACCTCCTCACCCGTCCGGCGTGGCTCAGTGATTGAGTGTCTATCTATGAACCAGCAAATCACAGTTCCACTCCCGGTCAGGGCACATGCCCAGCTTTCGTTCGGGCTTGATCCTCAGTAGGGGGCATGCAGGAGGCAGCCGATCCATGATTCTCTCTCATCATTGATGTTTCTATCCCTCTCTCCCTCCCCTTTCCTCTTGCAATCAATAAAATTATTTTTTTAAATAATAATAATAACAGCACCTCATCTCACGCGAAATGTGTCCCAGTTTGGGCAATAAATGATGCGGTCAACTTGCCTACCGTCCACTCCCAACGCCACACGCCAGGCTGGTGTCCCACGGCCTCGCCGCGAACCCTGAGTCTCCGAGTCAGTGCTGCTTAACTCTGGCTGCTCAGTAGAACCACTTGGGGGGCCTTTAGTAAATACCGCCGCCTGGGCTCGCCCTAAAGCCATTTAATTAAAACGGAATCTCTCCGGACGGAGCCCAGGCTTTGGTGGTTGTTGTTTAAGCCCTGGGTAACTCTGGTGTGCAGCCAGGGTTGGAAATAATTGACCGAGTCAAACAGGTGTCCTGGAACCCTGTCCCCGAGCCTCTCTCAGACATGGTGTCCCTGACTGTTTTCAGAACTTGCTCCCATTGTCTATCACCGTTTTTGAGTCCTACCCAAGCCGCCAAGCTCAGTTCCCACACGGCTTCCCCTTCGTCTGTCTCAAACCCTGAGCTGAAAGGGCCTCCCCTCCCCCACTCCTCCACCCACTCTCCCAACAGCTGTGCTGTATTAAGCCACAATCTGGGTCCACGTGTTCCCTCCTTCATAGTCTATGAGTCCCGTGGGGTGGATCATGTCTAATTCATCCCTGGGACCCCAGGGCCCAGACCCAACTTGCAGTCAAGGTCCCCGCCCCTGGCTGAGTGACTGTTACTGCTGATCCTGAACTTGGGCAGCACCAGCCACCACCATGCTGCCTCTCCAAGTTAACTTTCTTTTCCTGGGTGTGTGGCCTCCCATCCATCCATCCATCCATCCATCCATCTGCTTTGTGTCTGAGGCTGCCTTTTCCATCTCTTCTTCTTGATGCCCAGAACTATTGGGGAACTCATCTCCAGCCCCTGGGCAGCCCATCGGACTGTGTTGCACAAAAATGGTACCCGGTAAATATTAATTGATATCAACTAATTAATGGACAAACAAAATGAGATAGATCCTTATAGTGGAATATTATACCCCAACAAAAAAAAATGAAGCTCTGATACAGACTACAATATAGATAAACCTTGAAAACATCATGCCAAATGCCAGTCACAAAAGGCCATAAATGATACGATATCATTCCTGTGACATGTCCAGAATAGGCCTAGAAACGGGAAATCGATTAGTGGCTGCCAGAAGGTCGGAGAGGGAGGAAGTGGGACTCACTGTTCACAGGTTCGGGGTTTCATTTTAGGTGAGAAATGCTCTGAATTGGAGAGCGGTGACGGTTGCGCAACCTCGTGACTGTACTGAAAACTGCGGAACTGCTCACTGTGAAACGGTGAGCTTATGGTATTTGAATTGTATGGCAGTTAAAAGGAAGCATTGCTGGCGGACCTTCCCTCCTTGACCCTGTTCTCAGGCTTCAATAGCCACTAGGATCCCCGGGATGTTTGCTCAAAGCGCAGCTTCTGGGGCCTCACCTCGGAGCTTCGGAGTCAGCCGATGGGAGCAGACCCTGGGAACCTGCCTCTGACGGTGGCTTTCCAGGGGCCACTTCCCTGCTCCCCGAAGGACTCGGGTCCGAGCACTGAGGAGGCAACCTCAGAACCTCAGAAGACAAATAAAATTCTTGAACCTATTATTTCAGGGGGGGTGGAGGGGGAGGGAAAGCTGAAGATTTCAAACACAACCGAAACTTTGTTTTTAGTCTGCTTCTTATTAAAAACAGACCGGGACCCAAAGAAACCCCATCAGGGGTAGGTAATGAAGTAATCATGATCATCATAAAAGAACAGAATGGAAACACTGCCTGGCCTGGAGCAAACCACAAAAAAAAAAAATGGTCTTCTGCCTCCATGGCTCACCCGAGCCACTCAGATGAAAATACCCGCCTCGCCACATGGAGACACTAATTTGGGGAAGGAGAAGTAAAGGTTAGAAAACCGCCCCTCGCTGCCCCTGCAGGGACCCACACCTACAGACCCCCTCCTCCAGGCCGGCCTGCTCCGTTTCGGTACTCGCACCGTGATTAGGGCTTTCTCTGGGGTTACGAGGAAGCAGAGTTGTAAATCGGTATTAGGATGGGATCAAAAGGAACGTCTGCATGCAATTATTTGGTTTGCAGGCCAGCATGCAGAGGCACGGCCTCCAAGCCCTGCCTCGGTCACGTGGCCTGCTCTCCCATCCAGACGCACACATGACTTCGGATCCCCACGACGGAGGGAAGACAAAGGCTTGGGTGTGTATCACCGTTGCTCCTTTGTTCCAGAATGAAGTCTCACTCCACTAAGCTCAGAAGGGACCCTCCCCGCCATCTCCCCTGGCCGGTCCTGAGCCATGGCAAGAGGCAAGCTCGCGAATAACCTCTTGCCCTGGAAACTGGCAGTTTCTGTAATCTGAGAGCAGGCATCCCTTGCTTAACAGAAATTCACTGAACAGAACTCCAAATCGATTAGTAAGGGGTAAATGAGCAGACATAACGGTTGCGATGCCCGTCTACTGGGCTCCGGGTGCTGTGCTGGGCAATCTCACACCCATGCTCCCATTTCATTCAAATGAGCCATCACAACCACCCCACCGCGGAGGTATTAGGATCCCCCACAGAACAGCAAAGAATCGGAAGCAGGCTCGGTGAGGTTGTCCGCATTTCCCACGCCACAGGGCAGGAAGTGGCATTGTTAAATCAAGTAGAAGATGTTCTCTCCTGGTTCAAGTCCCAGTCGGGCCACAGGCCCAGGTTGTGGGCTCAAACCCCAATAGGGGGCGTGCAGGATACAGCCGATTCTCGCTCATCATTGATGTTTCTACCTCTCTCTCCCTCTCCCTTCCTCTCTGAAATCAATAAAAAATCTATTAAAAGGAAAAAAAGTAAAAGACCTTAAAGGAATGACCCAGGAAAAGAAAATTCTAGGGAATGCAGGGGTCCTGTGAGTCCATCTTGTGGTGGCTGGCGGGCGGAGGCTGCTGTAAGTCACACATGCACAAAGGAAAGCAAAGCCCAGTTCGCCAGATCACATCCGAAGCACTCAGCACTTTGCCAAGCCCAGCCGCCACCTTCATCAATAGGTGTAAACCAGCCGTGGGCAAACTATGGCCCGCGGGCCGGATCCGACCCATTTGAAATAAAACTAAAAAAAAGAAAAGACCGTACCCTTTTATGTAATGATGTTTACTTTGAATTTATATTAGTTCACACAAACACTCCATCCATGCTTTTGTTCCGGCCCTCCGGTCCAGTTTAAGAACCCATTGTGGCCCTCGAGTCAAAAAGTTTGCCCACCCCTGGTGTAAACCAATGGGTTGCGTTTGGGAATGGGTCTGCAGCAGAGAGGCGTTGTCGTGAGCGCATTCTTGCCATCCTAAGTCACAAGGCTCTGGTCTGGGCCCCTGCATTCCAGTCCAGCCTCCTTTGTCGCTGCCTCTCCATTCCGCTCTGAGTTCCAGCCGGATGGCACATGGCTGTCCCTTGAGGGCACCACAGTCCTTGCTGCCTCAGGCCCCTGGCTCCTGCTCTCCCTCTGCCTGCCCTTCTCAGTGACCCCAACTTCATTCATTCCCTGTGATTGGAGGGAAGCTTCACGCGGCCAGGGACTTTGGTTGGCTTTTTCACCACTGCGTCTCAGAGTCTAGAACAGAGCCTGGAACATAGTCAACACCATAAATACCTGTTGAGAGAACCAGTGAGTAAACAGATGAATAAATAACATTTCAGACTTCAGCTCCCACCTTATTCCCTCCGTTGTTGGGTTTTCTCTGGGTCACATGCCCCTGGTTAAATGCTCTGGTTTCTGACCTGCCTTTCTCTTTATTGTGTATATTCAGGTGTGTGATTATGTGTCTGATGGGTGACTCTCCCACAAGACCTCCATGACGGCAAGGGGTGCTCCGCTGACCATGATACTGTCGGTGACGGTTGTGTGATAGTGTTGCGTAAATGTGTGATGGATGAATAAATGGCCAAGCAAGTCTTAAGGAGGTCAAGACTTCCTGAGCTATTTTTATTATATGGTACTCAGAAGAACTAAGAAAAAATAAGTTGGGAATCAATAGATGGAAAAGGCAGTAATCTGATTTTTAAAATGGGCAAAGGCGCTGAAGAGACATTTTTTCCAAAGAAGACATCCAAATGGCCATCAGATATATGAAAAGGTGCTCAACATCACTAATCATCAGGGGTGATCCACAGAGATGATCAGAATGACTCTTTATATTTAAAAAAAAAAACAAAAAACAAAGAATGAATGTCTTAAGGATGTGGAGAAAAGGAACCCTGTACACTACTGGTGGAAATATAAATTGGTACGGCCATTATGGAAAACAGTAGGAGGTTCCTCAAAAAACTAAAAACAGAACTACCATAGGATGCAGCAATCCTGCTGCTGGGGATGTACTCAAAGGAAGTGAAAGCAGGACCTCGAAGAGATATCTGCTCCCTCTGTGATTGCCCTAGTCACAGTAGCCAAGGCGTGGAGTCCACCTGAGTGTCTGTGGACAGGTGAGTGGATAAAGAAAATGTGATAGGTATATATTTATAGTACATAATATCCTATATAATAAAAGCCTAATATGCTAAGTGTCTGGTCATCCAGTGACTGGTCGACTGTTCAACCAATCAAAGCGTAACAGGCTAATGATATGCTAAGGCCCGTTCAACTGCTTGCTATGACGTGTACTGACCACCATGGGGTAGACACCCCGACTGGTAGGTTAGCTTGCTACTGGGGTCCAGCGGATTGGGACTGAGCGAGATGGGCTGGACATGCCCTGGAGCCCTCCCGCAGTCCCTCCCTGGCCCTGATCGTGCACGGGTGGGGTCCCTTGGCCTGGCCTGTGTCCTCTCACAATCTGGGACCCTTCAGGGGATGTTGGAGAGCCAGTTTCAGCCTGATCCCGCAAGCCACTCCCCTCGGAGGGCACCTGACTCAGGGCTCATGGCTGGCAAACACTGTGGTGGCAGCACAAGCCTCTCTGGATTGGGACTGATTGGGCGCGAGGCAGGTGCAGAGGGGCCGAGATGAGCAGGAGCGGCAGGTAGGAGCTGCAGGCAGGTAGGAGCGTTGGACTGTGGGTTTGGGCCCGATCCCCACAGGCCACCCTGAGGGACCCTACCTGTGCATGAATTTGTGCACTGAGCCTCTAGTATATTTATAAGGGAATGTTATTCTGACATTAAAAAGAGGACATTTGCAACAATGTGGATGAACCTGGAGAGCATTATGCTAAGTGAAATAAGCCAGACAGAGAGAGATAAATGCTGCATGCTATAACTTATATGTGGAATCTAAAAAAAAAGAAAGAAAAGGTCAAACTCATTGTACTGGAGAGCAGATTGGCTGTTACCGGGAGCTGGGAGTGGGAGAAATAGAGAGATACATGGTAAGGCAACAAACTTTTAGATATAAAAGGAATAAACTCTGGGACCTAATGTACAGCATGGTGTCTATCGTTAACAATACTGTATTGTATACTGGAAATTTGCTAAGAAGGTAGGGCTTAAGTGTTCTCACCACCAAAAAAAAAAAAAAAAAGTAACAATTTGAGGTGATGGATATGTTAATTAACTTGATTGTGGTAATCATTTCACAATGTGTATTTATACCAAATCATCACGTTGTGCACTTTAAATATATACAATTTTATTTGTTAATTATACCTCAATAAAGCTGGGAACCAAAATCATGTCTAAACGGCCAATTATTTCTCTCCAGAAGAACACATTCCTGGTTTTCGAACGAAAATCGGTGGGAAAACGAGGTTCATTTAAAAGTCCGTCGCCTGGTAGCCATTCCTGATGGAGTGCCTGTGCCCCATTAAGTTCGGGGACCTTCGTGAGATTAATCTGATTTACTGCTCATGCGCTTCCTGAAGCATGTGGTGACGGGCAGAAGATGTGGGCTGTGAACGCCTGGGGGGATGTGTAAAATCTTCCCAGGAGCCAACAGCCGATCCGTGCTCATGGCTCAGTGTGCAGGGCTGCCCGGCAGACCCTGGTGAAAACCTCAGCGCCTGGGGCAGGCTGAAAGCCGGGACATGTGGAGGCCAGAGACGGGGCTGGGACAAGCCACCAGTTGACAAGTTCCCCCGCAGACCACCCTGCCACTTCCTCTTTGCTGGTAAAAGGTTTGTCATCTGTGCCCACGGGGGGACTACCTCAGTCATGGGTTTGCTGATGGGCACGGGAGGCCTGGGGACCACAGAGGTCCCGGAACCGGGCAGAAGCCACGGGAGCCAGAGCAGGCAGAACCCAGGTGCAGGGCAGCTGGTCTCACTGAGGCCCCCAGTCATCCAGCACGGCCACTGGCTCCAGGGCCAGAGGTCTGATTGGTCACCTCTATCTTGGTGCTCATGGGGGCGGGGGATTCTTTCAACACAGGCAGGTGTGTTTTTACCTGCCCTAGTAGGCTGGGTCGGTCCTGCTGGCAGCTCGGGGGGTGGGGGGCGGGGACGGACAAAATATACAAAATACAACACTTAGCATGTTAACGCTTTTTAATTTTATAGCCCAGTGATGTTAAGTAAATTTACAATATTATGCAACTATCACCATTTCAGATCATTTTAATCATCCCAAACAGAAACACTGAACCTATTAAACAAAAGCTCCGCAGCCCTCCCCTCTCCAGCCCCTGGTGACCTCCATTCTATTTCCCATCTCTCTGAAATCACCTACTCTAAGCCTCATGTAAGTGGAATCCACAATACTTGCCCGCTGGTGTCTGGCTTATTTCATTTAGCACGATGTTTTAAAGTGCATCCGGATTGTATCATGGGTCCAAATCTCACTCCTTTTTAAGGCTGCATAATATTTCGTTGTATGGATATACCACATGCTGCGTATCCATTCATTCATCTGTTGGTGGCACGTGGGTTGTTTCCACCCTTTGGCTATTGTGAATAATGCTGCTATGGACATGGTGTGCGAATAGCCAACCATCTTAGTTTCAGTTGAGATCTTAGTTTCAATTCTTTTGGATGTACACCCAGAAGAGGGGCTCCCGAATCATATTGTAATTCTATTTTAAAAAGTAGAATTAGTGCTGCCATGAACAGGAGGTGCTACGCAAAGTCATCAGCTGGGTGTGAAGTGGGGAGGGGACGTGGGAGATGTATGGAGAGAGAAGATATAAAATAATCACTTTAGAAAGAGAATAGAAACTGACTAGGGAAACACTTCAGGATTGCCAGGTTGTGTTGCATGATCATTTGAGGTTTGTGGTCATGAATTTAAAATGAAAATTGCCTCCAGGAATTGTGTGTGTGTTTACGTGCTTGGCATCTATCATCCTTTACGTACCATTTAGCACTTGCTTTGGCTGCTCCCGATGTGTGTACGCGCAGTATCCCATAGGATTGAGGCCCCGGGGCTGAGGTGACCATTCCTCCAGTGGCGGGCAGCTAGTCATTTCCAATTTTTCACTAGGATAAGGGAAGCTGCAGTGAGGACTCTTTCTCTGCTGCCTCAGGCACAGAAAACTCTTTCTCCAGGGAGGTAGCAAGAAGCAGATTTTCTGGGTCATAAGGTAAATGCATTTTAAAGTTCAATAGATTCTTCAATTGCTCTCCAAGGTGACTCTACCAATTTACACTCACCCCAACGGAATATGAGAATGGCCCAGGTTCATCCGACTTTCTATTTTGCTTGTCTGAGGGAATCAAAAGGGATCTTCTCCTTGTTTTAATTTATATTCCCGTTATTATTAGAGATGCTACATCTTTTCATAGGTGTCTTGCCCACTTGGATTTCTCTCTCCTCTTGTGTAATGTCCTTGCCTATTCTTTGCCCTGCTTTCTTTTGCATTGTTTACTTTTTCATATTGATTTATAACAGATACTTATATATTTGGAATATTAATTATCTGTATATTGTAACTATTGCAAATATTTTCCTTAGCTGGTTGCTGCTAGATTTCAATGTTGTTTAATGCTATCTTTTGATGCGATTGACTTTATTGGTATTCCTTAATGGCTTTTGTGTCATGTCTTATTTCACAAGCTTTCCCTGCCACAAATCCATAAAAATAAGATATTTTCTTGTAATCCTTTTGTGGTTGTTTTGATTACACTTTTTATTCTGAGGTGACTGTAGATTCACATGTAGGTGAACAAAATAGTACAGCGAGATCTTGTGTTCCCTTTGCCCGCTTTCCCCCAGTGGTGACATCTGGCAAAATTATAGTGCAAATATCTCAACCAGGTTACTGGCATGGATACAATCGAGATGTAGAGCAATTCCTTCACCTCGAAGAGCCCCTTGTTGCCTCTTTACAACTATATCCACTTGTCTGTGTCTTAGTCCCCACCCTCTGCCACCCCGTCCTTAACTCTGGCAACTACTGATGTGTCTCCATTTCTATAATAATGGAATCATACACCGTGTAAGCTTTTTGGATTGGCTTTCTTCATTCAGCATGAGGCCCTGGACATTTAAGTTGATTCGTGTAACAATAGTTTGTTCCTTTTTCTGCTGAGAAGTATTCCCTGGGATGGACACAGCCCACTTTGTTTGACCATTCCTCTGTTGAAGGACGTTTGGGTTTCTTCCAGTTTGGGGCTATTACACATAAAGTTGTTATGAACGTTTGTGTACAGACTGTTCAAAAGCACAATTGTAAGGTGGAATGATTAGGTGCATGTTAAGTTTTTTGAGAAACTGCCTTTTCCCCCCAATGGCTGTACCATTTTACATTTCCACCTGCAGAGTATAAGTGACCCAGTTCCTCACACCCTGGTGAGCAGCGGATGCTGTCCTTATTTTCATTTTAGCCATTGTCATAGGTGTGCAGCGGAGCCTCCTGTGGTTTTAGTCGGCATTTCCCCACTGGCTAAAGATGTTGGCCATCTTGCCACACGCTTATTTACCACAGACGCGGTCTCTTCAGGGAAATGCCTGTTCGTGTCTTTTGCCCATTTTCAAATGCACTTGTTTTGGGGTTTTTACTGTTCAGTCTGGAGGGGTCTCCCTACATTCTAGGATGCTAGCCCTCTGTGAGATAAGTGTTCTGCAAATCCTTTCTCCTCGCCTTTAGCACATCTTCTCCTCTCTTTATGGGCTCTTTCACAAAGCAAAAGTTTCTGCCTGGCCAGTGTGGCTCAGTGGTTGAGCGTCAACCTATGAACCAGGAGGTCACGGTTTGATTCCCACCTGGGCTGTGGGCTCGATCCCCAGTGTGGGGCTTGCAGGAGGCAGCTGATCAATGATTCTCTCTCATCATTGATGTTTTTCTCTCTCTCTCTCTCTCCTCTCTTTCTCTCTCTCTCTCCCCACTTTCCCCTCTGAAATCAATAAAAATATATATTTTTTAAAAAGCAAACGTTTCCAATTTGGATGAAGCCCAATCATCCAAATGTTTGGCGTCAAGGCTAAAACATCTGCTAAGCCCAAGGTCTCAAAGACGCTGCCTGTGTGTGTTTTTCCAACCGTTTTCAAGTGCCATGTTTCATATTTAGGTTTGCATTCCATTGTGAGTTACTTTTTGTGTAAGGTGTGGGGTCCAGGTGCAGATTCGTTTTTTGGGCCGATGGATGTCCAACTGTTTCAGCGCCATTCATCCCGAAGGCGCTCCCTCCTGCCCTGAGTTGCTTCTGCACCTTTGTCAAGTCCCTCGGGCATATTTGTGTGGGTCTATTGCTGGGTTCTCCTTCCTGTTCCATGGATCTATGTGTCTGTCCCTCTGCCAACACCACGCAGCCTTAGTTACTGTCACTGTATAATGTCTGGGAAGTTGGGTAGATTAATTCTCACTTAATGTTTCTTTTATAGAATTATTTTAGCTATTCTAGTTTCATTACATTTTCACATACAAATTAGAATAAGTTTTCTATATCTATGCAAAAAATTATTTCACAAGCTTTTTTATTACAGAACCATAAAAATAATCTGTTTTCTAATTCTTTTGTATGTTTAAAAAATATTTTGCTCCTTAAGTAATCTACAGTTTTGTATTACGAATGGTGCAAAGTAGGGATCAAGCTTGATTTTCAGTTTCTGCAGTCATTTCTCCCGACATTTTAAAGTGAGTGCTTTTTCACTTATTTGAAATACCAATTTTATTGTGCTCTAACGTCCCATATATCTGAGGGTCTGTTTCTGCGCTCACGGCTCGGTTCCACTGGTCTGTCTGTCTCTTCAGCTGGTGTTAGGAGTTTTTATTCTTTTCTTGTTTTATTTACCTTTATTCATTCCAATGCGTATTTATGCCAGCAGCACTTTTTTCCTATGTTGTTTTAATTTCTATAGCTTTAACGATATTTTCTGTATCTGGCAGGATATGTTTCCCTTCATTGTTCTTTTTCAAAACGGTCTTTTCTTATGCATTTTCCTCGTGTGAATATTAATCATTGCCATGTCCATTTTAATTAGAATTCCCAGGGAGGTGGTCATGGGGATTGTACTGAATTTATAAATAACTTCCACAATGGATCTCTTCATAGCATTGTTTTCTCAATACAGTATATATCCCCTATATCCCCCTTTATTTGGGTCTTCTTTTGTGTTCGTTATTAAGTTTTATGGTTTTCTTCGCATAAGTCTCGGACATTCTTTTGGGGGCTCAGTCTTAAGTATTTTGTGAGTTTTCATTGTGTTGTGAAGAGGATGGTTTTCACCTACATTTTCCGATGGGTCGCTGTCATGTAGGAACATGGCCCTTTGGCATGGGTGTTCCCATAGGATACTCTGCAGCCCTGCTTCTCCAGCTCCCACTGGCCGTGATGTGGGAGGGGCCCGCACGGCCGGGAGAGGGGCTGGCCGTGGCAGCACATTGCAGACAGAAAGGATCTTATGAACACACAGGAGTCTGCTGTTACTTTAAAGGCTTACCGCAGGGACCCGGGCCCATAAACACTCAGGCGAAGAGGTTTTATGAGGGTTGGGGCTGAACCCAGCCCTCCCTCTCTCCCACCCCTCCCCCTGCCTGCACTGAGCCAGGCCAGGGAACCTGGGCAGGGGTCTCTGGGTGTGTCACTTCCCCTTTCCCCGCCCTCTCTGGCGGCCATGCTGAGCAGGATACACACACACTCACACACACACACACACACACACACACACACACACACACTCTGGGTCAACTCCAGCAAAGCATGCCTTATCACTTCTTGTTGCTGACTCAGCTCTTTGGGGAGGAGGCGGAGGATCTTCAAACCAAGTGGCAAGCAATCACCCACATCTCTGGGATGACAGAGCAGCTCAATGGTCATTCCCAGAAACATACCCCGCAGCTCCAGGCAGGACTTGTGGGGGTGCACAGGCCTGCTCCCTGATCCCTGCTCCCCGCCCCCCTCCTGCAGCAGCTCTGCCCTCGGCAGGCCACCCCTCAACCTCCCAGACCCCCGGGGGCTGCCGGTTACACTGCCTGCGAGCTGGGTTTAGAGGAGTCACTCCAGGCAGCAGGAGACGACCAGTCTCTCGGGAGAAGGGGCGCTCTCCTGCCTGGGAAATGGCGCCTGTGATTCAGACCAGGGAGAAGAAGGAGATTCGTGGCCCAGTGTGGCTTCTGTTTGTCCCATGTTGTTGTCTGGCCCCATTACTCACCCCGCAGGCCAGGGTGACATAGCCAGTCTAGTGCTTACTCACACACCACATCCCCTTGGGGTCTGGGGTGTGGTGGTGTGTCCTTCCCAGACAGATGGGGAGCCCCCTGGGGGAACAGAGCCTCATCCTCTGTGGCCCCAGGGGATACAGCAAGTGCCTAGTGACAGCTGCCTGCCATGTTCAGAGCTTGTCTCCAGCACATCCGTTCCAACAGGGTACATGTGTGTGTGGAGGGGGCATGCAATGCCCACACCCCAGCCTTGTGATGGTTGCACACGTTCCAAGCTGTCCACCAGCCCATGCAGAGAGCCCTGAAACTGGCCGCTACTTCAGGGTCCTGTCCACCAGCCACAAGAAGGAGGGGGGAGGAGTTCTGCTGTGGTACCTCCACTCCTCTCCCCCACCCCCTGCTGGTCCAGGCCCTCTCACTCAGACCCTCCCCCTTGTTCCCCCTCTCTCTCCTGGCCACGCTCCTCTCTCTCTGGTGGGACGCTGATGCTTGGTCCCCCGGGCCCTGGCGTGTGTTGTCTACCTGCTCTCAGCCTGCATGTGCTCAGAGGGAGGGAGGCGGACTTCCGCTCCCACAGATGTGGGTCCCCAAGAGGAACCATTGACTCCCTTTGCCATGACGGGCCACCTGGCAGCGTGGACCCACTGTGGGGATCCGCTCAGAGTCTCCATCTCTCTTCACCTTGAATCCAGTGCCCCATGAATCCCCTGGGCATTGGTACTGCCAGGGGCTCAGGGGTTTGCCAGGCCCCAGATGTGGGGTGTGGGCGATGTGGAAAGAAAGGAAAAACCCAACGCTTCCCCACGGGGACTCGTGGGCCTGCCCAGCATCTCGCCTGGCCTTCTGAGTCTGAGCACGAGTTCCTTGTCCCAAGGAAGGGCGATGCTCTGGAAGATTGCCCCCAGCCCTTCAGAGGAGGAGGACCATCGTAGGACTGAGAAAGCCCCTCCCAGCTGATGATGCTCCGCCCACACCCACACCTCCTCCCTGAAAGCTCTGGGGACAGATGTTCCAGGCACAGGTGGGCCAGGAGCCGCGGGCCCAGAGCAACAGGAGAACCCCCCACCCCCACCGTCCAGCCCAGGCCCCCGGGACCCTGGCTCACTGTTTCTGGGCACAGCCGTGTGAAGAGGGCCCTGGGACGGCCATCAGCCACACGGCCAGGGAACGCCATTCTCCTTGCTCCCTCCTAGACCCAGAGGGAACACCAGGTTCAACCAATCAACTTGTACTTTGGCTGCACCAGCTGCGGATCACACCCCATTCCCATAGACGTGGTCCCTGTCCAGCAGCACCGGGCTTCCCGGCCCTTTCTGCACAGGGTGGGCCCTGAGGCTGGACACTGAGGCACGGCCATGACACCCAGCACAAGGCCTACCTGCCTTCCCGTCAGGGTCGCTCCACGATGTCAGGGCCAAGACGTCTTCCTGAGCCGGGGTTGGAGGATGAAGGAAGGCGTGTGGGTGTTAGTGAGGCCACAAGGGCGGACCCAGCTGCTGGGCTCCTCCACCAGCCAGCCCGGGGCTGACCGGCTGCTTCTATGTTGGTGGTTAACGTTGTATAGAGATCCCTCCTGCAGCAAGTGAGACCCATCTGCTCAGACAGACACCCAGCCCAGGGCAGGCAGCCCAAGGCTCCAGGCTTCGGCGGGCAGGCCTTCCTGGCGTAAAGCTCTGTGTCTGATGGGAAATTGGTGGGGAAGCGGGGAGGGTGGGGAAGGGTAGGGGGGGGCGGTCCTTCCTTTCTGGTCTAGGAGCCTCTGGCGGCTCAGCCTTTTCTTCAGTAACGTTTTCACGTGGATCCTGAGTTCTGGGTCTGGGCAAACCCCCTCTGGGAAAGCAGCGTCAGAGCTGATATCAGACGGAGCTTACACCCCAGCCAGGCAGGAAGACAGGGAGCCTAACGACCAGCAGAGAGGGAGACAGAGATAGAGATGGGGCGGGCATGCAGGGGGCTGGCACAGCAGGCAGCTGGGGTCCTGGTAGTGGGCGGGGAGGTGACGGGAGCACAGCCATGGGACCCCCAGCCCACAGGACTGGTGGGGCTGGGCAGGTTCCTGCCAGGGGATTGGTCGTGGACTATGGGGCACGAAGCAGGACCGGGACCTCCAAACAGGCCTGAGTGAGAATGCTGCCTCTCTCGTCTCTGTCCCCGTGGGGAGGGGGGGAGTGGCTCCCAGCCAGGTCCTGCAGCCGCCAGCACAGCAAGCTTGGGTGGGGCCCCTTCACCTCCTGGCCACCTTTCCCTTGTGCTGGGATCCTCTGGAGGTGCTCAGAGGCCTCCGACGCACACACCTGCCGGGAACCTATCTCACACCAGAGCGCACGTTAAGCTCTGATGTTAAAACAAATGCAATGCAGGCCCTTCCCTGAAGGACTTCCTGGTGGGGAGGGAGCAGGAGCAGCAAATAGACGCACAATCGTGCAAGGAAAATGGGATGCATAGCCAGTCCTGGGGGCACCGAGGGGAGGCCCCCCGAATTGGGGTGGCAGGAGGGCAGACTGTGCATCCTGCAGGGACCACCGCCACCCAGCCCAGCCTCGGCCCACTGCTCCCAGGCCCTCCTGGCGCTCCCACCCTTCCCTAGGGTGGCCAACAGCCAACAGGAAAGAGAGCACCCTCCCTCGGGGTGCTTCCCCCAAGGTTGTTTTGGGCTGAGGAGACACACCCCTCTCCAAAGACCCAGCCAATTAGCCGGGCCTGGTGACTAACCCTTTGCACCTGAGAAAACCCAGAGTGACTTAGCTAAGTGGCCAGGTTCCCTGTCATGTGACCATCAGTCGCTCACAGGGGCCCGATATTCAGGTCACACATCCATGTTATTGAGTGCCTGCCATGCGGAAGGTCTCATGCTAGGTGAGGCTCACACTTCCCTGAAGGTAGGCAAGGTGTTGGGTTATCATCTGATGCTGGGTAACTAACCACCCAAAACTTAGTGACTTAAAGCGACAGCCACATTTATTCTGCTCATGATCAGGACTCAGCAGGGCCAGCTGTGTCTCCTTGGCCTCAGCTGGGGCAGCTCAAAGGCTCGGAGCAATCAGCAGTCACCTGAAGGTGCTCACTCACATGCCTAACCCCCAGCTGGGAAGAGCCAACAGCTGGGGACAGGATCAGCGGGGCTCCCCGAACACCTCCCCCTCCAGCACCACAGCTTCTGAGTGGACAGGCGGACATCTGGCCCCAGGGCCCCTGGGCATGTGCCCGGGCGAGAGGAAGCCAGACAAATGCTGTATCCCCTTTCCCAACGTAGAAGCTGGGGTCACGCAGCAACATTGCTGCCTCCGCTAATTACAAGCATCTCATCAAAGCTGGCCCATACAAGGAGAGGACAGCGAGGCTCCACCTTTCGTGGGGAAGCGTGTCAAAGAGTGTGCGAACGGGAGTGTGAACTTGCGATAAACGCACCACGCAAGACAAAGGTCATCGCCCGTGCTGCACGGGGCCCGGAATGAAGTGGCTTGTCAATCACTCAGAACCAGGTGAGTATTTGTGGCCACGTCTTCCGGCTCTGAGCCCAGGCCCTCCTCCAACCCGCCACCTGGCTCGGTGACAAAGGGCTCAGAGTCCCTCGGAGCATCTGATAAAATTTATAGTCAATTTTCCCAGGAGGAAAAAAGCATACATAAAAGTGCGTCTGTAAATTTGTCGGGGGCACTTTCTGTTTCTGGCCCAGGATGTAAGAAGCCACAAGTCGCTACTCCGTCCTAACAAGCAAAAAGCTGGACAAATAGAAAAATCAACAACTTTTCTCGGATTGGTCAGTGAGGTGGGGTCACCGGGCAAACCCCTGCCCGCACCCCCGGTGAGAGAGGCCAACAGGTGAAGGCTGTAATGGACGAGTTGCTGGAGGCTCCGTGAGGACCAGGCTGAGAGAGAAAAACTCCCAGGGGGCGGGGGACCCAGTCACCAGAGGTCCCCACACTTGTGTGAGTTTTTCCTCTAAGAGCTCACCAGGTTCCCAGAGTAAAAACAGCGGGGCCTTGACTTACGAGTTTAATTTGTTCCGAGACCGAGCTCATTAAGGAGCTCTTTAACTCAAATTACTCTATCAACTCAATGCAAAAAATCGGCAGAGAGACAGCTGGTATCTCAAAAAACTCGTTAGTCGGGACACTCGTAAGTCAAGGCCCCACTGTAGTAGAGGAAAATCCTTCGTGCTTCCGGCAGGGAGGGGAAAGGAACCATTTTCAAAGACCCGGAGCCCACTGTCCTTACCAAGGCCTGGTCTCGGGGAACGGGTTAACCAGAGCTCCCTGAGCTGGGAGAATGCAAGCAGCCCACTCTAGCCTGCGCTAGCCATCCTGTCCCACCAAAGGGGGGAAATGCCGGGAAGCACGTATGACGTTCACAGTCCAGAGGTACAGCTCACAGAAAGAGACCTGCCCAGCTGGTGTGGCTCAGTGGTTGAGGGCTGACCTATGACCCAGGAGGTCAGGGTTCGATTCCTAGTCAGGGCACATGCCCGGGTTGTGGGCTTGATCCCCAGCAGGAAACATTTAACACTTTAACCAAATGTCTGTGAAGCATTTCCCATGCCTCATCTCATTTGATCCTGTTCTCCCTGTGTGATCTACAATAATCTGCTTCCTATTGATATTTACTGCAGTGTTGTTGACAATTACCTGAAAGAGAAGTTGGGGTGCTTCCCTGGGCTGGAAAAAGTTTAGCTAAATCAGAAAGCAGGTCTAATTAAGCAAGTTTGTTCTTTATCTATAAAAGGCTAAGTTGACTCGCACATGCCCGATACATATAAAGCTCTCACTGGTGCCAATCACACACGTGTTTCGATTTGTCATTGTCGATCGTGAATTTGGTTGACACTTGTATTATAGAGAAAGGGCGACTGGTGATATTAAAATATTTCATCTTATTAATTTCCTTTTGATGTGCACAAATTCGTGCACCAAGCCACCAGTCTTGATATAAACAACTTTATGAGAGACTTCACATTACTAGCTTACTTCCCTTAAGACTCAGCTGATGAAAGGTGATACAGATTAGAAAGAGAAAGGACCTTCCAATGATGGGGGGCTCAACCCAGTGGGGTCTGAAGGCAAGGCTGCCCTGAGCCGGAGCCTCAAGTATTTTGTTGCTTTGGAATGCAAGATAGCAGAAGTGGAAGGAAGGAGCAGGTGACAAGGGTGCCAGCCTCGGCCTGGACTGAGGGGCCCAGGGGGACATCTGCCCATGGGAGACAGACCAGGGGCCTGGGAGGGCTTTACAGCCCCGAGGGGACAGTGGGCTCCATGTCAGACCGGAAGTGGCTGGGCCGACCTGGGAGCCCTGGGAGCAGGTTCGAGCGTTGGGAGCCCACCCATGCATCCCTGTGCACCTGCCTTCCGAGTGTTTGTGGCCCTGGGTTCTCCCTTGGGGTTCCGGGAGAGCCTGGGCATCTCAGCCGAACACTGCTTCTAAGAAGAGCCAGAGAAAAGCTGACCACACCTTCCTCACGATACCCAAGAATTGGTGCCAAGGCACCGAGACACTGTGCCAGGCCAGCTCATGTCTCACCACCTTGCCGGAAGCAGCAGGACCCTGGCTCTGCCTCACTCCTGCTTTCTGGTCTCTTGTGAATGTGATTCCTAGGCAGAAATTCTAGCTGCAAGGGAGTCTGTAATGGAGCTACATTTCTCACCTCTAGTCACGGGGAAGGCGCACTAGAAAGAGGAAATGGATGCTCCTGGTCTTATCAAACTGTCAGCAAATCTGGCACGTTAAGTCTGCATTTTACAGGTGGTGACACTGGGGTGTAGAAAGAGAAGCATGTGAAACAGAGTCACCTCCCAGCACCTAGCCAAGCCAGGACTTAAGCAGTGGGGTGTCAGCAAATGTTTACAAACCAGTTCTCCATGGGCAGTTCCAACATGCATGTTAGTTGGTATTTTTCTTTATGTTCATGAATAAAACAAACGTAAAACAACAAAGACATATGTGAAAACTTTGCTCTTTCTTAAAATGGCCTGAAGGAACTTAAAATTCGGTTCCTCGGTTGCAAGTGTTCAATGCACACATCTGGTTGGGGTGATAGTGCTGGATGGAGCAAATATAGAACATTTCCGTCATCACAGACGGTTCCACTGACAGCACTGGGCCTGGAAGGAAGTCAGAGACCATGTGGAAGAGGGGTTCTTGGAGGGGAAAGGCCTTGAAGGACCAACTACCATAACCAGGGCCCCACCCCAGGCCCAGGCCTCCCTCCTTCGCCCGCCCAGCCCCAGCCCCAGCCTGAACTTGTTCTCAGGCTGCCTGCCCTGACCGGAGGCCTGTCTGCAGCCCTCCCCACTGTCCACCGGTGGAGAATGGAGCTTGTGGGGACTTGCAAGGACCTGACCAGGAGCCAACAGTTGCGGGAGCAGCTGAGCCTCCTCAGACCACCAGTGACTGCAGCCCAGCGAGGTGGAGCCCACAGGAGCACCACCCACCTGCCTGAACCCCAAAGAGCTTGGAGGACAGAAACCTAAGCTCCGGAAGGGAGCTGGCTGGGGCCGGAAGTGATTCTGTGGCTCCAGGAGGGGCGGGCACTGCGTGTGTGTTTCTCCGAATCTTTGATGCACCTCAGAGACTTTGATGTTGGAGGATGTCCCTGGCCAAGCTGGCCTTGTGCTGTTTGCTCTGGGGTTTTGCTTTTCTTTATGTTTAAATTCGTGTCATTCCATTGGTTCTATAAAATGCAAAACAAGTGACCCAGCAGAAAAGAAATGCCCTACAGTGTATAGGGCAGGGGAGGCCAGAGCCTGTGTGTGGCTGGCGGGGTACCGCTGAGAGCAAAGTCCCACGCATCCACCTCACACGTCGAGGATTTGGGGCGCAGACACGTTAAAAATCTAGTCTTTACAGAATCTGTGTCCTTCTCGTGGGCTGGTCCTGCCGACAGAACATAGGCCTATCTTTGGGGCACCAACCTCTGATGCAAGTGCCGGCTGGCATTCCTAGGGACAAAGGAAGGGGATGCCCCAAGCTTAGTGGAGAGGGTCAAATGACTGCTTTTGTGCCTCCTTGTTATTCAAAACATGTCACTGTTGCAGGACCTGATCTGAAAGTTGCTTGCATTGTAACTTACCTCCCCCTGAAGACTCATAGTCCCACCTAATCCTCGGGGACACCAATGTTTCCCTAACAACCCGATAGTCATTGAAGCGGCCAAGTTGGCTGAGAGCAGGAGAGCGTGCTGGTGGTGTATGGGGAGGAAAGACTGGAGAGATCAGACCTTTTTCACTTCCTTCAGGATCTTCAGTGTCTTCCTCATACCTCCTGGCACCACCACCATGAATCACACCTCATCCCACTCACCAGGGTCTCACCTGTGGCTCCTCCCACCTGCATCTGTGGCTTCGACCGTGGTCAGGAATGGTCAGTGTGTGTCCAAGGCCTGGCAGTAAACACACAGAAGGGCTGCGAGTCTGGCCTTTGGGGCTGGAATTTGTCCTGGTGGCCAGGACTGGTTTCCCGCTTCCTCTCATCTGCCTCCAGCTGCAGCCAGCAGGGACAGGCTGCCTGTGTGTCCCGGAGCGCTAGGGGGCCTGGCAGCTCAGTGCCACACTTGCTGCCCAGAGCGGGACTCCCTGGCCACAGGCCATGGCCATGTATTTGGGGGCAGGGGGCAGTCAGAGAACAGCATGAGCAGCTGGGGTGGGGGTGGGGGGGGCACTGAAGCAGCCTTATGTTCGGTCAGCAGCAGCTCAGGGGAGGTGAGCTCATCAGAGCGTATTCTAGGAGCCTGTTTGGCTGGTGAGAGGTGGATGGTGGGAGCACTGTGCTTTGGAGTGGGGGGAGGGAGGGCATGCGTGGGGGGGGAGGGGGTGCCAGCACCCAAGGGAGGACCCAGGGGGAGATTTCTAGAGCTGCTGTGTGATGAACTCCACAAACTATACTGTTGCTGCCCTGGTCAGTCCTAAACACTGTGCACATGTGGGCGTGCGCACGATCACACACACACACACACACACACACACACACAGGTCCCTGGGTTGCGTGAGTTGGCCTCAAGGCCTTTTCTTTCACAAGGTCCCAGATTACTTGTCCAACATGGATGCTTCCTAAATGCCAATCCCAGGGTGTGCCGACTCCCATGGGGTCCCCAAAATCCCCCACCAGCCCCAGGGCCAGCTCCCAGGCTCCCAGGACTCTCCCCAGGTGCACCTCTGACAGACTGAGGCAGAGGGCAGAGGCCTGCGCCAGGGTTATGCAGTGGGGTCTCTCACACACCCAGTGTGGCTGCCTTTGCCTTTTACCAGCAGGTAACTGCGCCATGGGGGGCTTGGGGTAGGAAGGAAAGGGGGTCCCAGCCTCTGGCAATCCCTCCAGTTCCTCTTCCCCAAACCAGGACAAATAAACACACACTGCAAACACTCCAGTGTGTGCCGTCAAGGCCCTTTCCCACCAGCTACCACCCAAGCCTGGCCTGTCTAGGGGTCCTGCCCCGCCCCCCCGGATCCCAGCCCACAGTGACATGTCACGGGTCTTCCTGTCTGTTCCTCCGTCCGGGGTTCTCCGAGCTCTCGGACTGAGTAGGGCATTGTTGGTGTCCGTCTCACAGCAGAACTCAGCCCAGCACCCCCATCCCCATCCCCACCCCCATGCTCCAAGGACGACAATGAGTGTGGGCAGAATTTAATTGCCTGACAAGTTCAGATCCGCGTCTTTGATCTGCGAAACTGGCAGAGTTGGGCAGTGGAGAGAACTCAGGATTCTGGCTCAGATGGACCTGGGCTTGTCACTTACACCATGTGACCTCAGACAGCTGCCTCACTCTCCTGAGCCTGGTGTCTCCTGGGAAATGCGACGGTCACTGTACCTAACCCACAGGGACCATGTGCGGGCTGATTACACAACCTGCACTAGCAGCCCAGCCCAGCCCAGCGCCCGGTGGCCACAGGCTTCCTCCAGCTGAGCCCAGTGGAGAGTGGTTGAGTCCTGGTTCCGGGCACCCAGGTTTCTGTGTCATTGGCATAGTATGCACTTACATATATCCTACTCTCCACAACGGTCCTGGGAGGAAAGCACCATCATCATCATCAACACCTTCTCGTAGCCCAGGAAACAGGTTGTGAGGCTCAGCCAAGATCACACAGCTGGCAAGTGGCAGAGCTGCTGCTCGAACCAAGGCATCTGGGCTGCCTTGAGCTCACGCTAAGAGAGAAAGTGGACAAGGAAACGTTCTTTGATGCAACGAAAAAGTGTGCCCAGCTGGTGTGGCTCACTGGTTGAGCGTTGACCTATGAACCAGGAGGTCATGGTTCTATTCCCGGTCAGGGCACATGCCCAGGTTGCAGGCTTGATCCCCAGTGCGGGGCGTGCAGGAGACAGCCGATCAATGATTCTCCCCCATCATTGGTGTTTCTCTCCCTCTCTCCCTCTCCATTCCTCTCTGAAATCAATAAAAATATTTTTTTTAATGAAATGTTTGCTACGCTCCCAGTAAAGAATCGGAAGATTTGGCTTCAGCTGCACCAGAGGGTCTGGGAGCAGCTCCGGCCCCGGGCCTGCTGGGAGCTTTGCTGAGACCTGGCAGAGGTGGCCCTGCCTGTCACGTCTTCCACCGCAGCCCACTCGCCTGGCAGGACATTTGAACAATGATTAACTGTGGCGGACAGGCCGGTGCAGGCTGGGGCGGGCACAGCAGGTGAGCTCACCCCTTGCACAACGGCTGCCACACCCGCCTGCCAGCTCAGGCTCCAGGGCGACTCAGTGGGGCAGGGCCAGGCAGGCTCCCAGCAGCTGGGAAAATGGCCCTGGGAAGGACAGGGACAGCCTGCTGGATGTGAAGACCTGATCACCACCACGTTCACCCTCCTGAACCCTCCCGGCTCCCCATCTCATGGAGCCTCTTCTGGGGGCTCCTGTGCACCCCGGGCAGGCTCCAGCCTCAGTGCTCAGTGGGATCGGCCTTACTGGAGATTTCTCTCCACCAGTGTCCCCAGAGCCTGCCCTCTGCTTCAGCCACAAAACCACACCCCCAGATGCCACCGGAAGAGGCAGGAGCTGGCCCTTGGGAGTCCCCCAAGCTCTGAGAACCTGCTTCTCTGCGCCTCTCTCCTGGTCCCTGCCTGTTCCCCGCAGAGGTGCTCCCCGACACACCAGTCCCCGGCGCCCCTTCCCCAGGAGCACCCCTTCCCCAGGAGCACCCCAGCTGCTGGAATGGAGGTAGGAGCTCACGTGCGGACGGGGCAGACCTGCCTCCAGACTCACCCCTGGCCCACTCCACCTGCTCCTTGAATAAAGCACTAAAGCCCTTTGTCCTACATAAGCTCTGCGCCCACATCAGGTCTGCTTCAGGCTCGAGTCTGGAGCCCTCTGGGATGTGTGCGTGAGAGAGGGCGGGGGGAGTGAAAGACAATGGTCTCTGAAGGGGGAGGGGGTTGCGGGTGCCAGAGGCAGAGCCGACCCTCTGCCCCCCCACCTCCATCCCTCAATACCCTGCTGGTCTGAGGAGGTGTCTTAGGTCATTTGAGGAGTCAGTCAGCCTAACTGGGCTGTCCCTCCCCTTCCCCAATGGGAGACCCAGCAGGAGGTGCAGGGAGGCGTAGAAGAGTGAGGTCAAGGCATTAACTCCTGTTCCCCGCCCCCGCTCTGCCCCGGCAGCAGGGTGCCCACAAGCTGGCTGCATCCCTTAGGGCAGACTTACAGACTTACGTCTCTAGTTCTAGGCGTCTTCCTACCCCTTGCCCAGCCGTCACAAGCCCTTCTCAACTTCTCCTGACTTGAGTGCCACCTGGCCGGCTGATTGAGTCAAAGAGCGTGAGACTGGAGAGAGAAACCAGTTAGGAGACCAGTGCTGTAGTCATGGAGAAAGATGAAGAAAGATGACAGCTGGTGGCAGGGAAGGGAGAGCTGAAACACAACCGAGGCAGATGCAGAAGCGAACCTGGGGGAATGAGGAGCAGGAGGGAGGACTCTCCGAGAGGGTGCGTCCTGGCTTGGGTAGCTGTGAGGAGGGAGAAGCCCAGGGCACGGGCAGGTGTTTGGAGTGGAAATGGTGAGTTCAGGTGGTGCCTGTAGGAAGGACACCCAGGTGGCTCAAGGCACAGGTGTACCCGCAGCCTTGGTTTTCTACCCACCCTCCTTCCCCAGATGAGCCCGCAGGTCAGGAACGGCCTGGGAGCCCTGGAAGGTGGTCCATGCATAAGTGATTGCTGGGCTTTTTCTTCCCTTGCAGATGCTTGGAGAAGGCTCTCAGATGCATGAACTTGGCTGGGGGGAGTGATGGAAGCATGCTGCCCCCACCAAACTTCTGGGAGGACCCTGTCCTCAGAGGGGCCATGGGTTAACAAAGCCAGAGCAGCCAGCCAATGACACTGACCATGGATGCTTTGGCCCATCAGCCAGGGAGGCTGATCATGATAAGGTGTCATTTGGGGGACAGTCACTTTAAATCTTCCTTCTAACCACCCATCTCTGTGGCTTGCAGGGGTCAGAGCCGGGCTTTCCTTCAGATCGGGTCCTGGTGTCAGGGCAAAGCCACACGTGGGGCCGGAGAGGAATAATCCCTCCCCAGGTCTTCATCTCCTTCCGATGACTGCATTGTCCTTCCAAAGAGAAACACTGGGTTGAATGTTTCTCAACTGAGCCAGCACTTGGTTTGCCTTCTCCCAGGAAATCAAACGCTCCGGCTTTGCCTCCTCACGGCTCTGACCACAGCCATGCCTTCTCCCCTCTCTCACCCACGGGCACAGGACAGTTAGTCACATATTCACTGCCCGTGAGGGGCAGGCGTTTGCTCTCCAACTGCCCACAGTGAATTACCACATCTCCTCCTCCTGGGAAGCTGGCCTGCCTTCAAGTCCCCCACCCCACCCCACCCCTCCAGCCCGAGTCCACAGGCCTGGCATTCATTAACGTCTAGCCAAGGCCTGATTCAGCCACTTGCTTCCCAGGCAGCCCAGTGAGCAGACAGCTGATGCTGTAGGCAACTCAGGCCTGACCAACTGGTTGGTCGTATCAGTGGTCACCCAGCCAATAGGAGGAAGGGTGATGCGGGGTCCCATGCGTGTGGGCCGTCTCAGGCGTGCTCAGGACTCTCTGAGGCCCCCAACAAGCCCAGAGTAGGGCCCTGGACAGTTTCACACATGGGGACCTTCAAGGCCTGGGGGATCCCAGGCTCTGCTCAGGATCCATTGTCCTAAGTGCCCTGGCGGGTCGAGGGAAGGGGGCACCCAAACCGCCTTCTCCTGGGAAGATCTGCTTTCTGTTGGGATTTCCCTGCTGATGTCCTGAGCCTCAGGCCACCAGGCAGCCCAGTGGGCAGACAGCTGATGCTGTAGGCAACTCAGGCCTGACCAACTGGTTGGTCGTATCAATGGTCACCCAGCCAATAGGAGGAAGGGTGACGCAGGCAGCCTCTGTGGCAGCAACTCACACAGGACTCAGGGAGTTGGGGAGCCTGGATTCCCTGCCCTAGGGTGGGCTCTGCTTAAGAAGTGTGACTCCCAGGGCCATTCCGACCATGTCCTGGACTCACTCTCAAAGGTCAGGAGCCCCAGGGGTCATCTGAACAGGAAGTCCTCAGGTCACATCAGATGTTCCGAGTCACAAACCCCCCATTTAGCCCCTTTTCAGGAAGTCATCAGCCTCACTGCGGGTGGGGGAGGAACATGGTGTTGTAACTGTCACAAGTCTGTGGCAGCCAGCTGTCCCTCGGCCAGTTCCCCTGGCAAAGGCTCCAGCAGCCAGTTCCGAAGCAGCCCCCACAGCAGCACAGCATGGGGACCAGGCCCCCGCAGGGGTGGGCACCACTGACCCTGAAAGCACCAGGGCTCTCCAGGAACAAGAGAAGGGGGTGCCTGGCAACAGAGACACCAAGACACTGCCCAGAGGGTCAGGAGGGCTCCTGTGTTCAGGATGGTGAAGGCAGTGAGGGGGCCTCACCCCCTTCTCTCTCTGTGCCCACCCCTGCCTCTCTCTCTCTCTCTTTCTCCTAAATCCTCTCTTTGTGACCCCAGGCAGTGGCCAGCCCTGAAGATCCCACCAGACAGACAAAATTCTTCTTCGTCCCACAGACGAGAGCTCCTTCGTCTAGTCCTGCCTCCTCCCACTGCCCAAACCCAGCCCCACTCCCACTTGCCCGAAGAGAATCTGTGGGTCAGAGTGATGGCGGGGAATGAGGGGCCAAGCTGCTTCCACTCACAGCCTCGGCCTCCCCTGGAAGCTCCTAGAAACTCCTGGAAGTTTCTAGAGTCACAGCAGAGCCTCATGCACTCCAGGATCCAGATCAGTGACCACTTCCTCCGGGAAGCCCCCCTGTGAGTGCTGACTGACAGTCTGAGAATCCCCTGCTGAGAAAGTAATTAGGAAAAGCAGAAGCCGGAATAGCACAAGAATAGCACGCGGGGTGAGGAGGGGCCTGGAGGAGAAGCCACAAGGTCATTCTGGGGCTCTGGCTCCCCAGGAGGCTGGCTTATTGGTGTGTGGCCCCAAATCCTGACGATCCCTCTCCCCAGTGGCCGCCCATGCACATGGGGAGCTGCAGGGAGAGGCAGCAGGGAGAGGGAAGGCCTTGCTAAACAAGACAAAGGGAGTGTCCAGAAGGCCCAAGGGAAGCGGCCCCCACACTGGAGAGGGGGCGCTGGGTGGGTGGGAGGCACATTCACTATACTCTCTGAGCCCCCTGCCTAGGGGCACCCCGAGAGCTGACTAACCCTCCCAGGAGGTCACCTCCAAGCAGGGAGTGTGAGCCCATGCATCACAGTCCCCTGGGCCCATCATGCCCTGCAACCGTGGGGCGGGTAGAGGGGTGGGGGGCGCTGTCTGGCCACTGAGCCAGCTGCTACAGGGAAGCCAGCACCCACATCAGCACCACCCGGAGGCCAGGATCCAGCCCACCCCAACCCGCCACCAACTCACTTCCCCACAGGACCTCGGTTTCCTGATTTCCTTTTTCCTTATATAGCTCTAGACTTTTCCCGTGGGGAATTCTAGGCCAGCCTGCCGCCCTCTCTGCGCCCACAGCCCTCCAGCCCTCACTCCTCCAGGCTGAGAGCCGCTCAGCGCCAAGGGCAGGGAATCAGACGTGGGATTGGGGCTGGAGCAGCCCTAAGCGCAGAGGAGCTATTGCAGAGGGGAGCCCTCGCCGGGCGATCAGTGGGGACCCAGTGGAGGGCCGATTCCTCAGCTCAGCCCCTGTTTGCCACCCTCTCTCCCCTCCCCACTCCGCCGGCCTGGGGAGCCGGGCCCCCTCAGAGCCACTGGGAGACCTGCTGTGGGCTCAGCCCTGCCCCCGGCCTCCCAGGCAGCAGCCCAGCCTCCTCCAGGCCGCACACACCTGGGGCCTGGTCTTAACAGCTGCCCGTCCTGGGCGCTCTCGCTGCTTGGCGGTCACTGGCCATGCTCCTTTCCCTCCGAGGAACTGACTGCTCTGTGAGTCAGTAATGGGACAAAGGACAGGGTGGCCTCATGTGACGGCTACAGTCACGGAGGGAGGCGCATCTGCTTCTGCTTCTCCAGGGCGTGCTCCTTGTGTGGACAGGAGGTCCGGGTCACGATCCAGGGTCCATGGACCTGCAGGCTAACCAATGGGTTTCTGACAGCCAGCCTCGCCGCGGCGAGGGCACTGGGCTGGGAGCAGGGAGACTGGAGGTCTTGGTTCCTCCTCTGACTGGCAGATCACTCCTCTGAAATTCAGGGTCAAGGGTGTGGCATCAGAACCCTAAGAATCCCCACAGTGTGTGATTCCCAGAATCCCTGTACGTGGAGAAGTGCGAGGGGCTGGCCATGTCCTAAGCAGGTGTGGGGGACGTCCAGCCCGCGGGCCGGGCTGTGTAAGGCGCATGAGATCATTTGGTCTGGCCCTGCCAAGGCACTAGGGGCGAGTTAATTAAATGTTTGACGGACCATAGCAGGCTAATTATTGAGTTGATAATTCTGTGTGGCCTGCAAATGACGTTATAAATATCCAAATGGCCCTTGGCAGAGAAAAGGTTCCCCACCCCTGTCCTAAAGGCTCCCTTGAGCAGTGTGTTGCAGTTGGGCTGGCTGCCCCAGCTGGCACAGGGACCCCCAAGGTGCCCCCCTGCCCCGGCTGGCGCAGGGACCCCAAGGTGCCCCGCTGCCCCGGCTGGTGCAGGGACCCTGAGCCCTGGGAGGAAGCTTTGAAGCCAAGCAGCTCTGAGTCCGGTTTCTGCGCTGCCTCTCACTGGGATGTTATGTAACTTTCTGGCCTGTTTTACTGATGGGGTGACCTGGGCCCAGGGGGAAGGGATGCACCCACGCTCTGGGCGGAGTCCCTGGGCCTGTGGGCTCTAGCTCAGTGCTCGCCCCTACTTCCCCAGAGGACTCACCATAACGGGGTGATGGTCAGAGGAGGGCTGGGGAGGGTGTGCAGCGTCCAAGGGCTGAGATGAAGGTGGCCAAGTCCCCTACCTCGGGCGTCTGTCTGCCCTGGGGACGCCGTGTGCCTGGAGGTGGGATGGGGGCCAGATGGGACCACTTGGCTCCAGAGGGAACCCCTGGAGGGACAGCTGGGCCTTTCATACCCAGATGCCTGGGCCTCCCTCAGCACATGGAGCCCAGAAGGAGCGTGGGCTTCTCCCCTGGCTGCCTGGCCCCCACAGAACTGTCAGCAGGAGGCGGGGGTTAGAGGGGTTCACAGTGGGGTTCACAGTGAGCTCCCCTCCCACAGCCCTTGCAGCGTGTGAGGATTCTGCCTCCACGGCTCTCCTCCGCCTCCACACGCCTGCCCGCCCCTCTCCCGGGCTGTTCACTAATGAGGCTGGAGTGGCCCGTGGGTGGGGGAAGGGCAGAGAGGGAGCTCATGGAAACTGGCGTTTGTGCGCCAATGGAGCCCTCTCCACCAGCTGCCGGAGGGAGTGCTGGGACCCAGGGGAGCCTCTGTGCGCTCCGGTCACTGCACAGGGGCTGCATCTGTTTGAAGGAGGGCCTGGAGCCCAGCCACCACCATGCCCACTCCAGGCCTCAAGGCACAAAAGCCTATGGGTCAGTTCTGATGTGAGAGCCAGGCTGGGCCAGGCCAAGCCCCGGTGGACGCTGGGAGCAGCTGCGTCTCCCCTTTGGGGTCTCAGACCCTCCCTCACCCAGGCATCCTGGAGGGGGATGCAGTAGGAGAGGACTCAGGCTTCGTCCTTCCTGCACACTCACCAATCCATCCATTCCCCCCCCCCCCCCCCCAACACACAGAGGACTCTGGGACCTGGAGACCCAGGACCTAACCTAATTATGGCTCTGACATTCCATGACCTTGACCAGAGCATTCACAGATTACACCCCCAGCCAATCAGCGCTTTGGCTCGGCAATCACCAAGGGCCATGTCCAGTGATCCCATCGCTGTGTCTTCTTTAGCCCTCTGCCTTCTGCGCCTGTTCTCACCCGGCCCAGGCCCAGGTGAGAGAGCAAATGCACGGATGGAGGGCAAGGTCCTTCCTTCTCCAGCCTCACTTCCCATCCCCTGGTCCCCCTTCCCCAGCTCCAGCCAGGCGGGGCAGGGCCCAGGTGTTTCTCATTAAGGGTTTTATTGCAGATTCTCAGGCTCTGGCTGAGGAAGGCTGCAGGAGCTCCCTAATCCTCCTCCCTCCCCCTGGCTGAGCCGGCACAGCCCTCAGGTGATCAAGGGGCCTCGCCTCCTCTCCCACCACCAGCCCTTCTCAGGCAGCCTCTCAGGAGGTCACCCAGGGCCCAGCTCCAGGCTCCACGCCCACTCCTCCCACCCATCATTCACACTGCAACAGCCAGAGCATCCTTCTGAGAAATAAAGCTAATTACTGCACGCCTCTTCAAAACCCACCAGAGGCTGCCCTCTTTGCTTTTGTTCTCTCTCTCTCTCTCTCTCTCTCTCTCTCTCTCTCTCTCTCCTCACACAGCCAGCTATATTTTGCTTCTTTTGCCCTCTTTCTGCTGTTGGCTTGTTAACATTCTCCCTGCTCCCCGATGCTGTAAGAGCTCACAGGGACAAATACACGACAAAATGGTACAGAGAAGAATCCGTGAGAGGCAACAGGAAACGAGGTGGGGAGGCAGGAAGTGAGGAAGGAGGCTGCCAAGAAAATATGTGTCATACAGAGCTGCACGCTAGGGGCGTCTCTGCAGGTTCTGGGCCTCAGTTCTCTATTGCATCCTCAGTCCCCCGCCTCTGAACGGGGCGACGATGTGTGTGTGTGTGTGTGTGTGTGTGTGTGTGTGTGTGTGTGTGGCGGGGGAGGGTTGGGGGGCAATGGGGAGATAAGAACACATGAAATAAAATAATAAAATAAAATAAATAAAATAATAACATAAAATAAAATAAATAATAAAATAAAATAATGCATGTCACCCAATTGGTGGCTCAGTGGCTGAGCATCAGCCTATGAATCAGGAGGTCTTGGTTTGATTCCCGGTCAGGGCACATGCCCAGGTTGTGGGCTCAATCCTCAGTGGGGGGCGTGCAGGAGGCAGCCAATCAATGATTCTCAACATTGATGTTTCTCTTTCTTCCTGTCTGAAATCAATAAAAATATATTTTAAAAATAATAAGGCATATTTTTAATATAGTC
>NW_006293779.1:9746319-9765764 GCF_000327345.1 Myotis davidii | reverse complement strand
CTCTTTGCTTTTGTTCTCTCTCTCTCTCTCTCTCTCTCTCTCTCTCTCTCTCTCTCCTCAAACAACTGGCTCTGATTTGTAGTGCTTGCCAGTGCCCATGGTGTAAATATTCCCACCAAGGCCAGTGTTCCACACTACCCGCGCCGTGAGGTCATGGGACTCAGGGCACAACCAGCCCTCACAGCTGGGAGAATGGCTCGCACTCACCACCACCTATTCCTTTCACCCTTGACCTTGACCTGCAAAGCCCTGTTTTACTGGCCCCAGTTGTCCCTCCAGGCTCATTTCTCACTGCTTTCCCACCCCCAGCACAGACAGGGAACACTAAATGGCACCCCTGTGCATGGGCCAAACACCCATCTCCTGCCCTCGCCTGGGCAGCTCCTTTGATAATACTCTCTTCAGATGTCTCCTCCTCCAGGCAGCCTCTCTAACTCCCCACACTGGGCCAGTGCCCTTCCTCTGTGTCCCTGGTACTGCCTTGGACATCTTAATAGTGCGTGTGGGGGTCGGGCTTGGTTAGTACTTGGATGGGAGACCACCTGGGAATACCAGGTGCTGTAGGTTTCGATTCTGGTCAAATGGCACATGCCCGGGTTGCTGGCTCGATCCCCAGTAGGGGGCGTGCAGGAGGCAGCCAATCAATGATTCTCAACATTGATGTTTCTCTTTCTTCCTGTCTGAAATCAATAAAAATATATTTTAAAAATAATAATGTGTGTCTGTTCTTGCCATAAGCTGTGCAGAACCAGGGCTACGTTCTGGGGTCTCCGGGTCCCAGCCCCTGACCCAGAAGAGGCCTCAGTGATTGTGTTGAGGGTGAGGTGCATGGAGTGGTGAGCTCAGGGCCCAGGGCTCCAGGAGGAGAGCTACCGGGGGCCCTAGTTGCTCTCTGGGGCCTTTCCTGGCAGAGCCCAGTGCCACCTTCTTGGCCAGCTTCCTAGGAGAGCTGCAGGACAGGAACAGGGGCACTGCCCCTGCACCTCCCTACTGGGGCAGGGACATCCCCCTGATCCTGGATCTGAGCTCACTCGTGTCTCCCCTTCTTACCCTCTAGCACAGAGGGGCACAGAGCTAGCTGGGGCTGGGGGGCAGGGGGACGAGCTCCACCCTCTCCCAGTTGTTTGTATCCTCGTGACCATGGTTTCCTGCAGGGCAGTTTATCATTATTGACTTTGGCACCAGCACCCAGGAGTTTCAGGGAGGCCACCGTTTCCCAGGCCTGGGAATACCTCAGGGCTTTCCAGGCGGCCTCGGCCTAAGAGAGCCTCCCCCACTTTCTGTCCAGGTGGTCCTCTGTGGGCGGAACAGGTGAGACAGGAAACAGCCGTGGTCCAGGGGAGCGCCCTGGGCTTCCGAGTGACCAAGACCTGGGTTTGCATGTCAGCATGGCCACTCCGTAGCTCTACAAAGGAACAGCGTAGGGCCTTTACTTTTCCATCTGTAAAATGGGGTAGTAATACCTGCTTCTCAGGGGTTTGGGAAACATCAGAGTAACAGCCACTATTTATGGAGCGCTTGCCAAGTGCCCTCAGCAAGATGCCAGTTTATTCGCATTATCTTACGTAGTCTCCCCTCGGCCCTCTGAGATAAAAGCTGTTAGCCCCATTCCACAGATGAGAATACAGAGGTTCTGGGGAGTTTATAGTCACACAGCAAGTAAAGTGGGGTCTAACTCCAAAGTTCCTGCCACCGTGCTCTTCTGTGACCCAAAAATCAGAGGGTAGGTGTGTGTAGGGCCTGGCACATTGAAGCACAGAGTAGATTGTAATTATTATTAGTAATTACTCAGAACCCTGCTGTCGGACACGTATCAGGAAATGGAATTTTCAAAACCCTTTTCCCACTCACTCTGACCTTAGCATACATTTGAGTATGAACACATTTCACTTCCTGGGTATTTCTAAAGCGCCATCTGAGCTCCAGGTCCTTGCTCACTCAGGGACCCTCCTCCAGGGTGTCCTCAGCCCACGCCCTCCACCCCACCTCCCAACCAGGGCGCCCCTATTTCTCTCTCAGGAGGACTCTGGATCGCTTCAGCCCAGCGCTGACTGATGCGGGTCCGTCAGCAACTACGTGCTGAAATACTGGAATTTCTGAGACGTTTCCACGGTTTATGGGGCCATAATATTTGAGGTGGGAACCTGGAAACCGTCCTTGACACCTCCCTCCTCCTTGCCACCCCTCCCTGTCATGCCCCACACAGGCAGGGAAGGGAGGGGCACAAGCCAGGCAGGTGGCCCAAGGGGCACAGGCCCAACTCTGTGGTTTCTGAACATGAACCCTGTGTCACAATTTGGGGGGAGAGCAGTCAGGACTGTTGTGTTTTTTCATTGACCCAAGAGTTGCGCAAAAAATCAATCCGCTGGCTGGGCCTGTCCGGCTTCCTTCCTGAAGGTCGTGCCAGCGTCCCTCCCCAAGGCCACCGCTGGCTCCAAGCCTTGTGCCTCTCACAGGGGCCCTGCTAGTGCCCTCACACCACAGCCAGAGCCATACTTCAAAGACCAAAGCCCCTCCCTCAAAACCATTTGCACCCTAAGAACCCACGCCAATCCATGAGGAATAGACGAAAGGCCCATTAGGAAAATGGGCCCCTCCCGGCTGGCATGGCTCCGTGGTTGAGCGTCGACTCATGTTGAACCAGGAGGTCACTGTTCAATTGCCAGTCAGGACACATGCCCAGGGTTGTGGGCCCGATCCCCAGTGTGGGGCACGCAGGAAGCAGCTGATCCATGATTCTTTCTCATCATTGATGTTTCCATCTCTCTCTCCCTCTCTGAAATCAATAATAAAAATATATTTTTTAGCCCTGACCAGTTTGGCTCAGTGGCTAGAGCGTCGACCTGTGGACTGAAGAGTCCCAGGTTCGATTCCGGTCAAGGGCATGTACCTTGGTTGCGGGCACATCCCCAGTAGGGATTGTGCAGGAGGCAGCTGATCGATGTTTCTCTCTCATCGATGTTTCTAACTCTATATCCCTCTCCCTCCTCTCTGTAAAAAAATCAATAAAACATATTTTTAAAAATATATTTTTAAAAGAAAAAATAGGCCCCAAAATATGCAAAGTTGTTCCCCTCTGGAAAAAGAAATGCAAATACCAAAAGCTTATGAACAGATCCCTCAGCTCCTTGTCTCCTAAATAAAGAAACATCAAAGCAACCATGTGATGTCATCTGCACCCCAACCCCCAACCCCGTGGGAAAAAGGAAATGGAACCGTTTGGTGATCCCTGCGGTGACAGGTGAGGGGTGGCCCCTAGGACCCCCACAGGCAGAGTGTGATGCCAGGAGTGGCAAACTGGTGAGACTTCTGTGGGGTGGCTGCCAGGAGCAGCCCTTTGACTAGAACTCTTCCCTGGGAGGGCACCCCGGTGCAGACTCGGCACAGTCCCCTGTGTCTGAATCATACGATGCCGACAACAGCAAGGTCTGGAGAGAGACACCCACCCCAAGGGGAGAGCTGAGTCAGTGGCCTCCATCCACACACTAAACCAGCGGTTCTCAACCTGTGGGTTGCGACCCCTTGGGCGGTCGAACGACCCTTTCACAGGGGTCGCCTAAGACCACCCTGCATATCAGATATTTACATGACGATTCATAACAGTAGCAACATTACAGTGATGAAGTAGCAACGAAAATAATTTTGTGGTTGGGTCACAACAGGAGGAACTGTGTTTAAAGGGCCAGAAGGTTGAGAACCGCTGCCCTAAATGCTCCGCAGGCATGAGGAGGGGTGGGGTAGGGCTGACTGCGCGTGCTGACGAGAACCATCCCTCTGGTGTAACTACTTGAAAGCACAGACTCATCCTCAGAAGTGTACGTGTGGAAGGAATGTCTGGACGCACACGACGCAGGCCTGTTCGGAGGAATTGCCTTTGGCCAGGCAGACAGGTGGAAAACTTTGCACCCGCCCTGTCCTGCCCCGCCTTGGTTTCTCACCACGTGCACAGAGAATTTCAATGTTTAAAATGGGATCAGGAGCTGCCTGGGTGGTGGGGTTCGAGACTGATTTTGTTTTCTCCTTTAGACCTTTCTCTATCAAAAGAATCAAAATCCATGGGTTCAGATGTTGCAAAACAAAAACTCTCGCTGCCTCGGGGGAAAGTCCACGTTCCTGAACTCACGCTGACGCCTCGTGGCACCAGCCAGCCGCTGGGTCCCCTCGGGTCCCGACGCCTGGGTCCCCCACAGCCGACCCCACCCGCCTTCCACACCCCAAAGCCCTGTGCTCTCTCTCTCTCTCTCGTGCGCGCGCCTCCTGGCCTTTGCAGTTCCATGTCGTTCCATGCTGTTCCATTTACCTGAAAGGGGTGCCCATCACCCCTTCCCTTGGCTCCATTCAGCCTTCAGCTGGCCCCAGGTGCCAGCCCCGTCTTGCCCCAGTGGCCATCCCGCCCTGCCAGGCTGGCTCCTGGCACCCAGGGCTCCTGGATGCCGTCAATGGCCTTTCCACTGGCCAGTCTCCCTCCCTGCCTCACAACAGCCTGGAGGGTAACGCCAGGGCCCAGGTCACCCACGACATCTGGGGCCCAGCGCTGTGCCTGGCTCACAGGAGGCTCCACCAGCTTTTGAACTGACCATGACCCTGACCTGGAGGCACAGACAGCTGGCACCCCAGGCTCAGCCCCAGAGCCGGCCTGTGTTGGGGGGTGGGATTCCTGGGCCTGGCCCCGGACGGCAGGCCTCGGGCCTCGGAGGCAATCTGGAGGGGCAGACAGACAACGAGGCCGCGCCGCCCGCTCGGCTCCAAGGTGGCTGTTATTTCCTCTCCTGCGGGTGCCAAGTCCCTGAACAAATATTTTCCTGGAGTGGAGGAGCGGCTGAGCTCCCGCCTTGAGTGCTGGAAACACCGCCGGGTCGGGCAGGTTCCAGGAACCAGAGGGAGACGGGGTCTGGCTGCAGCCGGAGGAGGAGGGTCATTAGGGCTGCCCGCCGGCTGTGCCCACCTCCTGGCTGAGGAGGGGCCTATTCCTCCGGCCGCCAGGCCCGGGAAGCCGCGGCTGCTCCGCTCAGCACACAGTGCGCGAGGCTTTGCCCTGGGCCTCTCTGCCCATAAATTAGAATCCTCCGGGACCCTGAAGAACACGCCGGCCATGTGGGCCGCCTCGCTCATGCTGAAAACGCCGCAGCGGCGTTTAAAGGAGCTAATTAGAATCTCAGAAGGCCTTTTATAAGCTTCCCCCCCTTTAACTTTCTTATTACAGAATAACATACAGAGTGCACTCAGCGTACGGGTATAACTTGATGATTTATTTACCTATACATACACCCTGGTAATCACCGCCTCCATCTAGCCAGAGAACATTCCAGAGAACCTTTCAGAGAAGGGGCCTTCGAGTGCCTGCCCGGACAACACCACGCCCCCAGCAGAGGTTCCACGGGCTGCAATGACCATCGGTTCGTTTTGCCTCTTCCTGGACTTTATGTAAGTGGAATTGTGCAATGTGGGCTCTTTGGTGCGACCCGGAAGTTAGAGCGGCACAGAGGACCCAGTGCCTCGCCCTAGAGAAGCTTGGAGCCCATCCTAGGCGCTGAGCAGGCGTGGGACACAGCACGGACAAGGGGCGCAGCCACACTCACACCCCTGCCCCTGGAGTAGGTGCTGGGTGGGGGTGCAGTGGGGCTGGGGAGTGGGAGGAAGGAGGGAGCCAGGCAGGGCTGTGTCCATTGCCAGGCAGAGCCAGCTGAATCCCCAGCCCCGCCCCCAGCTCCTGAGCCAGGAACCCTGAGCTCACCTAGGCCCACCTTTCTTCTGCCCGCTGGAGAGGACAGCACGTGAGGGCCCTGGGCCCCTCTCTGAGGAGCAGTCCCCTACAGACCCAGGGAAAGGACTTCTCTCCCCGAGGCTGCCTAACCTGAGAGGGGGCCTGAGACACCCCCTGAGGCCCAGCTCTGGGGTGACTGCCTTCCAGCCCCCCCCTGAGGGCCAGCACAGAGGACAGCCTCCTCACAGGCCCCTTCTCCCTCGGGCTCCACTTAGTGCACCTGTGGGAGGCTCCTGCCGCCCAGTGAGGCGGGGACAAACCTCCTAGGTCCTGCCAGGTTTAGCTCCTAACATCCACTGTCGCTGGGACTCTGTCCCCCCAGCCCTCTGCACGTCCTAATTCGTCTGGCATCGCCCTTGGCTTCCGGCTCTCCCGAGGCCCCCAGAGGTTCCAGGCGAAAGGCCTGCCGCCTTCCCACCACATTCAGCCTCGTCTCTCCCCACACCCGCTTCCAGCTCACATCAGCACGCAGCCTGTTTCTGCCAAAGCTGTGCCCTCTGCCCGGGATACCTTCTCGCCCTCGCTTGGGAGGCCAGTTTGAATGTCATTCGAGGCCCAGCAGAAGCACCAGCCCACACGGAGCCCGTCCCTGAAACTGCTCTCGCCCGTCTGTCTCCCCCGGACCCCCAACGGCCTGCCAGCAGGCCGTGCGTCTTTGCTTTGGATGTGAACACCCAGCGCCATCCCATGCCAAGCCCCAGAGACAAGCAAGGCAGAACGGCCGCAAAGTACGAAGGCACACACAGAGAATGGCTCATCCGTTAGAAAACAATTGAAATGATCTGTTAGTGGGAAATCCAGTGAGTCCCTCCTCCCTGTACCCTGTGGAACACACTCACACACACATACACACACACACACACAAACACACACTCATACACACACACGCGCACACACACACGCACACACACGCACGCGTGCCACATGGATGTGGCCCAAAGGCGAGGGGATTGAAATGGCGCTCAGTTGCTCGGCTCCAGGTGTGGCGAGGAGGAAGCTGGGAAAGCAGAAGAGAAGGGGTCACAGTGGTGGGAAGGGGGGCAGCAAGTTAAGGCCTGAGAGATGGGCAGAGAGAAATTTCTGAGGCCCGGGTGCCCCAGGGACTTGAAGACGTGTTTAAACCCCTTCATACATGAGTTTCCTTACTGTTAGCCTCCAACATTCAGTAAAGCCTGTGATGGCACCACCGTCCGTCTGGGCAGTGCCCAAAGGGACAGAGGTGTGACCAGGAGCAGCAGGGAGCCGGAGCATTCAGCAGACAGAGGGGGTGGCACGGGGCAGTTTAACCCATTGGGATGTGACGGGAGCAGGTGGCCCAGAAGGCTGGGTCTTGAAAACTTGCTGATGGAGGGGACACCTCCCCCCCCACCCCCAACCCCGTCTAGTGCCACCTTCTGTGTGTGTGCACGACCCATGTGACCTCAGGACCCAGGCCCCTGTCCAAATCCCAGCTCCACCGCTCACCAGCATGAGACCTTGGGGCAAGATCCTTGCCCTCTGTGTCAGCTTTGTCTGTAGAGTGAGGACCAATAACCGCAGTGCTAGCTCCGCCGGGTTCCGAGTTTTCAGTGGGGAATGGAATAAGCTGGGTGCCCTGTCTAGCGGTGTCAGGCCCACAGGATGTTCAGTAAAAACATTAAATCCAAGTGGCCTCTCCCACAACTGTGCCCTCGATGTCAGCCCAGGGGCGGACAGAAAGCAGGCACTTGGTACAGTCTGTGTTTGAAAGACCTGATTGTCCTGGCCTCCAGACCTTAGGAGCCATGTCAGGAGGGTAGCCCAGCGCCTGCCATCCCTGTTCCACCCACAGGCACCGGCCACAGGAACGGTCCTTCCCCGTGTCCCTAGGACACACCTGGGGTCTGGTGTAAGGGGCAGGCCTGCAACCAGGGCCAGGCTGCAGGGAGATCTGCCATGAGGGGACAGCTGAGGGCTGGGTGGGCGCCCACAGCTTACAGGAGACTCTGGGTCAGGCTGGGCCGCCAGGTGCCCTGAGAACACGGGGCCTCCTACAGTGCTGAGCCTTTCCAACCCCCCAAATTCCCACTGCCATGTCAGGCAGAACGGCCACCAATTGTGTGCAGGCAGTATTTGCAGACCTTCGGCGCTTCAGACCGTCTGCTGGTGAGTTCTCAGGGGCCCCCGGACAATGAGCAAAAAGAGGGGCTCGCCCACTTGAGTCATAGGGAGCCTTGTGTCCTGTGGGAGGGAATGATCTAGAAGGAGAGTAAGGCAGAGCCTCAGGAGGGAAGATGGTGAGGGCTGACACAGTGGGAGCAGGAGGTACCGATGCTTCCTCACCAAGCCCAGTGCACAGCCCAGAGCCAGGCTACGCTTCCCAGAAGGTGACCGGAAAGGACATCGCCAGCCCAAGAAGACACGCGACCACACGGCAGCCCAGAATGACAAGTACCGTTTATTCGAGTTACACGAAGGGGCCCAGCCACAGGCTCGGCACTGTCCCAGGGGCCAGCAGAGATGAGCTCGGTCGCAGACCCCTTCCCCACCCCCGAGCCATGTCCAGTCACACATTCTAGGGCAGAAAGTCCCAGCACTGAGCACAGGGCACAGGTGCCCCTCCTTGGGCGGTGCGCCTGAGTCACATGTGTCCCCCCCTCGGAGCGGCCGACAGAGCAGCCGGAAGGCTGTCAGATTAAATAAGCAAGTACAGGAGTTCCCAGAAGCCCAGCGGGGGGGGGCCTCTGCTCCCGCAGAGGTGTGAGGGGGGCCGTCCAAGGTGTCTGCGAGGCCGGCCTTGGCTCCGGAGGGGCCTCTGTGTGGCCGTGACCTCGGGTCAAGCTGTGCTGGGAGCACTGCAGCTTCGTTAACTGCTGAGGAGATGGTGCTTTGAGCTTGGCTACGCGTAAATGTACGTCGGAACCTCTATGACCTTGGCTGAACCGACCGACCTCCAGAAGGGTATTAGTAAACAAACAAACAAAAACAAACAAAACCAGAGCGACTCTGGCCCCGGAATCCCACCCCGGGACAGCCAGGGGGCCGGGGAGGGGATGAAGGCACGGAGCCCTAAGTTTCCCAGCATCGTCGTGGTCAGAGAAAAGGGTGGGCGCATCCGCTGGCCAGCAGAGAGAAGAGACACAGGCAGCAGTGCTCACGTGACTACTTATATTACAGTTTATCACACCAGGAGAAGCTACTGTACAGGGAAAAACCCATTGGATTAAGTAGAGTTTTGCCAAAAGCAAAAGACTATCCCTCTTTGGAACATTCCGGATCCCAGCCGGGCCAGGGCCGCAGGAGCTCATTGAAGGTGAGCCTGGCCCTGGGGAGGGGCTCGGTGCCAGGTGTGCCCGGGCCGCCTCTGGTCATCTCCCAGGAGAAAGCGTTCCCAGGGATGGTGTCTAAGAAGGAGCGGGGTCGCGGGAGATCCCCGGGCCCACCACCACCTCGGACCCCGCAGTCCTCCCTGGTCCCAGCCGGAGGTTCCAGGATGCGATTCTCCCGTGGGCTCCCCACCGCGGCCGAGCTCCTGGGTACGGGCCGGCTGCTCAAAAGAAGTGACTGCCCGCGGCAGCCGAGGCCGGCCAGCCCCCAACGGGGCCGGCCAGACATCGCTACCCTGTTGCACACGTGAGTGACAAACTCAAGAGACCACACATACACTCGGCCTCTATGCCGGCTTCCAGATTTGGTTCTAGTTTTACAAAAAAAAAAAAAAAAAGTCTTCTTAACCCTGACGCTGCGTCCTGACGGTAGATTAGGGAAGCAAGATGGGGGAGTAACCAAATCAGCTTAACTTACCTCAAAAGTAATAACGTCTACTGGGCTATGAACAAAGAAACTAGAGGAAACATGTGCAAAAACAAGTTGGTATCTAAGTCAGCCCTCCCCACAAAACCAAGCGAGCTCGGAGGGAGCCCCGAACTCCTCTCCCCGCCACTCAGCCGACGCCGCCCCCAAGACGGTGGGTCTCTCCCAGTAAGTGCTACAGGAGCGCCGGCCCTCAGCCCCAGCGGGCCATCCAGGTCCACGCAGTGGGGTGCCCCCCTCGCCAGGGCTGCTCCAGGTTGGAGAAACCGAGTCAGGCGGTGAGATGCCAAGTGCTGGCTGGGGTGGAAAGGTCAGAGGCGGAAGCCCTCGTGCCCCAGGCTCCAGGCGGAAGTCAGAGAAGCAGAGGAGAGCCCCCAGCCTGCGCAGGACTCCGTGGGGAGGGGGCCGGAGGGGCTGGGAGCGTGGGGAGGTGGCCCGGTGCCCGGGAAGGCCGGCCAGCAGTTGTTCTTCACGGAAGAGGCAATCGGGGGCCTAGAGAGCGGCAGGGGGAGGGGAGGCGGCTCCTGTCAGGCGTAGAACTCCTCCTGCTTGCTGGGTTTCTGGTAGGCCCCGCCGTTGGCCTGCTTCGGCTCCTCCAAGGAGTAGCTGCCTTCGTCTTTCTTCTTCATTCGGTACAGCATGAAGCCCACCAGGCACACGGCGCAGATGAGCCCCACCAGGCCTCCGGCGATGACCCCTGGGGAGACGGACGGAGGCCAGCTCAGCGCAGCTGCTCCTGGGCTGAGTGAGCAGCCACCCCACCCCCTCCGGGCAGCCCCCACACCAAGGCTAAAGACAGCCCCGCACCCTAAAAGCAGCAGTCTGCCCTCCGTCCCACCCACCCGAGAGAAAACTCACCTCCCAGCACTTCCTTCCTGTCCAGGAGGCCCTGTGAGGCCCCGGTGGCCCCGCGACCCACTGGGGGTTCCTTCAGCTCCTCTCGTTCCTCAGGAGACCAAGTTGTGCTCTCCGTAGACACGTCGAAGGTGAAGTCCTGCGGGAGGGCAGGGACAGGATCAGGCTGGGTGGCAGCATCCAGGTCCATGTCCAAAGCCAGAAGCAGATCAGGCCTCCCCGGTCACAGCCACCACCAACTCAGACACGCCCATCCCCATCCCCAGACCTCTGGGACCTCCACGCCAGGCCCCTCCCGCCACATGGCGCTGGACTGCGGCGGAGATGTGTGCACGGATATAAAACGCGAGTTCCAATAGGAAAATAAATAGGCTCGCTCTAGTGTGAAATCACCACGCCCGACAGGACCAGCACAAGCCCTGGTAGAATGGCGCGGCACAGCAGGGGTCTTGCGAGCCTGGGGAGCCCCGGTGGCCTGGGAGGGCTCCTCTGCTCTGGCCTCATTGCTTTAGTCTGTCCCGCTCCGGGAAGGTGGGACCCCATGACCTTGTCTTCATGGTGGGGAACGGGATGTGCTCAGGGCACAGGGTGCTGGATATGCCAGTCAACCAGCCACTGTCCCCGCCCCAAGCCCTGTGCTCAACCAGTCAATAGGGGCCGCCAAGCCCACTGGGCACCCCTCGTCCCAGGAAGCACAGAGGCCCGCAGGGGCCGGCACTCACCTCCTCCCCAGAGCCCTCTCCTTTCGGGAACTGGGTGACGGTCCCAGCCTCAGCAGTCCTCTCGGTGACCCAAGGGTCTCTCTCCTCCGTGACGGCCGTGTGAGGGTCGGCCGTGTGAGGGTCGAGCGGGCCACGGCCTTCGGGGGTTGAGGTCTTATGGTGGTCAGGCTGCATGTCCCTGAGGGGATGCAAGGTGACAGGCGCCTGGGCAGTGGTGGCTCTAGTTGTCGATGCCCGGTGGGTGGTTGGGTGTGGTGTGGTCTCGCTGGGCGGGCGGGTGGTCTTTTCCCGGTTGGGAAAGCCAGGTTCCAGGTGGGCCAGGAGCACTGTGTCTTGCTCCTGGTCTCCCGCTCCAGCGGGCAGGATGGAGGTGGAGGCAGCCATGGTGTCGGCGCCGGTGGGCTCTGGAGCCGTGGGCATGACCGTCAGGAGCCCCAGGTCCTTCCAGGTGAAGGAGGTGGTCTGTGACACGGTGAAATCTTGCAGAGCGCCTGCAGGGCCCAAGCAGAGCAGGTTGGGGTTGGGGAGGCCACAGAACATCTCAACCAGCCAAGTTCAGGCGGCGAGGACCCCTGGGTGGGTCCGGTGCCCAGGCTAGCACACCCAGCTCTTCCTCCCGAGAGGAGCTCTGCCCCTGGGGCTGAGCTAGCTGAAGCGGAACCTGACTCTGGGAAATGAAAAGACCTGCCTCTCTTTGCTGCCTGTGCCTCGGATGGCCTGGTCTCGGGGCCAAGAGCCACTAAGGCCGCCTGGAAGAAACCTTCCCTGCACTGGCCACAGCCGCTCCTGGCTGGGGGTGTCCTCAGGGCTCTGGGTCCCCGTGCAGGCACCTCTCTGACCCGCTCCGTTCTCTCTGCAGAAAGGTCCAGGCTCCCACAGAGCAGAGGCCTATGTCCAACTCCCAGCCCCCAGGCCCCTGCCCAGGCCACTTCCCCCAGGGATGGGCCTCAGCTCTCTTCTGAGGTCCAGCTCCAAAGCACCTCCTCCAGGAGGCCTCCCTGACCCCCTCTAGCTCAGGGACTTCATTTCCCCAGGGAGAGAGGGAGGGGGGAGGCAGGGGAACATTTATAAAGATACACGCCCCACCAGGCTCTGCACTGCCTTACAGCTAGTTCCCAACGACCTTATGAAGTCAAGGTATTATCCCCCTTTTACAGATAAGGAAATAGGGGCTTGGAGAAGTCAAACAAGCTTCCAAAGTTTGCCCAGAGAGGAGAGTAGGGGCCCACGCCTGTCTGCAGCGGGTGGCCTCCGGGGCCTCGGGAACCCACCACAGTCCCTCCTTCTCACCAATACATGTTTTCTCCTGGCTATTCGAACCCCATCCTTCTTCCCCGGCATGTCCAATTGGGCCCAGCCAGGGGGCTGCCTGGCCACTGTCCTGGCCCACAGCCCACAGCCGTCTTGGAGCGAGGCCCTCCTGCTAGCTCACCTGCACCCGAGCCGGAGAAGTTGTCAGAGTCGTCGCCAGAGCCATCCTGATCTTCGGGGGGCACATTTGCAGCCACAATTTGCTGGAAAAGGGATCAGAAACGAGTCTGAGTGGAGGCTTGCCAGGGTGCTGGGGTTCCGGGGCCCCATCCTACTCACACACAGCAAAGGAAGGAGCCCTGGTGGGTGTCTCAGGACTCAGCGCTGGGCAGGCTGTGGCCCTCCCCCACACCTCCTAATATTGGGGTGCAGAAGCACACGAGAGGGGACCAGGCCCTCAGTCCACGAAGCTCCGTTGGGTGGAAGAGCCCAAGCCTCAGAGAGCAGACAGAAGACACTGTTCCTGGAACACGGGCTGTGGCTCCCACGGGATCCCACCAGCCCAGCCCACACTGGGAATCGGCTCTTGGGGCCACGGGCCAGGGAGCTTCGGGGTCGAAGACTGGGGCTTTCAGGGGCCCCCAGAAACAAGGACACAATGCCCTGGCTCCAGAAAGGCAGCCCCAGGCATGCTGGGGAGCAGGATACGAGCACCGAGGGCCCTGCGTAAGGGGGGGCAGGGGGCAGAGAGGGCACGGGCTGAGCTGTCTGTGCTGAGGCAGGTGTGGCCACCATGCCCCTTCCCACAGCTGACCTGATGTCCCAGCCGCAGGAAGGACTGGGTCAGGCCCTCTTGGGAATAGGTGAGGCTGATCTAGAGGGGCCCTGCACTAAGGAGGCACCTGCAATGGGCCCTGTTGCGAACAGCTGTCCAGGCATGCTGCCCGCTTGGCCGAGCTGTAGGTGTCTGGTCCTGAGGCAGGGGCCCCACAGCAGGACCAGGGAGCAGGCCGGAGGGAGGTGGGACGCTCCACACACAGCCGAGTGGGCATGTGCAGTAACGCGGCTCCAGGAGAGCAGGTGTGGAAGGGAGGGCCAGCATCCAGTTGGCAGGAAGGGTAGCCAAGTGTCCTGTTCAGCAACAAGACTTTGACCCAAACAACCCTGTCATCCAGTCTGTTCTGAAAGGACCCAGCATCAGAGCCAGAACCAAAAAGAGGCAGAGAAGCAAACCAGCACAGGTCCGGTTTAGAGAACCCTTGGCCTTTGCCACTGCTGGCGGGGTGGCCCTGGGGACATGACTAACCCTCTTACAGCCTCAGTCTCCCCATCTGTAAAATGGGGCGATAGTCACATCTCCATTCCAGGATTATTGCAGAAATCCAATGAGGCTATGCCCATGAAGAACCTCACAGAGCCTGGCCGGCAGTCGGCGCCTGCCTACAATGGGGCTGCCGGAACCCAGCTCGGGGAGGGGGCCGTGGGGCCTGTCTGGGAAGAGGTGAGATGGAGGTGGGTAGCGTTTCAGGAGAAGAGGGGGCAAGAGGGCGCCGGTTCACAGGAGGCTCTGTGCAGACTTGTCAGAAGGCAGCCACCACCGGAGGCTGGGCTCCAGGGAACCAGCCTGCTTGCCAGGTGCTGGCCACGGCCACACGGCCTCACTCCTGAGTGGAGCCGATCAGGGAGGCACAGACAAGCCGTGCGGCCTCCTGAGGCTGCCTGGGGCGGAGCTGGACCAGGTGGGGGCTTCCCATCAGGGGAAGCTTCAGACACGTGTAGAAACCGCGGGGCTAGAAATACGACTGAGCTTCCTTTGAAAGTGCAAAACCCAAACTGTCCCCCCAACCCCACCTCCCAAGAAAAGGGCTTTGGCCCCAGAAGGATCTGAGCTGTCGTGGCCCATCTACAATGAACAGCGTGCCTGACCACCCCCTGCACCCCCAACCACATCTCCCGTCTCTACTGTCCCCAATGGGGCTTCAAAAACCGGTCCCGCCTCCGCAGGGCCTGTCCCCCCAAGGCAGGTCCAGAGTGAGGACCCCCCACCCCAACAAACTCCCATCCAGGCCCAGGGCAGACTGCTCCCAACTGGGCAGCTGGGGGTGGGGACAAGCATTCAGGGGACCCACCCACCGAGACCCTGTTCCACCCTTGCCCAAGGCCTCTGCCGACCCTCAGGTTGTCCTGAGAAGGCCCTGGGATGAGCCGGTCCCCAGGCACCGACGCCGTCCCTCGGAGAGGAAGCTGGATGTGGGACAGGGCCAGGGCTCCGTCCCGACCAGCCTCCCCTCCGGTGGAGAGCCCGAGTCTTCCCGCAGAAGCTGTGGGACCAGGCCCTGGTTCAGATGTCGGAACTAGGCCTGCAGAGAACTCCACACACTGGCATCTACCCTGCCAGCCTCGGAGGCACCACCCGAGACCCAGGCAAATGCCAGGGAGGCGAGCCTCTCACCTACACAGAGAAGCCGCAACAGGTTAGCGATTTCCCAACAGGGCCGCTCACGACTAGATAAGACTTCGGATCTGCCCCATCCCTGAAAACAATTTGTCTCCTCAGCTCTGCTGGCTTATCCCTCGGGGATCTTGTTTACACAACAAGCTCTTGAGCAAACACTTTCTCCACTGAAACCAGCTCCCAGGCCCCAGGGCAGACTCTCCCTGCAGGGCAGGGTCTCCCATCGGGGAAGGGCTCCGTGGCCTCCTCAGTCCCCTGCACCTGAGGCCGCCTCCTAGGATGGCCTCAGCTCCCCGGGGAGAAAATCGGCAGAAACTGCCGAGCTTAAACTTGGATCGCCAGCTGCCAGCTGACTGGAGCTTGTGGTGAGACTCTGGTTTCACTCAGCAGTCCTCTGGGCTAAGCACGTGTGGCCTCCTGGGGGGCCCTGCCTCTGACGCTGGTCCTCCCAAGAGACCCCTTGGCCGGGCCTTGGGGCTGCTCCGGGACAGGCTGGAACCTAACTGGGACGGGAAGAAAGGCAAGCCAGCTCGTCCCTTTCAGGGGGCCCTTGCACATCTCTAAATCCCAGGAAATCCAGCTTTTCATACAAAAATCAAAACCCTTGTGGTCAATCAAGGTCGGAGCCGCCACATCCTCAGTTTGCTCAAAGCCTGGACCGGTTTGCTCCTTCCCCATCCTCAGCACAGACCCTTGGAGGCCCACCCGCCTGGCAGGGCGAGGCCAGGGTTGGCTGCGGTGGGGCTGGGGGTCGTGGGGCAGAGGCTTGGAGACAGGAAAGGGTCTGAAAGCAGGCCGTGTCCGACGCTGCAGTCTCCGAGCACCTGCCCTCCGCACCTGCCACCTCTGCCCCTCCCCACCCCCCAGGGAGCACCTGCCTGGCTGGCCCATCTGTTTTAACAGTAACTTGCCTGAGCTTTTCAACACGGCCATTGGCTCCAGAGAGGGTCATTGAGCAAGAATCCCTGCCCCTGCCCCAGAGGCAGGGGGGACAAAGGTGCCAGCCGAAATGCCAGAGGTGGAGAGGGAAGGCGTGGACAAGCACGGGGTCAGGGCTGCCAGGGGCGGAGTCCTCATCACTCAGCTGCCAGCCGCTCCCAAGAGCCAGTCGAGAGTCTGTGGCTAGAAGACTGGCAAAGAAGCCTCGAGAAGCAGCTGCAAGCCAAGTCCTGGCAGCCCTCACCCACACCAGCCAGAGAGGGCCGCCCTCCCGGGGGACCTCCGTCCCAGGGGAGCCCTTCCCGGGCCAGCCAAGGGGACTGTGGCTGGGCTCCCCGCCAGAGCACCTTGGGCATGACGGCTCCTTGGCGGGGTCACAAGGCAGGGCACCAAGTAGGCATCTCAGAGGTTCAAGTAAGGCGCTTCTAACTCTGGGGTGACCGCTCCCCGAGCCCCACACCACCCTATCAACTGCAGCCACCGGGTCGGTCCCTAGCCCTGTGGTTTCTACCGGAACCCTGAGTCACGACCGTGTCACCTGCTGCTTGACTCCGTGATGGGTAAACCACAGACCCTTTAAAAAGCACCACCGAGTCCATACGACCCTGTTGCTTTCCAGCCTCAGGACGCTGTGTGAGGAGGTCAGGCTTTGATATGTAACAGGCCCTGGGAGCATCACCCCGGGGCTTTGGGGAGAAAGGCGGGTGAGAGATGGCCGGGTCCTGGTGACCTCCCGGGGCCCAGCGCCAGGCACCCCACTCCAGGAGGCTTCCGGAAAAGGGGTCCACGGAGGCTGAGGCACAGAGAGCCACCCTACAGGGGACGCCAGGGCCAGGCCTCGAAACCCCCAGGCAGGCTGGCGAGGATCAGACCCGCTCAGCTTGAGTCACGAACAGAGCCAGCGCCAGGGCTCAGGTGCGCGGCAGCACCCGTGGAAGAGGGCTCAGGGGTCTGCTGGCCACGGCCGCCCTCACCGTGGAGCTGGGGGGCACGGACCCCTATCCCCAGCAGGAAACTAAGAAGCCTCGGTCCTGATGGGAGGCTGGGCCTCCATCCTGCTCTTCCTCCTCCTCCTCCTCCTCACCTCTCTTCTCCCCTCTCCCCCCTCAGGTGTTCCAGGCAGCGAACAGGGCTGGGAAGGGGAGCGAGGGCCTCTGGACAGGACCAGAGCCAGGGCTGCCAGCGGGGAAAGGGCCCTCACCAGGCGGCTGCCCCTGGCTGAGCTCCAGCTCTCTGCTCCCACTGGGTGACCCCAGCGGCTCTCTCCCTCGCTTTGGGCTTTGGCTGGAAAACCCTAAACTGCCCTAGGGCTCTGACAGGCTGGCGCCTGGGGGCCTGGGAGCAGAGGCCCCGGTTCCTGTCTTTGAGGCCAGAGAGCTGTGGTGTGGACAAACAGGCCTAGGGCTCAGGACGTCCCGGTGGGAGTGCGTCTATCACTTCCTCTCCCAAGGCTGCTTTCCTGACTTGGGAGCTGCTGAGGCCACTGAGGAGGCACAGAGGTCCGGCGGTGGCCTCCAGACTCTCAAATCTGCCCCCTGCCCACACTCCCAGGAGGGAGGGCCCCCCGTGCCTCAGGGCAGCACCAGCATTTCCGGCCTGACCGGCAGTTATTTATCAGCCCGGTGTCTCTCCACCAGAACCAAGTCAAGCTGGGGCCTGCTCAGGGGGTGATGGGACTGGCCGGGTGGGAGGGGCCTGGGGAGCAGGCAGGCCCCCACTTCACCCTGAGAATGTGCTTCCTTAGGGCCCCCTACCCCCCCGAGCACTTCCATGGGAGGAATGTCTCACAGGGGACCTCCTGGGCACCCAACCCTCCCCCCCACACACACACACAACCCCACCTCCACGGTCCCCGCACGGCCACCTGGACAGACCTCGATGCTCTGGGGAATTCCAGGGCAGGGCAGGGGTGCGGAGCAGCACCCATCCTTCGCTGTAGAGACCCCCTTGCGGTAACGTCTCCCATGGCACCGAATGCCAGGGTTTACAGATGGGAAACCCAAGGTCAAGGTCGTAGAGCCCTTTCCCCTGCCCCATGTGGCTGGCTTGGGGCACCCCGAGACGCCAGGGATGTGTTGAGAGGGGATCCTGGCAACCGGTGCCAGCCCTGATGCCCAAACCAGGTCAGAGCTGCCGCCGGCACCCGGGTCCCCCCTCCAGAGGAAGGGTGCTGCCTCCAGCCCTCATGAAGGGACTTGTCTGAGAACAGGCCCGGCAGAGGGCTGGGCGCAGGGCCGGAGCTGGAAGACCAGTTCCTCTGCTTCTCCGCGCCTGCCAGAGCCTGGGCCGCTTGGAAAGATTCCGCTCAGTGTTGAGCAAGCCACCCGGCCCGGCCTGGCCTGGCGCTGCCCTGAGAGCCAGACAAGGACTGGCAGCCCACGTTCCGGGAAAACCTGGCTGTCACCTGGGCCCTGCTCCCAACTCACCGGGGGACCCGGGGAAGACCCTGCCGGGATGCCCGCTGCACCAGGTGCTTAGCTGAGCGGTGGCTAGAAAATCGAGGCCCGCCCTCGAGGGGCACCTGAGGGTGGCACACCACAAACAAGGTCACTCAGGGTGGTAAGGTGGGGGATGGGGGGATGGGGGGCTCTTGATCACAGTGACTCAGAGTCATGGGTCTCAGCTTCCCAAAGGGGGTTATGGCCCAGGCACATTGCTGGAGGTGCCCCCAATCAAGGTGACCCCAGTGATGGTAACTGGCACCCCACAGGGACAGAGGGAGCGCGAGGCCCCCAGAGCCTCGTCCCTCCCCAGGGCTGGCTGTCCTAGCGAGACAGCCAAGGCCGGAAGCTCAGTGCAGGATCCTCTAGACGGCGCGCCCCCCACTCCCCCCGCCTGGCCCCCGTGAGGGCCCCTGAAACTGCTCTCCAGCTGATTAATCTCCAGACTCCCCCAGGCCTGGGGGGCCTGTCACCTCTGGCACAGGGGCCTGTAGAGACATCCTCCCCCTGCGCTGGCTAAATAAAGTGTTCTTCGGTTTCACTGGAGGCAGAAACTTGCAGCTTTTGACACACCTGCAGCCAGCAGCGCTCCAGCTGTGCACGCGGAGGAGGGAGGCACGCTCTATCACCCAGATCTCCTCATCGGAGTCCCCTTTGAAATAAAAGTGCCGCTGGGAAGGCTAAGGGGTGACAGTCACCCACAGGAGAGTGGAAACAGCTCTGTGTGTGGGGGGGGGCGCTATTCTGGAACTGGGGTGCAGGGGTGAGCAGGAGTGTGGAGGATGGGGAAGGATTGCTAAAGGGAAGCTGGAAGAGCCAAGAGCACATTTTCCAACCTGTGTCAGAATGCGCGCCAGCCAGCTCCATACCCAAAAAGAAGGACTGAGTGAATTCCCTTTGCTCCAGCGCGGAGCCACAGATGTCCTTGGCTTCTCTCCCGCACACAGAACAGTAACGGGCCAGCCTGGGACTTGCCTCTGGAATAAGGCGCAGTTCGGAGCGGTCAGCACACAGAGGCTGCTGGGAGCCCAGCCAGACACACAGGAAGGGCAGAGCGTCCTTGAGGGGGTCCCATGGCTGAGCGGAGCTGGTATTTTCTGGCCTGAGTGAAGGAAGGCAGAATTTTCTAGAAAAGTGCATAAGAAAGGTGGTGGTGGGGGGGTCCTAAGGGTGGGGAAACCCTCAGTCTGCAGGTCTAGACACCAGCCACTGCCCGCACAGCCGGGGCCCTGCTGTCTGGGTTCAGC
>NW_006293779.1:9739014-9745855 GCF_000327345.1 Myotis davidii | reverse complement strand
TGGTTGCCTCTGGAATAAGGCGCAGTTCGGAGCGGTCAGCACACAGAGGCTGCTGGGAGCCCAGCCAGACACACAGGAAGGGCAGAGCGTCCTTGAGGGGGTCCCATGGCTGAGCGGAGCTGGTATTTTCTGGCCTGAGTGAAGGAAGGCAGAATTTTCTAGAAAAGTGCATAAGAAAGGTGGTGGTGGGGGGGTCCTAAGGGTGGGGAAACCCTCAGTCTGCAGGTCTAGACACCAGCCACTGCCCGCACAGCCGGGGCCCTGCTGTCTGGGTTCAGCTGGCCTCCTCCCTCCGCCTGCCAGCCCCCGCCCCCCGCCCCGGGTCAGGAGCCAGCCCCTGGCAGAGGTCAGGCAGAGGGGAGGCTCCGATTTCTGAGAAGGGGCAAAAGCCAGGTTTGCAGGCCCTGTGACGCCAGCACACTGGGGTAAGACCAGGAGGCCATTCACTCGGGGTGACTGCAGGCGCGGGTCAGGTTACACTGCGCCCCTCCCCCATTAGCGGGCACTGGGTGGGGGGCTCTCCCCAGGGACTCTCCAAGCAGCGTTAGCCCCAAAGCTCTCCCCCAGACTTGCCCCTCTGAGCCCAGGAAGGGACTACAGATCATGCCACGTATGTCATTTCACTGAATATTTTCCAAAGCCCCTCTGAGTCACACAGGACATGAAACACCCCAGCTTACAGATGAGGAAACTGAGGCTTAGAGGCAGACGCAGAAACATGCCTGAGGGCACAGGGAGGAAGTGATGGGGCCTGGTGATGAGCTGGGTAGGCCAGACTCCATGCTCTGTGCTCTCCCCACCCCTCCCCCTGCACCACCACCCCCCAGCCCAGCACCTCGCTCTGCTCCAGCCCCAGGTGGGGCTAATCAAGGCAGACTAGCCAGCCAGTTCTGGTCCCATCCTGCCTGCCCAGCCCCAAGGCTTCAGGACCCCAGTCCCTTCCCCAGAGGAAGGCAGACCCTAGATGGGGGTCTAGCAGAGGTCCCTGTTCCACAGGGGGCAGAGGGGAAAGGGCATGAGGGGGCTCTCTGCTCCTCAGACAATTCCCAGAGCCCAGGATGCCTCAGCCAGGGCTGCAGGACCTCGGGCGGCTTCCTGGCTTAAGCCTTCCCAGGACTTTATCACAACCAGGCCTATCCCAGGAAAACTGCACCTAGACCCATCCCCCTAGCCCCCAGCCCCGCAGCGTGCCTGTGGGGGATGGGAAGGGGAGGTGGGGCAGTGCCGAAGATCTCGCTCAGCCCAGTGGCCCAGTCTCCTAGCCTGGCCCACAGCCCAGCAGGTCTTGCTGCCCAGACCCTCCCCAAGCCCCATCCTGAGGCGATGCGGTCACCAGGACGGCAGCACCCACCGCACCCCAGCGGTTCTCTCTGAAGTGACGTCAGAGGCTCCTCAAACCCCCGCAGCCTGGGGCCCTGCGAGCCCAAACCTGACCACACATCCGTCCAGGACACTCCCTGGAGATGGGACACCAAGGCCCCAAATAGTTTCCTGGGCAGCAGGGATGCCGAGAAGCTATGAGGGAAGAGCCAGTGCTGCCCCGTGCACCCACCATGGCGCTGGTACAGCCACGTCCCCACGCGGGTCAGGTGAGGCCCCGGTCTTCCGCGGCCATGAGGTGCCAGGGCGTGGAAACAGAAGTCCAGCTCCTCAAGCCCCCCCCCAGGCCTCCTGGTGCGCAGCACAGGCTAGATTTTGGGGTGGACCAGCTCACCTCGGCCCTCCAGAAGTCCCTCCCGTTGTTCCCATGTCCCCAGGTCCCATCCACCCTGGCCAGGTCCCAGAACCCTGTCTCCTCAGTAGGAAAGGTGGTGAATTCAACATCACTGTGGGGGGACGGTTCTCCGCACCTCTGGAGCTCAGTGGCGCCCAAGCGGTCCGAGAGCAGGGCTGGTCTATCTGCACAGACTGCCGCTCCTGTCTGGTCCCCGTAATAGCCACCCTCTCTTACATGCACCCCTGGACCAGGCAAGGACCCCTCCACATCTGTCCGGGGCTTTTAGATCTGGTCAGGCCAGGTAGGGCTCACGACCCCCATGCTCGAGACAGAACTCTGCGGGCAGCAGGAGCAGAGGCAGGCCCGGCTCAGATACCCACCAGTCCTGTCTCATCGCCGCGAGACTTGTGAACACCCAAATGCATGACCTCACCTCCAACTCTGAGCCCCCTCCCCATTTCACAGATGGGCTCACTGAGGCCCATGCACAATCACTCAGCAGTAAAGGGGGCCGGGGCTGGAAGCCAGGCCCCCAAGTAGTGCCCCCACCCCACAGCCAGCACACAATGGGCTCATGGTCAAGGCTGGCTGGGTGAGTCTCTGAAAAAGGCCCGTGGGCCTGGCACCATGACTCAGCTGATGAGCGGAGCGATAAACAGATCTGCCTTCCCCACTGCCCCAACCTGCCCACCATGGCTTCCGTTCCTGCTAATGAGCGGCCCTGGGGCAGGCGGCCAGGGTGCCTGGGTGTGTGCGGGTAATATTCCCTGACCCCCACCCCCAGCCTGACCTCGCCCAGGGCCTCGTCCACCCGAGGTTCCCACACTGAGCTCCAAGTTCACCTCCTCCACGCAGCTTGCCCTCACCCCACCCCACAGACGCCCCTCAGGCAGCTGGTGCTCCCCACACAGAATACTGGTGGAGGCTGCGGAGCCCACCCGAGTGCCCCAGGGCCACCTCCTCCCTCCCAGAACAAGGTCTCTCTGCAGCCACTGGGCTGTCAGAGCCGACGAAGGGAAGGGAGGCCACTTGAGCAGGTGGGGGAACTGAGGCCCACGGTCAGGGCCAACCTGGGACTAGGACGGCCAGGAGCCCCGGCTGCCCTTTTCGGTGGGAATAATGCCGCAGACTCCGAATGAAAGCCAGGGATGGAGGAGTGTCAGAGCTGCAGCTATAAAGGGGAGAGGGCCAGAAAGGAAGGGAGAGAGGACGACAGCTTCCCGGTTTCTGAGAAGGAAGTTGCAGGCAGGTAGGTGACAGCCAGGTTCCCCAAAAAGCTCTGGACTGCAGCCTACCATCAGGAGAGCCTGGGGGAAACGGAGTCAGGACTGTCCACGCAAAGCCCAGCAGAGCTGCAACCCATGCTGCCAGCTGGACCCACCATCCTACCCCTGCGTGCACACACGGACACACACACACACTCACGAGGGCCTTGTGGGGCTGCAACCCCCAGGTGAGTCACTGGGAAGCGTTTTTCCCAGGGCTGAAGGCCAGTGGAAGAGCAGCCTCTACATATAATTAGGCAGCCCGCAGAGCCATAAACGCCAGGAGGAGATGCTCACCGGGTTCCTGGGGCAGGAGGGGGGCATCTGAAAGCCTACGAGTTCCCGGGTCAACAGGAAGCGTGGCTGGGCAGACAGCTGAGTGCAGGAGAAGGTCCTGCCACCAGCCTCCCTCTCCGGACCCGATGGTCCCAAGCCCGCGCCTGCCTCCTGCACCCTTCTTCCTCTGAGAGCCTGTGTCCACACACGTGCGGTCCCCAAACAGGCACAGCCGGACAGGCAGCAGGACACTTTCCGGAGGAAGCCTAGGCCCCCCACACCACCCTGGCTCTGGACCCCGCAGCACCGAGCCCAGAGGAGCTGATCAGGTGCCCCTGCTCGGGCCTGGGAATGCAGCAGACCTTCTGCTGCAGCAGACCTTCCCCACCCAACGGAGCCTCCTGAGGACAGGAGGCGGCGGTCACATCGGTCACATCGCAGACACAGCTAGTCCTTCCTGGGGCGAAGGGGAGGCTTCCCTCGCCCACCCAGAGCTGGAAGGTACCGTTGCTTAAGGGACCCCAAGCACGGGGGCTTGCCTCTGTGACCTCAAGCTCTACAGCCTTAGCCCCAGACGAGCCTCCTGATTCAAGGGACAGCTACCCGCCTGCCCTCCTGCCCTCCCTTCCCTGGGCACTCAGGGCGCAAGGCCACTCAGAGAGGTTCCAGGGCGCGCACTCGGCCCGAAGCCCAGCCCCTGCTGGATCAGCTGGAGGGAAATGACAGGGCGCTGAGCCTGTTCCAGGTGCAGGAGCCGGCGCCAAAAGCCCTCTTTCCAGACTCCCTAATCCCATGCCTTCTCTCTAGACACACGTAGGCAGGCCCTGGGGGGAGAGGGGGACTTTCAACCCGAGACTCCAAAATCGGTTGTTGAATAGGAGGAGGAAATCAGAAAATAGTTTGTTCTCTAAAAGGACCAGGGTTCTGGGGCTAGACGTCATTTAATGGCCAAGTCCTCGCGTGTGTGGCTGCTCCAGCAGCGGGACCTGGACTGCAGCAGGGCAGGAGGTGGAAGCCAGCACAGGAGCCAGGAGCCCTGGATTCTGCTAACCCACCTGTGCCAAGGTGCACGGCTCTCAGGCTTATTCTGCAAATGTACCCCCACCCCATCCCTAACCCCGGGCCCAAGAGGAAAGACAGTGCAGGCTGTCTGCTGTCTGGGGGCAAGACTGAAGGTACCATTGGAACAAGGGAACTGTATGCCCCCCAACCCACTGGGCCTCGGGTGCACACGCCCCACCCCACTCTCATGGGTCCCACTGTTTCCTGGCCTAAACTTCCTGGGAGGAGCTCTTGCCTTGTCCCTAAGTGACCATCAAAGGAACCCAACCCAAACCCAGTATATTACCTAAACCCTAGGATCGCCTAAAGCCGTGGTCAGCAAACCGCCGCTCGTGAGCCACCTGCGGCTCTTCGGCCCCTTCAGTGTGGCTCTTTCACAAAATACCACGTGCGGGCGCGCACATACAGTGCGATCGAAACTTCGTGGCCCATGCTCAGAAGTCGGTATTTTGTGGAAGGGCCGGTGTTTTGTGGAAGAGCCACAGTGAAGGGGCCGAAGAGCCGCATGTGGCTCGCGAGCCGCGGTTTGCCAACCACTGGCCTAAAGCACTGTTCAGGCCACTGCAACAACACCTCCATTCAAAACACGCACACATACGGTTCTTCAGGATGGAACCACAAATACCCATGAGGGCTGTGCAGGGCTCAGTGGGCTCCGTGTGCTGGGCTTCATGGGGGAGACTTGACAGTCCATCAATTTATGCATGTCATGCACATTCACGTGTACACACACACACACACACACACACACAATCCTGGTTCTGCCCCATGGAGGGGCTCGGCTCCACAGGCTTCACCCACAGAATGGAGGCAATGACACAGAGTATAAAGGTTTGGGGTAAAGATGAAATAAGGTCGGAGAAGCCCAGAGCACGATACCCGCGGCTACCTTTCCTCGGGCACTTTCATTACCAAACGCTTTCACGAATTCATTATGAAACGAGCAGGCAGATGACAGAATGAGGGCAGGGAGAACAGGTACGCTACCGGCTTTTCACGGGACATCAAGATTTGGGAGTGAAGTGACTCACCCAAGAGTACGTGGTAAATTAGGGGCAGAGTGGAGACTCCGTCCTGGGGCTCTGCTCAGCCCAAAGCTGTGTGTGGCCTGCCAAACAGTAAGGTGTGCAAAGACGGTGCCCTACCGTCCAAATCAACGCACTGAGTGGAGGGAGACGGGACCCACGCGAAGAACAAGGCCTGGGCCAATCAGGATCTGTGGCCAGTCAGCCTCGCTGGGTCCCGGCTACTTGTCATTGGCAAGTCACCTATAACTCAAGCCAGGAGAGGAACAGGGGGTCATCAGGTGCTCCCACCCAAAAGTCACTCATTCCTGTTCACCAAGAGACCCCCTAAGAAACTCCCTTGAGCCCTGGCTGGTTCGGCTCAGTGGATTGAGCGTTGGCCTGTGGACTGAAGGGTCCCAGGTTCAATTCTAGTCAAGGGCATGTGCCAGGTTGTGGGCTTAATCCCTAGTAGGATGTGCAGGAAGCAGCCGATCAATGATTCTCTCTCATTGATGTTTCTACCTCTCTCCCCACTCCCTTCCTCTCTGAAATCAGTAAGATATATCTATATATATCTATATGTATATCTATATCTATAAGAAAAACTCCCTTGACAGCCTCTCTGTCATTCTAGGCACTAGCAGGGACACGGCAGAGGTCCCAGTGGAGGTCCCTGAAGGCACAGGGTCCACATGTCACAGATCATGAACATTACTGAGGCGAGACCCTTACTCCGAGCTGAAAACTCTGGTCTTAGGATTAACTCTAACACATCGGACTCGTTTCTCAGAATGGAGAAAAGTGCCAATTAGAACTGAACGGGAGAGTGGCTAATTACACTTAAACACACCCGTGTCCTTTTTGGCTGCTCCCTGACAGAGATGGAAGAGTTGGGGGACAAAATGTAGCAAACTGGGGGCCCCGGACACAGAGAACAAGTACTCTTCGGAGCTCCATGAGCCCAGGAGACGTAAGATCACCTGGTACAGTGACCACAGTGAGGACCCTAGCATCCAGAGGGCCAATTATGGTTAGCGTTCTTCTGTTAGTAACGGAAGGGAAATAAATAGTTCAGAAAGCCCTGCTCAAAGTGAGAATACTTTTGAAGGTACCATGGATTCTTAGCTCCCTGAGAAAGCCCTGTATACTTCAGTCCCAAGGGATTTCAGAACCTCAAATTCTGCTGCAAGAGAAAAGACTCCTCTATAAAAGATTCCAAAATTCAAGCTTCTCACTAATTCTTTCCAGGCCCTTCTCCCTTCCCTTCCCCTCCCCGCGGATCTGGGTTAATGAGGTTTTATTGGAACCCACGACGAGCCACAGGTAGAGACTTACACCGGCTCCACCCTCGCTGCGGAGCCGAAGCCAGGAGTGACATCACCTCTGGAAGGCTGCGCGCCTGGCAGAGGCAGCTAGCACCTCCCCCACCCCACCCACTCAGCCAGGCCGTGGGGAAGTGTCTCTACTAGCCCCCATAATTAAGGCAAAAAGGAATTTTATGCCTCAAGAAAGAG
>NW_006293779.1:9737448-9738998 GCF_000327345.1 Myotis davidii | reverse complement strand
AAGAGAGCAACCCAGCAAATAACTATTCCAGAACAAGCCATTTTTCTTGCATGGCAGAAACAAAAGACCACAGAAGCCTTTTTAGACAAACCTGTTCCCTTCTCTTGGGAGTGGCTCTGAGCAGTCTCCCCTTGCCCATTGAAAGTCAGGTGCCCGGGCATCACACCCTACCTCCCCAGGCCCCAGGGGAGCCGTGACCTGCTTCCCACCGGGACCAAAGTGAACCCTTAGACACAGATCTGTGTGACCTATGAACATCTTCTCCCATTTTAGGCAAACCCCACTGCCTCATTTCTTTCAGGAAACAAGTAGAGGTGAGCTCTGCGAAGGCATTTCATGGCACCTATATACCCCCTTTTACCCAAACCTGGAGAGGAAGAGGGCAGGGCTGGGAAAGAGAAAACAAACTAAACTTTAAAAAAGAAAGAGAGAAAGACCTAAGCTCAAGCCAGAGCCTTACCCCAAAGCTTCGGGCTTTCAGTCTCAGGTCTCAGTTCAACCACCGCCACCAGGAAGCCCTCCCACCACCTCAGCTCTAAGAAGCCTCCCCACCTCTCCCTCCTTTCCCCTCTGAGACTCAACTAGCCCCAGGGCCCTGTGTCTCCACAAAGTGTCAAAGTTTCTAGGCAAGAAAAGAATGCCCCACACCGCAGCCCCTGCCCCTTCCCCACACACAAGGACTCTGAGCACTGTGGTCCCCGGAGAATCTCAAATCCCATCCGCTTCCCTGTTAACGGTCACTCTGGGATCGGAGCGCAGACACCCCAGCCTCGCACAAGGCAGTCAGAGAAACCGCCACCGACCCCACCCCCATTCTGGCTGAGAAGAGGTGGAGAACCCCACCTCAGCACCCCTGCTGAGGCCCCACCCCGGGCCTGGGGAGAGAGGAGCAGCCAGGTAAGGCCAGGGGGGCAAGGGAAGTGAGCCAAGCACCTCCACTCCCTTCTCCGGAACAGCCGCTGTGATGCAGGACGAAAGCCAAGTCCCACAGAGGCCAGCAAAGGAGAAGACAGGCGTCAAATTCTTAAACCTGAAAGCCAGGATCGCACTGAAGACCCTGCTCAGAAAGCCTATCTGTTACCATGGCTCCCCAATAGGGTACCCCCCCACACACCACCACACACACACGCACACGCACACCCCAGCCCCTCAGTAATTCAAGAGGCATCAGGGACCTTCGCCCGGAGTTCCAAATGCTCGCAAGCACAACAGTCGCCTGGGAAGCAGGGGGCACTTCACCAACCCGCTGGGAAAACACCTCGCCTGGACCGGGCCCTGTGAAATGCCCCAAGCGCTCAATAACCGGGGCTGTTATGCTCGGGGTAGGGCCTTACACAGGGCAGCGTGGCTGAGACTAGTCCAGATCCCACGTTACGAGTGGAGGACCCACCCCCGCCGATGCTCCTTCCCGGCCCACGTGCCTCCCTGTGCCAGAGCCGGGAAGTCCAGCCATCCAGAGGTGGTGGCGAGAGGCGGCCACTTCCGGAAGGGGAAGCGCCCCTCGCTCCGCACCTCCCTGCCCCCTCCATCCCGGGGGAGGTGGGGGGGGG
>NW_006293779.1:9737061-9737345 GCF_000327345.1 Myotis davidii | reverse complement strand
GTCAGGGCCGGCGCTGCGGGGCGGTTCCCGGGAAAGGGCTTCAGGGGCCGAGAACAAAGCGCCCCCATTGGGGAAGGCGGGTTGGCGGCCGGCGGCCAGGGCGGGAGATCACTTTCTGGGGACCCTCAGGAGACGCTTTGTCGGCCAGGTTCCTCTCGAGAGGGGACCCACCCACCGTCCATGGTGGATACTGGCGTCCTACCCAAAGGCCTCCCCAGCCTCGGGCTCAGCATTCGTCCCTCTTCCCCCAGCTCCGCGGGGCGGGGGAGGAAGAAAATAGGAAT
>NW_006293779.1:9707406-9735882 GCF_000327345.1 Myotis davidii | reverse complement strand
TGCGCGCCAGTCTGCAGCGCCCTCTGGGCGGACACGAGCGGCCTCCAGGTGTGTGGGGCTCCCAGGTGCCGGAGGGAACGCTTCGGGCCGCGGTGCTGGCCCCCAAGTGATGGGGCTTAGACCGATGGGTCCCCCCGCGCTTGTCCGACCGCAGGTGGGCTCCCCACGCCCGCCCTCCCCCGCGCGGGTTCCCCAGGTGCTTGCGTTCTGCCTGCACTTAACACGCTGGAAGCTCAGGAGGGGTGGGGGGAGGGGGGAGGAGTGTTCAGAGTCCTCCCATGGAAGACAGTGCCCTCTCTCTTGATCCTCGGAGCTAAAAGGAAAAATAAACAGCTTGGTGTCCAGGTGACCGCGGGCCTGCTGAAGAGGCACCCACCCGTTGAGCTCCTGGTCCTTCGTGGTTCCCTGAGCTGGGCCTCAGTGTTTCCATCCCCAGTCGGGCGCCTCAGTGCAGAAGGCTACGGAAGGCCTGCGGGTGGAGTGCAAAGGGCCCTGAGAGAAGCGGGGAGAGCCGCCTGGCCTGCCTGCAATCTGTGAGGAGGAGAAATGGTGCCAAATGACCTACGGACCTGAACCTGGAGGCCAAAGATGGCATCTTCCCCACCCACCTCTGCAGCCCCGACTGGGAACCAAGGGCTCCCGCGGCTTCTTGGCCTCTCACGCTGTCTCCAGTGTTTCTCCTTACGGATTAAACATTCCCGGGTCCTGGGTTATGCGGTTCCGGACAACTGGCCTGAGTCCCCGGATTCTCCCCGCCCTCCCAGCAGCTTCCTGCATCCCCACCTCAAGCCACAGTCCTCCATCTGAGTACTAACAGCCGGGCCCCCCAAACAGCGCCCCGCCCTGTTTGGCCCCTGCTCCTGAAAACCTGTTGGACCGCAGGCAGCTCTCCCTTTTGGGGTCTCAGTTTCCCCTTGTTGTAACGTACCCCGTGAATCACAGAAGGACACCTCAAGAAGTCGAATTAAAGAGTCACATTTATTGCAATCCGGGACTATGAGAGGCCATTCCCCAAATCTCATAGTAGTAAGAGGGCCGCAAAACCAGACTTGTAGAGGCAAAGATCACAAAGGTATTGATGACATCCCAAGGTTTGGAATGAGGAACCTGGTTTGCAAAAAAGCAGTTTACAGAAGCAGAAGCAGCATGTTATCTAAATTACAGTTTTGGGTCTCCGGAACACTGAGTCAACCGGGTCATATTAACTGGAGCCCTCTGACCTTGGGATAACTGTGCTGTCCTTCCCAGGTAAAGGAGAATGTGCTTTCTAAGACCAGTGTGACCACAACCAATGGGATATTCACAGTACAATCAATAGGGTATTTAATCGAATGGGATAATTTATGTAATTCAGAAAATCAAAATAACTTTTCTATTACTTTAGCAAACAAATAAGTACAGAAACCAAACAGCAGGGTTAAAGTTAAACTATAGTTTCTACTTGAGATGATTGCTACCATACTTGACCCTCTGTGTCCAAGGGGGGTGATAGAGCCTCATCTGGGTTCGTGGGACCTGATGCGAGTCCCACTGCCTCGGTTTCTCAGGTCATCCAGCATCAGGGCAGCAGCAGGCTGGGCCCCTCCGCAGCTCAGGGAGTCCTGCTGGGCTAGAAAGTCCTTCTGACAGAAAGCTATGCGGGTGTCTGCAGTCTGGTTAGCTCTCTTGTCTTTTTAACCCAATATGGAGGAAATATTGGTCAGTTTGGAATCTTGTCTTTCTCTACCGCACAAAATAAAAAAACTGGAGTTGGGAGGGTGTGCTAGTGGGGTTTTTTTTGTATTATAGAAATTACCAGTTTATTGTTTCTTTCAGAATCTATTTTTTTTTAACTATATTTTATTGATTTTTTACAGAGAGGAAGGGAGAGGGATAGAGAGTTAGAAACATCGATGAGAGAGAAACATTGATCAGCTGCCTCCTGCACACCACCTACTGGGGATGTGCTGGCAACCAAGGTATATGCCCTTGACCAGAATTGAACCTGGGACCCTTGAGTCCGCAGGCTGACGCTCTAGCCACTGAGCCAAACCGGCTAGGGCTTTCAGAATCTATTTGCTCCAGATCAATGTGTATTTCTTTGGGCCAATTAGGAAGAGACGGGGCCCCAAGAATGACACATATACAGAGAAGGGAAGTAGAGGGTCAGGACACGCCTTGAGCCGGCTGACCCCTGGCCTGCTGTGATCATCCAACACATCTCGCGGAAGCCACGTGCCCCTCGCCATCACCAGCGTGGGCAGCACAACACTGTCTTAAAATCCTATGTGTAGTGTTCACAGATTACATGAATGTGCTATAAAAGTACATTTTCCAACGGGAGGAAAATGGAGTGGGGGCAGTGAGGAGAGCATTTAAGTTTATTATGTATTCCTAGATGCTTATGAGAACATATACTTTAACGTTTTAAATTGGAAGTTATTTCCTAAATCAGTGAAGATGCTTTCAACCTCGAGTAACAGCTCCCATTCAGACTATTTGAGTAATAGGGCAATTATGGCACCCGGCCAGTGTGGCTCGGTGGTTGAGCACTGGCTCATAAACCAGGAGGTCATGGTTTGATTCCCAGTCAGGGCATATGCCCCGGTTGCGGGCTCGATCCCCAATGGGGGGCATGCAGTGATCAATGATTCTCTCTCATCAATGTTTCTGTCTATCCCTCTCCCTTCCTCTTTCTAAAATCAATAAAAACACATTTTTCAAAATAGGACAATTATTGCATGTACCTGTACCTGCATAATCCACTGAACAGCCCAAACCTCCACAGCACTGAAACGAAGGCCCTCCCACCCTTCGGCTCTGCCACCCGTGTTGCTCCATCCTCAGAGTGGTGGCAAGACGGGCATTGTTTCCAGGCATCAGAGCTAACAGAGTCATGCCCGCAAACAAGGCCCCCTTCTAGTGTTTTCCTCAGGAATAAGGAAATAGCTCCCTGAAGCCCCCCTCTACACACACACACACACACACACACACACACACACACACAACACAACACACAACGCACTTCTTTTCCCACCTCACTGGCCTGAAGTGGGTCCCATGCCTTCATGAAGCCATCACTAGGATGAACGTCAGCACCAGTGTGGGTGTGGATTCACCTTCAATGGCTCGGGGAAGCCATGGCCACGGCCATTCAGTACTTTGACTTCTTAAAGAGTATGTGTAAGATGCATGTAAGGGCATTCTGCTTCGAGATGATACAAAACACAAAAAATTAAAAATGGAATTATCGCCGTAACCGGTTTGGCTTGCTGGATAGAGCGTTGGCTTGAGGACTGAAAGGTCCCAGGTTCGATTCCAGTCAAGGGCATGTACCTGGGTTGCGGGCACATCCCCAGTGGGAGATGTGCAGGAGGCAGTTGATCGATGTTTCTCTCTCATCAATGTTTCTAGCTATCTCCCTTCCTCTCTGTGAAAAATCAATAAAATATATTTTAAAAAATAAAAATAAAAATGGAATTATCATATAATCTAGCAAGTCCACCTCTGGGCATATACCCCAAAGAATTAAAAGCAGGGACCGAACAGATATTTGCACACCCATGTGTATAGCAGCTCTATTCACAATAGCCCCAAAGGTGGAAGCCATCCAAAAATCCATTGACAAATGAATGGATAAACAAAATGTGGTAAATACATACAATAGGGTATTATTCAGTCCTCAAAGGAGGGAAATCCTGTCACATGCTACAACCCCTGTGAACCTTGAAGACTTGAAGCTAAGTGAAATAAGCCAGTCACAAAAGGACCAATACACATGTATAGAGTAGTCAAGTTCAGAGGCAGAAAACAAAGGTGGCTGCCAGGGATTGGAAGGATGGGGGAGGGGCACGAGGCATTATTTTTTAATGGATATGGAGTTTTATTTTGGGAAGACAAAGAAAGTTCTGGAGATGGATGGCGGTGGTTTTTGCACAACAATGTGAAATTACTTAATGCCACTGCACTGTACACTTAAATGGTTAAAATGGTAAATTTTATGCTATGTTCAATTTACAAAAAATGCAAAAAAAAAACCCACCCCACTCTCAATTGCTAAAAAATAAAAAATAATAAACACCTGTGCAACTACCACCCAGTTCATCAGTTCTTAACATGATGTCTTTTTTCTTTTCTTTCTTTCTTTTTTTATAATATATTTTATTGATTTTTTACAGAGAGGAAGGGAGAGAGACAGAGAGCCAGAAACATCAATGAGAGAGAAACATCGATCAGCTGCCTCCTGCACATCTCCTACTGGGGATGTGCCAGCAACCCAGGTACATGCCCTTGACCGGAATTGAACCCGGGACCCTTCAGTCCGCAGGCCGACGCTGTATCCACTGAGCCACACCAGTTTCAGCTTCTTTTCTTTCTTTATGAAATGAAACATCACAGATTCAACTGAGTTTTCTCAGTCGTGTTTTGAGGTGTGTCCGTGTTGACACATGTGGCTCTGGGTCATTTATCTTGATTGCTGTATTATAATTCATCACGTGCGCATGCCGTGCTCTATGAATCCCTGGACATTTACTTGTTTCCAGCTTTTCAAAGCTACACGCAATGCTACCGTCAATTCTGTACCTTTCTCCTTGAGTGCACGTGAGCCTTTCTCTGGAACAGTGGTTCTCAACCTTCCTGATGCCGCGGCCCTTTAATGCAGTCCGTCATGTGGTGACCCCCAATTTCATTGTTACAAATTGAACATAATTAAAGCATAGTGAGTAGTCACAAAAACAATATGTAATTATATATGTGTTTTCTGATGGTCTTAGGCGACCCCTGTGAAAGGGTCGGGTCGTTCGACCCCCAAAGGGGTCGCGACCCACAGGTTGAGAACCGCTGCTCTAGAAGTAGCCGGAGTGCCTGGGTTTTAGGAATAAATAGCGTCACCTTTCTTACACACTGCTCCAGGTGATTTCTCTAAACACACTGCTTCCAAAGGGCTTCTAGCAATTTTCACTCCGGGCAAGAGTTGTGAGAGCTCCCATTCCTCTCCATCCTCTGTATGACCTGGCATTTATTGGACCTTTTCTCTTTTGCCAGCCTGACGCAGGTAAAATGATATCTCATTGTCACTGGATTTTGAATGGCCCTCCCTTTATGAAACATTTTGCCGGAGCCCTTTGTTGCTGACTGCTCGTCCGGGCACTCCCGGCTGCTTCCCACATCTGTTTTCCTCCCCTTTTCCAGTAAAAGCACTCCTAAATGTCAGCTGGCCTCACGGCCACTGGAAATACAGACTCTTCCCCGCACCTCCTACAGCTCCATGGAGCCACGTGATCAGGGCTGAGGCAGAAGTGCTGCATGTATGTGCCTTCGGGGAAGTGTCAGAGGAAGGAGGCATGTCTGTCTCCGTGCCTCTTCTCTTTCCTCTTGGCTGGAATGCAGATGTGATGGCTGCAGCTGGAGCAGTCATCTGGGACCAAGAGGCCATGCCTGACAGAGGAACGGGCTAGAAGGAGTGAGGGTCCCTGGCCCAGGAGGCACCACGCCAGCCCTGGACTGCCCACCCAGACATGCACACGACGGAGAAAGACACCTCTGCGTTGCTGCCCTGGTCTCCTGGCTTTTCTGTCCCTGGCCAGCAAATCTAATCCTAACAATACGCTGTCAATTCCTCCTTCTATATACGACCAACAGGGTGCCGGGAGGACAGTTTCCCCGGGGAGAAGGGAGAGAGAAATGTCTCTCAGATGCCATCAGCAAAGGTCTGCAGGCCCTGGCCGGGTAGCTCTGTTGGTTAGAGCATCATCCTGATACGCCAAGGAAGTGGGTTTGATCCCTGGTCAGGGCACATACAAGAATCAAACAATGAAGGCATAAATAAGTGGAACAACAAGCCGATGTTTCTCTCTCTTGCCCTTCCTCGCTCTCTCTCAAATCAATTTAAAAAATTTAAATAAATTAATAAACACCCAGGGACCCAGCCAGTCTCCCAGTGCTGGACTGCCTGTTAGATTCTGGATTTGACTCAAGGCACCTAACAACCTCTGTCCCCAAAAGCAGTGGAGACCAGAGGGCCTTGTTTGAGGAAGGAAGTGTTTTCAGAGTCGGCAGCCCCGGCTCCTCGGGGCCCCTCTTCGGGGTGCAAGCTCCACGGCCCCGACCTGCGTGGGGCTCTGTGGAAGCCCCTGTCCCACACCGACTGGGGGGTGCTTGTGTCCACTGTGAGGTGTGGGAACTGAGGACTGTGGGAAGTTGGCTGCTTTTAAGCAACGAATACGTTTGCTCTGACAGGTGTTGAGAACTGCTCTGCTCTCTCCCACGCTCAGGAAGCTCTGAAACCACAGGTGAAGGGGTTATTTTGAGTGGACTTGACAGCCATTCCTCACTTCCTGTCCTCACCTCCCAACCCTTTCCCCCTGCCCCCCGCCACCCTGCCCTCCTTCACTGTGTCCATTTCTCATGAATAGTTTCCCACGCCTTCTCAGTTGCCTCTAGTATTTGCTAGAATGTCAGCAGGAGGGAGAAAGAATGAATACATCACTGGAATTTACACGTCCAAATCGGAAAATTCACCTCCCCCAAGTGGTCCCATTGGGAGACTGATGCTGCCCATCCCATCAGCCCAGGATAGCTTCCTCCTCCTGCCCTCCTTCTCCCTCCTCCCCTCCTCTCCTTCCTCCCTCCCCTCCCCTCCTCCTCCTCCTCTTCCCCCTTCCTCCTTTCCCTCCTCTTCCTCTTCTTCCCCTCTCCCCCCCCCTCCTCCTCCTCCTTCTCCTTTCTGAGGAGGGTGGAGATATTGCTTTGGTAAATGTGTCCAGAGCCCCAGTGATGCCCCGCTCCAGGAAGCAACACTCCGCGAGCCTTCCAGGTAAATTGGGATTCCTGGAGCTGTGCTCTCGGACTTCGCATCTGCTGGCTCCCAGCCTGGATGGTGGCCCTGGAAGGGGGCCATGCGGCAGCGTGACAGCCACTGGAGGACCTGCCGGGATCAGCCCAGATGCTGGAGATACACAAATAGAACGTAAGATCCTCAAGTCCGAGGAGGACACACGCTTTGGAGAGAGACATATAAACAATCATAACACAAAGAAGTGCCTGTCACACCACCCTGTATTCCCAGCAGCTGGCAGGGACAATGGATTCGGAATACAGAGAAAACCTTCCAGAAGGTCCCAGGGAGAGGGAGAAGCCATCAGAGCGCGTGTTCAGATGAAGGAAGGTGACTTGGGCTGTGGATTAGTTCCCCGTGGCTGCGGAAACACATTCCTGACTACGAATCTGGTAGCTTAAAATGTCGATGAGAGGGGGCCACGTAGGAAACCTGACAAGCTCACAGGAGGCCTGCGTGGCGGCCTTACAAACTCAGAGACCAGAGTCACCACATCGCACGGTCTGCACATGAAAATTCCTAGCTAAAGGCAGGCCACGACTGGTAGTCACATCCTGGGCTTGTAGCGTCCTTGACAAAGGTCAGTCTTTCCCATAAGTATGTCTGTCTACTGTCCTTTTGCATCTGAGATAACATGCCTTTGGAATGTTAGAGCATCCCTCAGGGCACACCCACGCATCAGAGCAGGAGACCACACAATCCCTCCTTGGTATCCTATTCCCGAATACCATCTCCACGTGCTGTAAATGGTAATTATTAACCATCCACACTCACCAATATACTAGTAAAAGTACGTCTTTCCGTTTCACTTTTAGCCAGGCCTAGAGATTTCCCTGTGTTGCCTTCTCCCACCCACTTAACCTACCACCGATTAAGGTCATGTAACCCCTCTTATGTCTCCTCGTTTGACGCTAACATATAAAATAAGCTTCAAAACGTCCATTTTCTCAATTCCTTGGGATTTTGTTTCCTGGCAGTTGTCAGCTTGGCTCAAATAAACTCATGAAAATTCTCTACAGGTTTGGACAGTTCTTACAGCAACAAAAATAACACAGTTTTATTCCCTTACTGCCTGGAAGCCAGAAATCCCAAATCAGTTTTACTGGGTCGAAACCAAGGGATCAGCAGGCCTGCACTCCCTCCAGAGGCTCTACGAGAGAATCCGTTCCTCTCCCAACTTCCAGGGGCTGCCAGCATTCCTCGGCTTGTGGTGGCAACACACGTACCTTAAGCGCCAACATCTTCATTCTCTTTCTGCGTTATCTTCACATCACCGTCTCTTCTGTGATAAAAACTCCCTCTTATAAGGATACAGGTGATTGCATTTAGAACCCACGTGGATAATCCCCCCATCTAAGGATGCTTACCTGAATCACATCTGCAAATCTGCAAAGACCCCTCTCCGCCCATTCTTATTTTCATTTATTTTTATTTTATTTTTTGCCATGGAAGGTAACATACACAAGTCCCAGAGATTGGGACATGGCTATTTTGGGGACTATTATTTAGCCAACCACCGGCAGATAGAGTAGAGCGAGGCCATGCCAGGTGGGAAACCCAGCAGAGAACAGGCAAGGAAGCAAGAAAGAGGTTCAGAATGTGCAGGAACTGGAGGGGATCTGAGTGGCCTGGATAGGCCAGAGCACAGGCCCTTTGGCCAGAGCTGGGTCACATGGAGACAGCCTGTGTCACTTTGCGAGCCACCGGTGGGCGGGCCTTGGCCAGAGGAGTCACTGACCTTTCAGAGCAGAGGAGGGGCTCGATGACAAGGTCCACACGTTAGAAAGTCCTCTGCCACGGCAGGCGGAAGACGGCAGGTGGGCACACAGGGAAGGCAGCGGAGGGAAAGGACCACGCCTGCCTTGAGGGGTGGCAGTGAAGACGGGGAGATGGGGAAGGGGCAGGAATGAAAACTATGGAAGAGGCAGAATGCAATTAGGCTGGGGGATGGATGAGGGAGAGGATGGGTGAAATTTTGAAAATCAGTGGTAGTATCATTCCATCTGGTCTATGTTAACAGAGAGGCCAAACCGAGGGTGCAGTGGCTGCGGGGACCGGGGCAGTGATGGGCGCTGAAGTCTTTCATTAGCTCCCCCCGGTGGCTCTTGACTCAGTTCTGGGTCATCTCCAGAGCAACCTTTGTTGGAGGCTTGGACCGGAAGCTCTTCTGAAGGTAGGTGTGCCGATGCCAGCCACACCCTCCCAGGTGTAATCTGGCTGATTCACCCTGAGCCACTTCCTAGGGTGGGGTGGCTTGCCACAAACCCCGTTTCCCCTCTTTCCTGGTCCTCCTGCCCAGGACCCGGTGTTTGAGAAGCTTCTGGCTGGCTGTGACTCAGCCCCCTGCCGGGAGGAAGTGCTGATTCCTTGCACTTAGGGCAGGTAAGCTGCAGGCCAGTTCTTTCTCACCTACTTACCCTCTCAGCTAGCAACTGTATGCACTTTCCTGTTGCAAATTCTTAGCGGCTATTTTAGCTGTGTGTCCTTGAGCAAGTAACTTAACCTCTCTGTGCCTTACTTTGTTCCTCTATGAATTGGAGAAATGCTAGTGCCTACCTCAGAGAGTTGTTGTGAGGATTAAATCAGCACTGTGAAGGGCTAGTACAGTACCTGGCACACAGGTAAGTGCTGCCTGAACCTTAGTGATGTTGAAGATGTGACTGTGGGACTGGGAGAGGCAGACACACTTGGGTTTGAACCTTAGTTTTACAGTCCTCTCCCCACACAACCTGGGGGAAATCCCTGAAACGGTCTGAACTCAGATTGTGGCGATTAAGTGAAATAATGCACTTTACCTGGCATCAGACCAGGGAAATAGAAATAATTCTTAGAGAAGTTAGGCAATCTCAAGCCCCCAGGAGACTCTGGCGTGGGTTCCGAAGGTATTCCTGAGCTCAGGGTCGCCAGGCTGTAAAAGGCGGGATGTTACGTAGGAGCAGGTGCCTGTGTGAGGTGAGCTTTACCTCCAGCCTCAGGAGGCCTGTGCAAATTCACTTCTCAGCCAGACTCCCTCACCGAGACTGTATTAGGCAGAGGTTGCACACTGGGAGCCCGCAGCTCTGCGTTGGGCCTGTAGACATTTGCTCTCACTGTGCTTAAAAGGAGACTTTTGCTGGGCCGTGTGGCTCAGTGGTTGAATGTCAACCCATGTACCAAAAGGTCCCCGGTTCGATTCCCGGTCAGGGCACATTGCTCGGGTTTCTGGGCTTGATCCTTAGCCGAGAGCCTGCAGGAGGCCGCCAACTGTGTTGATGCATCGATGCTTCTCTCTCTCCCTCTCCCTCTTTCTCTCAAACCAGTAACATTTCTTTTTTTTTTTTTTTAAAGGAGATTTCCTTAAGGGAATTGCACATAATCCAGCTTTCTAAATTTCCCCACGTGGCTATCACTATGGCTCAACTCTCAAGGCAGACACCTACCAATGATCCACGGTGGCTCTTTAACCAGCAAAACATTGATTTGTTGGCAGAACTCTCTTTCACTGAAGCATAACCACACAATAGAGGGCGCGCTCACACTGCCCAGCGGAAAGGACGCAAGGGCTGGCTGTGCGGAGTGGCAGAAACCAAGCGATGTCCTGACCAGTCTGACTTCCACATTTCAGCAGCTTCTGGGTCTCACATGCTTTTCCAGTGGCACAGGTGTGTGTGTGTGTGTGTGTGTGTGTGTGTGTGGTGTGTGTGTATCTCCACCACGCTGCTTTCAATTTCCTTGTCATCTCCATTATGGCAGCTGGATACCTCTGAGCAGGGCTTCTATTACTTATATTAGAACCAAGAAAAAATATTAAAATGCTGTAAAGTTACTTAATCATATCTTCAATAGTTTTTCTACTGAGTCAGTGATTTTTCTGCAACTTTAATCAAGAGCTTGTTTGCAGAAACATAAAGGAGCTCCAAACCAAATGTTTTGAGGTGGTCATGCAGGCAAATTAAAAAAACAACCACCATAAAACTTTTTCGTTAACTCACTACAGCAGGAGTCAGAGTCCTCACTGGCCCTGTGTGTCACATATTCTCATTTAACCCTCAATTTTAGGAGGTGGGTATCATTTCCCTTTCCGACACCACCAGGAAACTAAGGCTTAAAAGATACAACTGTTTACCTAGTAATGTAAAAGCGAAAGGGTTTGGAACCTGGGCATTCTAATTCCAGAGTCCAAACTGATGCATTACACCCTGATGTCCAAGAAAATTTGAACTAATGTTAGTTTAGCAAATTCCTCAATTACCAAGTAGAATACAGGTCAACTTCATTTGGCTTAAGATCCTGGTAAATAACTAGGAAAAGAATTTCTATCACTGGAATGTAAAAGAAATTGTCTACAGAACTTGGAGGTAAAGTTCAACAAAAATTTTAAGCTTGTATGATCTACTAGAGGCCCAGTGCACGAAATTTGTGCACTGGGGGGGGGGGTGCAGGGGAGAGTCCCTTCAGCCAAGCCTGTGCCCTCTTGCAGTCCGGGAGCCCTCTGGGGATGTCTGGGGAGTGGGCCTAAGCCGTCAGTTGAACATTGTTAGTGCTGCTGCGGTGGGAGAGGCTCCTGCCACCGGCACTGCGCTTGCCAGCCGTGAGCTTAGCTTTTGGCTCAGTGGCGCTCCCCTTGTGGGAGCACACTGACCACCAGGGGCATCTCCTGCATTGAGTGTCTGTCCCAATGGTCAGTGCACATCATAGTGATGTCAATTTGCACGTTAGCCTTTTATTACATAGGACTAGAGGCCTGAGGCTGAAATTTGTGCAAGAGTAGGCCTTACATCCCCCAGCTGCCGGCACCGGCTTCCCTCGCAGCCCTGGCTTTGTCCGGAAGGTCATCCAGGACATCCAGTCTAATTAGCACATTATGCTTTTATTATACTGTAGCTGTTAGGTTCTTGGCATCAAGTATCCCTCAGATCCAATGTTCTGTGGGAAGTCAGGATATTATTCCTCCTTCACAGGTAACTTCAAGGCCTAGAGCAGTGACGGCAAACCTATGACCCGCGTGTTAGAGGTGACACGCAAACTCATTTTTTTGGTTGCTTTTTCTTTGTTAAATGTAATTTAAATATATAAAATAAATATCAAAAATCTAAGTCTTTGTTTTACTATGGTTGCAAGTATCAAAAAGTTTCTATATGTGACACAGCACCAGAGTTAAGTTAGGGTTTTTCAAAAAGCTGACACGCCGAGCTCAGAAGGTTCGCCATCACTGGCCTAGAGGGTTGTTTGCCCACATTCCTCAGGGCCCAAGCTAGGCCTACCTGCCTGCCTCCCTCCTTGGGAGCACTGGATGCCACAGAACTCCATTCCTTCTCACCCGTTTTCACAGATGAATTTACTGAAAGCCGGGGCACCAGCTCCCCCTCAGATATGTTAGTCGGGTCCTCCTAAGTATGGTAGACAGTGAATAGTGCTCCTTAGGGGTTTCTCTGCCCTCCCCCTAAACCTGAGAAACCAATCATAAGGGCAAGTAGAATACCACGTTTAGGTTACTAAGCAAAGAGTGGGAGGGTATATTATTGACTTCCTTTTGAAAATCTTAATTTCCATCACTACGAACTGGGGTACGTCAACAATTTCATAAGGGTTGATTGCAGCTCAGAATAGAGCCAAATCAAGGTAACATGAAAACTGAGGATATACAATGTGTACAATGAAAATTCCTTTTCACTTGTATGTAATCTCCATTTGGATGCTATCAAATTATGTGTGGTTTTTACTTTAAATAGCTATAGAAGGGATAGGAAAAGGGAAATAGCATTAGCATTAGTTGTGAATTAGGTAATTCTTAAGATCAATGAGGATTTAGAACTAGTACTACCCTGGGGTAAAGCACTGAACTTCTGAGTTCACAAACCCAAAATGTATAATCACTCTATGTAACTAGACAGAAATCCTGAAATTGATCAAAAGTGAGGACTGATACCATGAGAGGGATCAGTTGCTCCAGACTGGTGACCATGCAATAAAAATATTTTTTGTTTTCCTTAAGTCAGAATAAACTTGAATGGGCAATCTGAATTAAACTGAGGTACAAAGGGGTATTTATCTAGAGAAAAACACAAGACCAGATTTATTTCATACAATGTTATTCACACATTTTTCATTTTCTAATTTATACATAATATACAAAGAAGTGAAGATAACATTATTTCATATGAACCAATAAGAGCCAGGACTTAAGACAAACTGGTCCAGAAACAATCCATGTTGAGACACTCAAGAGTGAAGCCTCAGTGGCTCTGCCCCGTTAAGTTCCTTTATTCTGAAAAGCCATTTTCAGATTTTGTCAAAGCTCCATGCCAACTTTTATTAATAGTGAAATCCCAGGTGGGTACCAACAATGGCAGACCACACCATGTCTACCAGGACACATCCTTTTCTAGAACAGGCCCCAAGTACTGGGACGATTAGGTTGTCAGGACACAGGGGACCCTCAGTCCCCCAGAAGAGGGTTGCTTCCCAGTGTGCTCGTCTCTAGGACTTTCCTCATTTGCAGAGGTAACTGCCTGTGCCGACAGAGGCCACGGATAAAGGGAAATCAGGAATTCAACTGTGCAAATCCAAGAAAGTCACTACCAATCTCCAACTAGGACAACTTGGATCCTAAAACCATGAGCTGATTGATACTGGGAACAAAAATTGGAGGCGGTGCCAAGACACTAAGGCTGGCAAAACAAAGGCGAGAAGGTGGGAGAGCAGCTTTGCAGGGGAAGCACTGCCACGGTGACTGGGACGTGATGAACCAGTGTGACTCTGAGAGGTGACAGTGACAAGTGGTTGGATTTAATGGCCTCAACATGGAATGTTGGGTTAAAAAAACAAGAGCAACTCAAAGAAAATATGAAAAAGTATGCCTGGCATCCCAAACTTCATGCCATTATTTTTAGGTTCATGATATGAGCAGCTCAGTGATAAAACCTTTATATTCAATATTGTGCTCAAAAGATTGCTTTTCTTCTGCAGACTTCCTAGTAAAAATCCCTTACATGTTCCATCTAAAGAGATAGCATGGTTCATTAGTTTTCAGCACTAAACATAAGTGGGTCAACATAAATGTTTTATACAAAATACTGACTTCAACAAAATACAAAGCACTTTCTTTATCTTTCAGAAACTGAATATACAAAGCAATTTTTCCAAAATATTTTCATAGGCAAAGGATTAAAAACGATTTTAATTATACACATATGGTCACAATTTTGCCTTAAAAAGATTGTTGGGAAATGTACATAAGGCCGCTTGTAAATGTACATCATGTTACTGTTATGTCTTATGTCCAGAGAAAAAAATGTTATCATACAGATTTGCTCTTACTTGGGAGTAGGCTATCCAAAAATACAGTACTCTTCTGTACAAAGAAAAAAGTCACATCACATTTAATAAGATGGAAAAAGCATTGGCCTCCATGTTAACCAAATATCTCAGTCCAATACTTTCTATTATGCACAATACCCTGACTTCTTGAAAGGGATCCAAATCCTAGCATGTCCATATTAACTATGTTATAAAACAAAATGTTTCTCATAATAATAAAAAGAAAGTTGGTTCATACTTCTGAAATCATATAAAGATAAAAAAATTTTAAAAAATCACTCTTGATTTGGAGAAATTTACATTATACAACACTATATGCCAGGTCAAAGAGGGCAGGGACATAAATGTACACTAAAATGCAAATGTTTCCCAAAGAGATAAAACAAATTCCATTTACAGCATGATGGTTTACAAATGTACACCTGTACAACCAAGGAAAGCATTACTACTAAATTAGCAAGGCTTTTATAATAAACACTGAAACAAGATTTGCTTTTCCAAATTGTAAACTTACCATCTATTACTACACACACAATGCATATATTTATAGGAAGCAAAAAAGGCTATCTGAATATGTAATCATGCTTAAATGTTGAGCTATCAAATTCACTTTTCAGTGGCCCCCTTTTCACCTCTATCTGGTTCCTACTTTCTGAAATCTACTATGAAAAAGCAAAATAAGCTCAACACTTCCTCAACATGTCCTTGTAATTCTATAAGCAAAACAATACACAAATTTCCACTCTTTCTCATTGCAAACCAAACCGAAAAGTTAAAATGGGACTTAACTTTCCGTTTAGTGCACTTAACTCGATGGAAGTGTCACCATGATTTTGTTTTTTGTTTTTTTCTATCTCTTACAACAATTACATATGTTAAGTATATACAATACTTCTGTACATTGCCAGAGACATTTTAGGGCAGTATTTGATTAAAACCACATCCACTGTAAATAATGTTAAGTTCTTTTCATCTCAAATCATTTAATTCTTATCTTACTTGCTGAATTTTATTTGCATGATAGATTGTGAATTACCAAAATACAACTTAACTTTTTAAAAATATTAATAATATTTATGTAGTTGATTGTTAATCTGTTATAAAAGGCTTCACATAAAGGACAAAAAAAATGACTATATTTCTATATACATCTCTATAAACCTGTTGTGCTATGGGGTCCATAGACCTACCAGACTGCAAGCCAGTTTATTAAAAGAATACTGTACTTTTTCCTTTAAAAACTACTTTTGTGGCTTTACAAGGTAAAAATTTACAAAATATGTGACAGCTTTTTTTTGATACAGTTACATCATATACAGGCATTCTGTGCTTTGCCAGCAATCCAATCTGATAGGTCTCCACTCAGGGCGAAATATCATTTATAATTCACCACTCCCACCCCCCAAATATACACAAGAACCTTAAAAAATTTACAAATGGATGAATAAAGTCAATAAATAGTTTTGCTTTAAAAAAAATTTTGACGATTCATAGTTGAGTTGTGTTTTGATAATTCACAAAAGAAACGTTCTTTTCACATGGTTATGGTTACATTATCTTCTTTCTCTTTTTTCTTTATAGCATTCCATTTGGTGGTCCTCCAATAGGCCCCAGATCTGGGCTATTTTTCAAATAGTATTTTTCCAACTTGGCCAGTATATGCTTCCCGTATGTGTATTTGCGCAAAGTAGTAATGTGAGGTCGAATCTGAAAAACAAATAATCTGCTTAGGACATGTTCTTTTAGTTTCTGATTTCTTAAAAAAAAGTGCCCCATAGCCAAGTAATTTAGAATAATAATTGGGATTTTCAAAGAATAGCAGAGGAGCTCTAAGCGCAGCAGGGGAGTATCTCTAGTGAGCTACCACAGTCTAGGAAGGCAGAATCTTACAACTTGAGCCAGCTGGACAAAAAAGCAATTCAAAATAAAGCAGAAAACATACGCAAATGGTCAGATGTGTGATGGCTACTACATTTAAGATGTTCAATATCTTACTAAATGTGTTAACACTCAAAATCTAATAGGTTTGAAAATATAAATGAAAGAAATCATAACATTATCTTCCCATTTAGATAGGCAAGAACTTTATAAATAATTGGTAGTTATGAGATAAATGTAAAACAGGTACCCTTTTCATATACTGACTAAATAGATGTGCAAACTGAGAGCAACTTGGCAGTACCTATTAAAATATAAAATGTTTACATACCTTTACCAGCAATTCCACTCTAAATATTTTCCTTACAAAAAAATTTATGCAAACATTCATATAAAGCACTGCTGATTACAGTTAAAATATTAGAAATTGCCCAGACAGCTTTGACCTATGAACCAGGTCACCTCGATTCCCAGTCAGGGCATGTGCCCAGGTTGTGGGCTTGTACCAGTAGGGGACATGCAATGATCAATGATTCTCTTTCATCATTGATATTTCTATCTCTCTTTCTGAGAGGTAGAAAATTAATACATCAGCTGAAAAATGTTAAAAATCAGAAGGCCAAAAATATTTATGATCATACAAGATCATTTTCTCTTTAATATAAAGAGGAATCCAAAGAGGTTACATATGTTGTTCCATTTTTTAAATGGCTAAATTTAGAAAAAGATCAAGATATTCAAATATTATTTCCTCCAGTGTTCTTTTTAACAGATTTTCCTATGGAACTTGATGTCTTTACAAAATTATTAGATTCTAGGAAGAAGATACAGAGAAAAAACAACTTAACTGATTTAAAACAATCAAACAAACATAAACTCTGTCCCTGGAAAATTTATTACGTTATTGAGAAAATCAATGTTCGACCCATGTAAAATGGCAAATCAAGTATACTGAAATAAGATGGGGAAGGGAAGAACAATGCTAAAGGTAGATAAACAGATAAGAAATGAATCTGATTTTACTGAGCACATTACCTTAAGAATTTAATAAAGGGTACACCATACTAACCTAAAATCAGGGTATCAATACATTCCACCACCACCCCAGTTATAACATAGATAAGGAAAATTAAAGCCTAGGGAAATTAGATGCATAGCCTAAAGGCACACCAATTGAATCAACTGTTTTCAGAGCTATTAAGTATATTACCTTGTGCATGATTATCTTTCTCTGAGCAGGTTCAGCCATATCAATCATCTTCTGAATCACATAATTGGCATACTGGTCCTTCATCATGGTGTATAAGGCACTGTGAGGACCGTCATTCTGGCAGCACACTTCATCAATCAGTAAAGCTCTCTCAGCACGGGAGGCATGAGTAACACACTTTTCTACTACATTGCTGAAAATTAAAGCACATACACAAGAATTTACTCAATACACTGGAAGAGAGAAGAATCAAGATGGGAATCTCTTGTAATTTTCTTACAATTACTTTTAAAACAAATTGACATCACAGAGGACACATATTGGACTTCCACAAGTTTAATTATGGGTCTCTTAAAATCGTAATTAAAATTATAATTTTAAAACGGGGAAACTAGGTTATTAATAAGGTTTGAGACTTTCACAAACATGCACTAAATAAATTAAATTTGCATTTACTCAGAGGTCTTGGGGACATAATTTTCTAACTACAGATTTCAGAAATAGAAACTAATTTGTCATGTAGATTCTTTAAGAATAAAAGCAATGTTCTGCATGTCCTTTTTGACTCTATTAAAGAAAAGATTGTATTTCAATGTTACGTTCTATATGCATTTCTGTGCTTACTAATAAAAACCAAAGAGTTGAAAGAAGATCCTTAGAATTAGAAAATAATGCAATACCTGGCAAATTTGTGTTGACTCAGGGCTAAGACCTTTCCTCTGATTTCGGAAACAATTTTGCTCTTGTCTTCAGGTCGACCATGTTCCAGTACATGCTGAATAACATAATTTCCATACTGATCCTAAGTACAGATATTTAAAAATTATTTTAAGTCATTCCTTAAGAATGATTATTCTTTAAAAAGATATTAACCATTTTTCTAAAAAATACAGTATACGTACTCAGGAGAGTACACTAGCTTTTGTCTCACTGTGTTTCTACAGTGTATTAACTTAAGAAAATTATTATATCTTAAAAAAATAAATCAGAACCATTTAAGTATATATACATAAACATTTCATATTATGAGGGAGCTTATACCTGGACTAACTGCTCAGTGTGTTGGTGGAGTTCTTCTAAGATAGGCAAAGTCTGTTCTGCAGTGCAGTGCTCTAGGATGCGCTGGATCACTCTGCACCCGTAAGGATGAGTTGAAAGTACAAACACCTTAAAAAAATGGGAAGAATTAAAATTTCCTTTCTCTGACACTCTGAATTAATTTAAATAAAATGGTGGGGAATTCACATTTAATACATCATCAAATTTGTTTGGATTTTCCCATTGTAACACACATTCAATTTAAAAATATGATTTTCAAATTGCATTAATCCATGGGGTGTTCAATATGACTTAACAGATATTTTGATTAAAAGGAAACTAAACAGAAGATGAAAGACATGTAATAATGAGGAGAAATGTACTGTGGGGTGAGGACAGTGCACACTGTAATTAGAAACTATTAATTACAATGTATTAGTTACTAATTAATATTTGTCTTTTATTATACAGTTTTAAGTTTTCCTCATTCTTCTCCCAAGAAATTTGAAAAAAATTAGTGTACAATTCTAACAGAGGTTATCTTTACTTCTTAAAGTAATGTAATTAAACTCATATTTCTATTTCTCAGCTTCAAAAAAATGAAGGTATTGACTCACTCTGTAATAGAGGCAGAAATGAGTGTACATTCACTATTCTGTCCCCTATTTTTTATGTGAAAGTACTGGGAATTATCTTGTGACTTATGAAAAATGTGTCAACACTCAAAATCTAAAATAATGCCCTGCTAACTAGGTAGAAGCGAAAAAAAACCTCTTACTTGTCCTTTGAAAGCATCAATGATGAATTGTAGTGACTGTGGCTGAACACATTCAATACATTTTTGTACAACATGGTTCCCATTCTGATCTTTCACACATTTGAGTACATGACCATCCAGCTCCTTTACCATTTCACTCTGCAGGAGAAGATGACATTTAAATAACTGCCTCATCAAACAACATTAACAGGATTACAAATATTGAAATGAGAACAAAAGTATAATAAAAATTTTGTTTGCAGTTTTTTTCATATGTAAGTTTAACCCTTCCCCACAAAGTATAATTTGCAGAAGCCAATAAGGTGAAAATTACTAAAACATTTTGCAAGATTATAATTTGAATACTAGCTGAAATATAACCTAGTGATGAATTGGCCATATTTAAACTATCTTCACTGTGTACGTCTTCTACTCATCTTTCTCAGCTGACAACTAATATAACTCATTCAGAACTTTTTCTCTACTTAGCACTATTCTTCCCCAAAATAATTATTTTAAATGCATGAGTCCAGCAGCATGGCTCAGTGATTGAGCGTCTACTTATGAACGAGGAGGTCATGGCTCAATTCCCGGTTAGGGTACATGCCTAGGTTGCAGGCTCGATTCGCAGTAGGGGGTGTGCAGATGATTCTCTCTCATATTGATGTTTTGATCTTTCTCTCTCCCTCTCCCTTCCTCTCTTAAATCAATAAAAAATACATACATACATACATATATACATATATATATATATTTCAAAAACAATACCATTATTCATTAACTGGTTCATGTAAAGCTTACTCCCAAGAGTTTTATACTTCCAAATATTAAAGAAACTTAGAATAACTTTAAAGTATCTATACCAGTCTGAGACTGCAGAGAAGGTCTAAGGTACTACATCATCAAATTTGTTGATATTTCCCCACTGTAACATATGTTCAATTTAAAAATTATTTTCATCAGTTATGAGAAAAATTCCAAGTATGTGATTTTCAAATTGCATTAATCCTTTAACTTAAAATATTTAGATTTTCCATCCAAGAACATGGTATATTTCCCATTTAATATATATGTATCTTCTTTTAAAGAATTATAAATCTTGTTAATTCTTAGGTTACTTTTCCTGTTGAGATTTATAAAAACTTCATTCTTATGACAGAAGTATAAATATAATCCAAATAAACATTGGAAATAGTAAAATGTATCCCCGATATGACAAAATCAAATAAGCAAGTGATAGCAAAAACACCCACTGTCTAGCACTCTGCTTATCACACAGTAGGTAATAAAATATATTCATGAAAGAGATGAAATGATGAAGAAAATAGAGGGCAGAGCAAAGATCTGTTGTATAACTTTAAAAAAAAATAATTTTATTGATTTCAGAGAGAAAAGGAGAGGGAGAGAGAGAGAGAAACATCAATGATGAGAGACAATCATTGATTGGCCGCCTCCTGCATGTCCCCCACTGGGGATTGAGCCCTCAGCCTAAGCATGTGCCCTTGACTGGAATCGAACCTGGGACCTTCAGTCCGCAGGCCAACGCTTTATCCACTGAGCCAAACCAGCTGGGGCTGCTGTATAACTTTTAACTAATAACTTACTGTTAAGACAGTTTAAAAATCTTGTAGTCTAACTGGAAACATGTAATATTTCACTCCAAGATTACTGTATGATAAAAAAGGTAATTTAAAAACTGAGAAAATACAAAAATTTTGTCTTAACTTACAATTACCTGTTGGTCAGATGAAATAGACTCTAATGCTTTCTGAATAACACGGCAGCCATACATCTGCAAGGCCAAGGGTAGAACATGACCACGAATACGAGTAGCCAGGGCTAATTTTTGATCCAAACTCCCAAACTGAGAGAGAGGAAAATAATATTATTAAAAAGTGACCATAATGCTACTTTGCTAAAGTTAAATAACCCACTGTTTGTAGCCTATTGAATCGACTTTTAAAATAGGTATTGTGAAGGGAGGAGGCATTTAGGTAAAAGTTAACTAAGACAGAACCGGAGATGCTTAAAATTGTAAGTGTATTACTTGCTCTGGGGTCAAAAATTTCTGTTATTAACATACACCTTCACTTTTCATTTCAAACCAACAGCCCTCATCTTTAATATAATAAATCTGAGCCATACATTCAGACTAGTTAATTCCCAACTATATTCTAACATAAACTACAACACAGATGTTTAATTATAAACTAATTATGTAAATTATAAAATAAACTAGAGGCCTGGTGTACGAATTTGTGCACAGGGAGGGTCTGGCTGGCCTGCCCCGATAGATCAGATTGAGCAGGGCCAGCTGGGGGGAGGGGCCTGGGTGGTTGGCCAGCTGGCACCGCACCCTGGTCGAACACCTGGTTGAGGGGACAATTTGCATATTAGCCTTTTATTAAATAGGAAAGATAATATCTAACAAATCCAAGTAAAGACTATCCTATTATTTACTGCTTCATCTAAGAGTTACTCCCAATGCTTTATATTTTCAGATATTAATCAGGATTAATATTAACATTCCATTTTAAGGTAGGCCCATATATTTATCTGTTGGACATTTGGGTTGTTTCCACCTTCTGGCTATTCTGTATAATACTGAAATGAAAAGTTAGTGTTTGAGACCTTGTTTTCAATTCTTTGGGTATATACAGTGTGGGGCAAAAGGAGGTTTACCGTTGTTCATATGGAAAATACAGTAATTAATAATACAAGAAAAACTGTTTTGCCTACTCACAACTATAAACGTACTTTGCCCCATCCTGTATATATCTAGGAGCAAAATTGCTGGGTTGTATAGCAATTTTATATTTAGTTTTTGAGGAAATGCCAAACTGTTTTCCACAGCAGCTGAACCATTTTACATTTCCACCAACAATGTACAAGGATTATAACTTCTTCACAGCTCCACCAACATTTGTTATTTCCCATTTTTAAAATTACAATCATCCTAATAAAAGTAAAGTGAAATCTCACTGTGGTTTTGAAATGTTTCCCTAATAACTAAGGATGTTGAGCTTCTTTTTCTATACCTATTGGCATTTGTATATTGTCTATGAAAACATGTCTATTCAAGTCCTTTGTTCACTTTTTAATTGAGTTGTCTTTTTGAACTTTAGTTGTTCTTTAAATAGTGTGGGTATAAAATATTTATTTTATATGATTTGCAAATATTCCCACCCAAGCTCATATATTTTTATGTAAAAATTAGAGGCCCGGTGCATGAATTTGTGCATGGGTGGGGTTCCTTGGCCTGGCTGGTGATCATGGCCTATTGGAGGGCCCGCTGGCCTGGGGTAGGGACCCTGGAAAGTTGGCTAGCCAGGGGGAGGGGCCGTGGGATGTTGGCCACCTGGGCAGAGGGGCTGCGGGAAGTTGGTTGTGGGGAGGAGTGGGGGCCCACAGGAGGTTGGTCGGCTGGGCCCCACCCCCGATCGGGACTGATGGGGGGACTGGCTGCCAAGGGGGAGGCGCTGAGGGAGGTTGGCCGGTCACAGGAGGTTGGCTGTGTGTGCACTGACCACCAGGGAGCAGCTCCTGTGTTGAGCGTCTGCCCCCTGGTGGTCAGTGCACATCATAGTGACTGGTAGACTGGTTGTTCTAGTTGTTCTGGTTGTTTTGTCGTAAGGGTCACTTAGGCTTTTATATATATAGATGACTTTTACCCAATTTCCTGAGCTTTTCTAAGTATTGAGCATATACTTAGATAGATATACAAACATGTATGGGTGCTTACCTCAAAAAACTTTTGAATAACATAGTTGCCAAAAACATCTGTCATTAATTGATATGCTGCTTGTAAAATTTCATTAAAAACCATCTGTCGCTCAGCTGGAGTAGCTCTCTCTAGTTTTTGCTGTATGAACCTACATGGAAAAAAATTTTAAATGCATGACAGTACACTGAAAACAAGCTCCTACAAAATCCGTAGGACTTGAGTACTTACACCCCCAATCCACACAAACACAATTATTTTCAGAAACAGTACTAACACATTTTCTATGGTGGACAGCCAAGGTAAAATAAAAAAGTTATGAAGCATTTCTTTACAACACCTTTAATTTAAAATTACTAGTTAAATAGGCAAAAATAAGAATGTAAAGATGTTTAAGTTAGTTCCGGTTGCATTATAATCAAAAAGAAAATCACAAGCATTTTACTGTTATTCATGTATTTTCAGAATATACATACAATAGCACTAAGTATCTTTTTAGGCCAGAATAAAAGAAAACCTTAGAAATAAAGCTCATCAAACGCAACTGAATTCCTTATAAGCTAGCCCTTGTGAATGATACCAGGTTCATTTGCTACTCTTAAGGAACTTGCAACTAGAGAGGGAGATAAAATTTATAAGCAGCTATCTGATCAATAACTGTATTTCTTAAATTTCAGTTTTAGTACTCGCTTCAGCAGCACATATACTAAAAATTTCAGTTTTACCTTAAAACTATAAAAAAAGAAAACATCTCAAATTTGATAAATGTATTAGAATTCTATTACCATTCTCCTTTCTGTGCTGTATCTTGAGAACATGACCTCAAGCCTAGCTCGTTTGGCTCAGTGGATAGAGCGTCAGCCTGCAGACTGAAGGGTCCGGGTTTGGTTCCAGTCAAGGGCACATACCTCAGTTGTAGGCTCCTCCCTGGCCGGGCCCTAGTCACATCTACCTCAAGCATTATGGTATATGCATTTAATGTACAAAGGCACTGCCCTGGCAACTGTGGCTTAGTTGGTTGGAGCATCATCCTGTACACTAAAAGGTTAGGGTTTGACTCCGAGTCAGGACACATACCCATGTTGCAGGTTCGATCCTCAGATGGGGAGTGTGAGGGAGACAACTGATTGAAGTTCCACTCTCACATTGATGTCCCCACCCCCTCCGCCTTCCTCTAACTCTAAAATCAATTTTAAAAAAGCATGTCTTTGGGAGAGGATTAAAAAATAATGTACAAAGGCACTAATATTTCTATATTTGAATGTTTCAATTTAAGCTAAGTAACACTGAATATCTGTAATAATATAAGCGTAATATGCTAATCAGACCAGACTGCCTCCCAGGCGAAGCCGAAACCCGGGTGCCGGGTGTCAGAGGGAAGCTGGTGCTGGCAGCTGGGGGAAGGAAGGCCTACTTTTGCATGAATTTATTTCATGCATCGGGCCTCCAGTAAATCTATAAAGGAACACAAAAGCATTTAACTGGTTTTTAACTTTTTAAAAAAAAAGATAATATATACATCAGGGATGCTTAAAGTCCACAAATGAAATTTAAAAAATTTTTTTAAAGAGAATCAATGATCAGCTGCCTTCTGCACGCCCAACACTGGGGATCAATCCTGCAATTTAGGCACATGCCCCGACCTGGAATCAAACTGTGACTTCCTATTCATAACTCAAAGCTTAAATATTGAGCCATGCCGGGCGGAATTCAAAATATTTTAAGAAAAATTTAAAGATGTTAAATGATTTAGAGTCAATGTAATAAAAACAATCCAATAAAAAGGCACTACTATATTTTAAGTATTAAAAATTCTCATAAAAGAAAATTGGAAAATTAAAAAAATGTATACCTGTATTTTTATTATTTATTCTAATATAAAAGACAAAATATAATCCATAGTAGGTATTTATTTTTTAAAAGCTTCCAACTTTTATGCAGATCAAATGATTCTAGTCAAGAAAAATTTAGGCTTTTACAAGGTAGCAATTTCCAAGACAAAAATGCTGTGACTCTGGCCAGTGTGGCTCAGTTGGTTGGAGTGTCGATCCATAAACCAGAAGGTGGTGGGTTCAATTCCCAGGCACGCCACATACTAGGGTTGGAGGTTCGATTGCCAGTCAGGGAGTGTGCAGGGGCAACCACTCTCAATCTCTCTCTCTCTCTCTCTCTCTCTCTCTCTCTCTCTCTCTCTCTCTCTCTCTCTCTAATAAAAATATATCCAATAGGATTAAAAAATATTTTAAATGTAGTGGAAAGTATCAAAAATCATAATCACTTACCTAGAACCATGCTGGTCTTGAGAAAACTCAACTATGTGTCCAATCAAGTCTCTAAGTTGAAGGTTTGGGAAGCGGTTATTTCTGAAATCTTCCAATAATCTACTTCGGCCTGAAGGCATAATGTCAGACCTATTATACCGAAGCCTCGGAGGAGGAAAGAGCTGGCTGCTGGAGCTGAACAGACTGGAAGTGCTGGAAGCACTTCGATACTTTGCTTCTGCTCCGGGGGCTGCAGAGATATAGCGACCACTACCATTTGTCAGTCCTCCTACAACAAAGCAGTTGTGGTTAGCAAATAGTTTTGACAAAGTCATTCCTCAAATAAAAGTCACTTAAACTAAAAATTCAGTCAGTAGAGAAATTTTTCACCCCACTAATTCCTGTGTTTTAACAAAGAAATAAAAATGGGAGGAAAATCTCACACATTTACTTAATGTGTGTGGCTATAGATAAGGGGGAAAAAAGAGACTAGAAAACATGAGGAAAAACTGTTTTTGTTCTTGGCAGTTTAGTTTACAGCATAATTATAACATCTAATATCATACACAAATCCTATAGTTGTTCTTAGAAGCATGGTTTAAAACTTCATTATAACAACTAATGTCATACATACTAATATCAATAACAGAATACTGAAACCACCAATAAAACTTTCAGTTACATTAACAAGCAAGTTGCAAAAAACTAGCCAACTCAGGTTTGAAGCCACTGAAAAAGTTTGACTAAAATTTGGAGTATTAAAGGAACACAGAAGGCTAATCTGTATTTTTGGAATATATTTAAAAGCACATTAAAAAGTATATACTTCTGTGTAAAAAAAATCATTTCTTAGTTAACACATTGATAAGTTTTTATAAGTTAAAAAACCACAATAATATTAGACAATAAATTCAAATGACACACTATTTTAAAATACTGCTTAAAAATACTTTCCATAATACTATTTTATAGATAAGAAATTATAGTAATACATAACATTTATTATTCCTAGGGCTCTAATACTGATCTTTAAGATAACGAATAAAAATCCTCTTTAACTTACATACCATTCTAAACAAGAACAATAAATGGCAGTCAATAGAAACAAAAATAAATATAAGCAGGAAATTGTCCTTAATACATATAACCATTTAAAACTACTTGACAGTGTCCTTTTAAAAAAATGTATAGAAAATTGCTAAATGCAGATTTAGTTCAGATTAACAAAAATCCACCGTCAGCTTTATGCTATTGTATACCAACTATATGTAGAACAGTGCTGTATATACAACCAGGCCACAGGATAAAGATGATGCCAAGGACACACTGTCGGTGCAAAGTTACACAGAGGCGCTAGGCCAAAAAAGTTAAAAGGACAAGGAGCAGTAAAAATGTTATAATCCTGGAGTGAACTGCTTTACTTTCAGTCCCCAGCTTTATTCTTCTTCACTGAATTTCCCTTCATCCATATTTACTCGAACCCTCAGCCCCCTCTCCAACGTTAAGTGCCACAAAATTGCATTCACTCCCATGCTGGAAACCTAGTGTCCAACACATGTCTGTTCAGTATACAATAAATATTCATGAGTATTTTATGTAACATCAACTGCCTAAGGACCAGTTCTATTTCTTTCTTTAAAAGTGTGTAACTGAAGTCATGGTATACACCAAAACTACTAACATCAAATTTTCATGTTATATCTAAAAAGTGAAAGAAGTTAGTGTCTTAATACTTGTCTCAATTTCCTATTAACTCTTCTGGTCCACTATTATTTCTATTTATAGAGTTCCATTAACTGTTCACAACAATAACTGACCACTAGCCCATTCAATTCTTAACAATTCCTTAACCTTTCTGCAGGATAGGGGTGCTATGATTAGCATTCCAATTTGTTTTTACAATTTTATTTTCCCACTCCAAGGCCCTCTTTGATGGTGTCACATTACACTAAAACCGACAGCTAGAGTGCATCCTCTATATTCTTTAGTCTAGTTTTCACATTATTCCAAACCTATTTCTTACACAAATTTCGTACTGCCCTAACTGTTCACTGCCCCCCCATGACTATCTCTGTATTGTTGCTTATTATTACCTCAAACATAAAGACTAATTTTTTCTCTTGTCCTTAATACACTAAAATAAATTTCAACACCAGTTCAATATACATACTTACTCCAGAAATGACCATGTCAGTTTTATTTGGTATCTTCCAAGTAGTCCTAGGAACATGCAATAGAAATTTCTCCCATGTCTAGGTATTCTTTAATTACATTCTATCAGCAACTAACACCAAACTCCTCATGCTGACAACTTAAAATGTTTAATACTGTTAAACTGCCTTGAGTTAAAAAATCTCGAAATTTCGCCTGGCCAGTGTGACTCAGGGGTTGAGTGCCGACCTATGAACTAGGGAGATCACAGTTTGATTCCTGATGAGGGCATATGCCCCGGTTGTGGGCTTGATTCCCAGGAGGAGGTGTGTAGGAGGCAGCTGATGGATGATTCTCATCATTGAGATTTCTCTCTCCCTTCCTCTCTGAAATCAATAAAAATATATTTAAAATTTTTTTTTAAATCTTGAAATTTCACTTCTAGAAGACTAATTAGTATTTTCATGTATAAAACTAAAAAAAATTTCACTCAGGGTAGGATACCTTCTTTTCTCTTACAAATTAAGAAGCATTTAAAACCTAATTTATAGCCCTGGCCACTGTGGCTCAGTTGGTTGAGCATTCTCATGCACTGAAAGGTCACGGGATCGATTCCCGGTCAAGGTACATAACCAGGCTGTGGGTTTAATCCCTGGTCAGGCTGTGTGCGGGAGGCAACCGATCAATGTTTCTCTCTCTCTCTCTCAAATCAATAAGAACTATTTAAAACCCAATTTATAACATACATTAAACATTTTAAATTTGGCTTTCAAAACATTGAAAACATGTCATCCAAAATCTATTTGGGGATTGAGGGATATTCTACAAAACTACTGGTCTATAATCTTCAAAAATGTTGAGGTCATTGATAGTATTACTACATTATTGTTAATTTCCTCAACCAACTTCCTTTCACAAATGTAAAGAAAAAAATTGGGTGTGACGGGAAAGGGAGATGAAGAGAGGGGGAGAAAGAACAAAAATGATAAAGTAGCCCTAGCTGGTTTAGCACAGTGGATAGAGTGTCGGCCTGCAGACTGTAGGGTCCCAGGTTCGATTCCAGTCAAGCGCACATGCCCCAGCTGCGGGCTCAATCCTGGGGTGAGGAGAAATCCGGGGGCAGCCAATCAATGATCCTCTCTCATCATTGATGTTTCTCTCTCTCCCTTCCTCCTTCCCTCCCTCTCTCCCCCCCTTCCTCTCTGAAATCAATAAAAATATTTTTTTAAAAAGATAAAGTAAATGTGGGAAAATAACATTTAGAGTATCTAGATCAGCCGTGGGCAAACTACGGCTCGCTTGAAATGAATAAAACTAAAAAAAAAAAAAAAAACACGGACCCTT
>NW_006293779.1:9683158-9705934 GCF_000327345.1 Myotis davidii | reverse complement strand
AAGTGTTACAACTTTCTCATAAGCCTGAAATTATTCCAAAATTTGTTAAAAACAATCAAATAGGTCATCTATATTCAAATCACTGCTACTGATAGTGTAAAGGCAAAATAGTCCATTTACTTCATCACTGACATCCCCCTATCATTTACCACTTCTTAATCACTATCTAAATAAGAGTGTAGAGGACATGAAGATCTATAATTTCACAGACGAAGTCACTATGGTTCAAATGATGTGACTTACAGCTAGTCAGCCAGGACTCTTAGACCACAGCTTATCACACAAGTGTGCTGCTCCTTATGCTATTTACATAGTTATCTTTCAAGTTCATTCATGAAACAGAAGGAAGGTTAACAACCTAAATATCTGCCTATTAATATGATAGTGTTTTCCTCTTATACACAATAACTGTTATTTAAAAGACAGCTACCGTTTATTGAACACTCTTTGTTGGACACTTAGAGAGTAAACTGCATAAAATGCTATACTGTGCTGAACTGTGTTCCCCTGAAAGTTTGTCTTTTGTTTTAAGCCACTTGACTGCAGTAATTTGCCACAGCAGCCCTAGGGAACTAATACAGATTTTGGTACTAAGAGTAGGTTGCTACTAATCATTAGACCGAGGGTTTTTCCTTTTTACTATTATGTCTGGAATGACAAGCAGAGTTCAGGTCAATAGAAGGCAAGTAGTTAGGAAGAAAAAAAAAAGCATTAGGGAAATGATGGGGGACACGATCAAAAGCTCATATGAACATGCAAAGATTATGAGTTAATTATGAGTTAAAAGGGAAGTGTAAAGTCGTCTGTAAATTATGAATTATTCCTTTCCAAAGTGTGTCTCTCCATGTGGGCGCTACTGGGAATTTCAGTGGGATAATCCTTTTTTTGTTATGAAAAGTTTAGCGCCTGTCTGCTAAATGTTAATAGAATCTTTAATGTCAATAGAATCCCCACAACCTTTGTGACAAGCAAAAACTGTTGTCACACCTTGGTAACCATACTAGGTATTTTAAACAAGCACTCCAAGTGATTCTGATGCTGAACCACTGAATCTGATCAAGTATTTTCTAGTCCTAACCCTGTGATTATCCTAACTGAATTAAATGGTGAAAAATTCTGGCACTGACGCACAAAAATCACATTTAATGTATTAAAGGATAATGAGTAAAATTAATCATTGTGAACCCAAAGTAGAAATAAGATCAGTAACTTTGTGTACAGAAGTGAAACAAAATAATTCCTCCATATAAGTAATACTTTCAGAATTTCTACTCAACAGGTTTCATACTCATCAACAAATAAATGACTTTTAGACACACAAAAAGGTTGAAGCAGTGCTTACATTTATACCACCACGAGACCCTGTAAGTAATATTCTGTTGAGGGTGAATATGCTGTTCTGTGGCCTATCCCTGAGTCACCTGCCTGATTAAACATTCTTACTTCATAAAGTAGGTAATATGTTTGGACTTTAAATGTCTAGATAAGAACTTTACTATAAATCTCAAGAGTAACTAAAGTGAGAAAGGTATCTAGAAGTCTAGTAATCTTATACACAACTTAAAAACATAACCATGCCACTTTGAGATAAACAGTCTGAGAGGCTGATTAGAATATTGTTATTTATACACTTTGCAAAGTTGTTCAGTTAATTATAGGCTAACAGAAAAAGCAAGGATAGTAACAGGAATCGGAATTGTGTTCTAGCCTTAGTTCTGTCATTTACTGTCTCTCGGGCTCATGTTACCTATAATTTTATCATCTTTACTGGGCATATCACTCAGCCAGTCTATGTTAACAATTAGGATGAAATGAAATAATGAGCATGAAGGAACTTTAGAAAACTACCAAATGCTATTCAGTTATAGAGAACTTACTACTTAATGATAATAGTACTTCCAATGAAAGCTTTAAAAAAATTAGTTTTCTGCACATATGAAACTCAGAAAAACTGCACACAGCTTTGCAACCAATTTGAACATACTTGTTTTAATTCTTAGACATTTCATTCTAGAGAAGTTGACTATATGTGCCAAAGGTCAGCAGTTTTAACAAATGTAACTACTAATAGGAAAATGATCTTAAAAGTTAATATTATCCTGCTCACACACTTAATAAAAATTTTGCTGTGATTAAGAGAGAAGATAGGTTATGAAATTTTCTAATCCCTAGAAAGCTAAAGTACTACGTGATTACTAAATACATGATGTTAATGAATCTTCAGAACCAATAGCCACCTTTCAATAACGAATTTCACTAAATACAAAGCTTGGGTTACACATTTTAGTGTACTTTTCTTACAACCCCTCCCCCCCCCGCAAGCCAGTTCAAAAATGAAAAGGCACAAGGGAAAATATCCATTAGTTTGTCATGCCCTAAATTAAATACATATACAGAATACAGCTTTTACCCAAGAAGTTCTGTATCAATCTAGTTAACTATGAGCATAAAGATCGGAGTAAACAAGAAACCACTAACATTTCTAACATTTTAAAAGTTTACTCAAAGAAGAAAAGAGAGGAAACAAGGAAGGAACAAACTAGTCAGCTAGCTCCAGGTAGAAGAATAAAATAGTAGTGGAAATCTTTAATGTTCTATCACAAATAGTGAAGTATCTTGAAATAAGATGCTGACTTCTATCAGAGAGAATGATTAAAAGTAACAACGGCAGGTAGAAGACTTTTCCTTATCACTACAGATAAATACATGAGAAATTAATTCAAGTATTATTCAACACTGAACCTGATGCCCAAAATTTGACACTGACTACTCTTTGCATTTTAAAATAAAAATCATGCCAGAACCGGTTTGGCTCAGTGGATAGCGTGTCTGCCTGCAGACTCAAGGGTCCCGGGTTCGATTACGGTCAAGGGCATGTACCTTGGTTGCAGGCACATCCCCAGTGGGGAGTGTGCAGGAGGCGGCTGATCGGTGTTTCTCTCTCATTGATGCTTCTAACTTTCTATCCCTCTCCCTTCCTCTCGGTAGAAAATCAATAAAAATAAAATAAAATAAAATAAAAATCATTGAAGTTCTCTTTCCTTGTTCTTTTCACATGTCTCTCTCATCCACCAGTAATTTAAATGCTGTTTGTAGAGTTGAAGTCAACAAGAGAGCCAATCTGAAGGAGCTTCAAAATGGCCCCAAATGGTAAAATTTTGGGATTAAAAAAAGGGCATAAAATTGATGTCTCAGATTGCAATGGACAGAAACATATCAACTAGTATAAAAATCCATCAATTTACAGGTACAATGGTGACTGAAAAAACAGTCACCTTAGATGTTGCTAGGACATCAACTCATTCTCAAAGTTAGAAAATCAAGGGGAAAAAAATCAAGCATTATCCTAACTCATATATGAACTATACATTTCACGGTAACCTCACAATTGATGAGGAAAAGTTCCAGCTAATAAATGCAGAAGTAACCACAGAATTAAGAGTATCACCATTTTACAACTGCTGCAGAAATAGTTAGGTAATGATCAAATGGACAACCTCACAATAAAGACACCAGACATGTGTCTCCTGATAGGAGTACAGAACCATATCCTGGCCAAGATGATAAGCCAACAAACCAATAATTAGATCAAACCCGAAGGCTTAATTCCATTTTACAGGAAATACAGAGAAATAATGTTAATATAGAGGAACATGTTAAATACTATCATTGCTTATTGCTATAAGCAAAGTCAAGAATATGGGAAAGGCAACAGGAACAAAGTTTCTTTAACAAATACATGGAAAGAAAAAGAAAAAGATGAAGGGGAAATGGTTCCTATAAAAAGATATTAAACAAGTTTAATGTATGGACCTTATTTGGATCCTGATTCAAACAACGCAATTGGAGTAAGACATTTAAGTAATGACATTTACGGAATTAAGAGTAATGAGAAATTACTAATTTTAAAAGGTATGATAATGACATTGTAGTTGTAATTGTTTTTTTTTAAAAAAAGAGTTGCTCTTTGAAATTTCATACAAGAAAATGGAGGAGCCTGGCTTGCATGGTTCAGTGGTTGAGCGTTGACCTATGAACCAGGAGGTTGGAGTTCGATTCCCAGTTGGGGCACATGCCCTGGTTGTGGGCTCGATCCCCACTGGGGGCTTTCAGGAGGCAGCCAATCAATGATTATCTCTCATCATTGACGTTCCTGTCTCTCCCCCTCCCTTCTTCTCTGAAATAAATAAAAATATATATTACAATGAAACATCTTTCTTGGGAAGCCAGAAGCACTAAATGCTGTCATTAGGCTTTTTCTGTGAAAGTGACTAGCACAAGCAAAGAGAGCTGATAAGAAAAAAAAAAAGTTAACATGTTTTATCCAATACTTTAAAAATGTAGCTATCAAGGTCTATCATTAAGTATAATGATTGTGTGTCTTAAAATCTCAATAACTTGGAACTAATTCCAACCAATTCTAATGAAACTGAGAACTTTATCTCATGATATTATTACTCCTAATGTGTGAGCTCAGTAAAATTATTTTTAAAATGAATATGCAAATTCATTTCCACAGGAATTTTATAATCACAGCCCTGATAACTTGATTTATAAAGAAATCCACTTAAAGGACATACAATTTAAAATAGTTTTTAGACCAGAGAGCATGTAAGTCTTGCATTGTGACTGAATCACAGGAAAGCAAAGGATCAACCATTTCCATGGACACTAAACCAAGAGCAAATTTATGAAACTATTTTCAATCCAGCAGTGTCTATTCCTTGTTAACAATATTGTCTGTCATACTACATACAATTAAAGCCAGAGGAAACTGGAGAGTAAACAAGAAAGTAATCTACAGATAATTCCAATCAGAAGTATATTAAAGTATCAGATTTCAAGGTGAAGGAATTGAATTAAGGGTACAAAGTATCAGGATAATGTAGAACTGCTAAACCAAGTTATGATTTCTCGTAATTGACTAGAATTCCTTCCTTAAGCATCTATATAGCTAGATTTTTACATTCTAAAATAAACACACCTAGATTGCTACTTAATCATAGAGACATCTGAAGAGTAATTTATAACCCAATTTCTAAGCAACCAGTGTAGAATAATTAATGCTATTTATACAGGCTTTAAAGCACAGCATAAGCAGTAACAGTTGACAGGAATCTGACCTGAAACTTACCTATGAAAAAAATGACAAGACATGACATATAATTTTAACAAATAAAACATAAAACTACTATGAAAGATCTAGTCTTAGTTATGTTCCAAATTTGTGTGTCCATCCCAAAGTTTCAAAGGCATGTTTTATAGAAAGGTGGAGGAAGTAGGTCTGAACAGAAATAATAGAAATCAGGAACTGAGCAGCTCCTGTGACCGAGAAATAATAAATGAAGGTGTTAAAATAAAAACTGATACATTTACACAAATAGTGCTGCAAAACAGATCATAGGAGCCCACCTGAATAAATTCATTATTTGTGTACATATATTCAATATCCCCCATAGAGCAAAGGTCCAGAATTTGGGGTAGAGGACCCATCTTTAAAACGGAATCTGGCCCGACCAGGGTGGCTCAGTAGTTGAGCGCTGACCCATGAATTAAGAGGTCACTGGTCTGACTGCTTGTCAGGGCAAACGCTCAGGTTGTGGGGCTCAATCCCTAGTAGGGTGTGTGCAGGAGGCAGCTGATCGATGTTTCTCTCTAATGAATATTTCTATCTCTATCCCTCTCCCTTCCCCTCTTTCTAAAATCAATAAAAACATTTTTTTATTTTAAAAGGATTTTTCAATGACATAATTCTAAATGATGATTACTATAAAAGATATTTTTGTTACATGGACACTTACTGTATTAATGAGCTTTAAGAAAAAAATATCTATAATCTTATGATGAGGGGGAGAGGTCAAACATGTCTGCTTATAAGGACAACATTACTTTTTAAATTGGAAGCAGATTTAAATCTTTCCAAGTACATAAAAATCAGCAATAGAACCTCTCACTTTCAGTTGAGGTAATTAGGATTACAAAAATCCAAACTCTAATTTTAATGAAATACTTTTTAGAGGAGACAGGGATTCATATCAAGCCTCAGATAGCCAAAAACCCTTCTAAATATACTGTTAACTACTTGGACAAATACTTCCCAGAAAGGGAAAAAGGTAACCACTAATTCAATAATCTTAGGGTGGGGACAATTTTAATACACAGATACAAACAAAGTTCTAAATGCTCCAACTTCAAGGATCAATAAGCCTAAACCATTTTTTTTCCTTAAACATATTTAAAAGAGAAATATATGGACCATACCCTTAAGTTTCTTTACCTCACAAATTCATATACCCTTTGGGTAAATGGCCAAGCATTCAAAGGCCAAAGCAAAAACCATTGTACTAAACTACATAATTTAAAGTTAAATAACTATGTGACTAATTGCTTTTTTTCTGGTGTACAAAAACAATAGTGAAAATTCTCTTTCACTATCATGTACAAATAGTTGACTTTTCAGATGATCTAAAACACATACAAATCAAAAGCACAGACAAGAAAAAAACACACCACTGTATTTCATAAAAGAAACAAGATACAATAGGGGTCTTTACCTTACTGTACATTAGACCCTCACTTTAAATTTTCATGATAATAAAATTTTTTCAAAAGGCTAATATCTAAAAGCAAAAGCAATTTGGCATGTTTTATCCAACATTAAATATTTCACATATATTATAAACACACACACACAAACACACATGTATACATACAAATAAAAAGGGTTTTGGTTGTTTTTTTTTACCTAAATGCAAACTGGATGAGGATCCATGTGATGAAAGTGATGGCGGTGGCGTAAGTGAATGTCCTGGAGTTTGGCTTGGCAGAGGCATGCCTATTGGACTTGGAGAGGAGGAAAATCCCAGACTATTGTAAAATGGTTGCCCTATGGGTGCTAGGCTGCTACTAGATCTTTTGTACAAGTCAGAGCTAGTAGATAGAGACTCTCTCCTTGTGGCACTACTACTTGCAGAACTGCCAACTGAAGAAGAAATAAAAAAAACCCTAATTACATACAGTGTTAACTGAATAAAACCTATCCCCAACTCTTGCTGGGAAATAACAGGAGTGATCACAATAATTATTTTTAGAAACATTATGGAGAAGATAATTACTGTGATAACTATATATACACTAACTTATTAATCATAAAAGGGTATAAATGCACCCCAATAAAGTAACCAAATATTTAACATAGCAGTCATATGTTCATTATTTCACACATATTTATCACTGACACATATGATCACTGTGCTTTAATACCCTGGTATGATTTATAAACCCTGGAATTGTAAGTAGTCTGCTTTATGATATTCTAGAGAGTCAATTCCAATAAAGTTAAATTTTGCTAGTGTCCTAATCTCTGGAGCCAGTTCTCAAACTTCAACTCAATGCCAAGAAAAGACTACACTAATAAACAGAATATTAACATATTTCCCTCATCATTCACATTTAATCTGGCTTCTACCTTGTGTTCAAACCATAGTACTTTAAGTCCATATTGGCCCGAATATTATTCAGCTGTGAAATATAGACGGCAGCTTATTCCCCACTATACAGTCTCCTTATCCTTCAACAACGAAATTACAAAATATATATGAAAAAACTAAACTTTTAGAAAATTGTTTTCATCACTGTTATCACACCAAAAACAGGCTTTCACTTACCCCTCAGGAGCTTCCATTCCTAAGTTTTTATTACTGGCCCTCTTAGCCCCTTACTCAAGTCTGATCAGCCTATTTTTTCTTAGATAATATATAATTATTTTATATTACATCTTTTATTGTCCTACATACTGAATTCTTTTTACTTAATTCCAAATTCAACTATTAACCTCTACTTCATTTTTCCTTTTGTGCTCCACAAAAATCATAAAATAGAATCACATCATCATATAGCTGTGCATGCAATGAACAGAAAGCAAGATTTGACATTTAACATTTATCTGGATAATCAAATTCTTTACGTGTTTGAAGGGGTTGTTCAATTCTTGTCTCACTTGGTATAAATATTTTCAAGTATACTTCCACTTATTTCTAAGCACTGTCCTTTTAAACCAAATGCCTTTTTCATCTAAGGAAATTTCACATTACTTTTCTTAACTTGTCAAGTTTTTTAAGAACATGCTCTATATTCGGACCAATATGGTAATTTGCTTCAAGAGAATGTTAAAGTTTATATTTGGACTTGGTTTTTTAACCTCAAGTCAATTATATATAGGTCATAAGGGTACAGTTTAAAGAGAAAAATTAAGCAGAGTACATGATGGGTACACCAAGTTAAGCTTATAATTCAGACATAAAGCAACTTTAATTACGTTGGTTCTTGTCAAATTCAAAATTCTATAAAGAAAAAAACCAGGCTCCCACGGCTATATTAGGCAAAATATTATAACAATATTCATTCAATCTTTTATACCTGCCAGTGCAGTTTCTGAAAGACTGATGTTGATGTGTTTTATTGAAAATTTTACATCTTAAGATATCATCATAACAGGGAAGTATCAGGTAACTATATGCATTTTAATAGCAAAAAAAAATCACAAACAAATGTAAACGCTAATGTAGTAAATAGCTCTTTTGAGTTGGTTTTGTCAAAACTGTCAGTGTTTGCTACATTAACTATGCTAATTTAAAAGGACACTGTCAAAGTGATTTTTGTAAGACATGGCTACATTTTAAAGTCCTATTTATTTCAGTAACAATTTAACTGACAAAGACAATAGCTCTCTAATGAAAACAGTAACACTATCTTTCTCCTGGCAAATAATTAAATGAACCGTAACTTTGACACATGCAATATTTTCCTCCAAAAAGGAAAAGCCAAACCAAACATTTAAAAGTAATTCAGAAATAACTTTAAACATATACAAACTAGCTCCTTTTTACTATATGCTTAAATTATCTGCAAGTGTAATATGAAATATAAACAAAGTCTATCTAAAATATCTAAGAAGCTAGAAAATGGATTCACTAATTATTAATTAACTGTGTATATAAAATGTTCAATTGCAAACTTTCAATTGTAACAGCACTTTCTAAATAATAGGTATCAAAAGGATGATTTAATCACTATATTACAATGGTTAAGCTTCTTGGCCAACTGTTTTATAAATTAGAGTATTTAACACTGTTAAGCATTAATAATTTCATCATATAAGAGAATGACTATATATGTTATTGTGTGCAAAAATGTGCACATACCACAATATATTTTAAATTTCGTATAGGCATGGAACTGCCATAATGTGAAACGGCAATGATAGACTTGTAAGCAAACATATCGTAGCACTTGAATTCTCACAAAATGTCCAAGAAGAGGGAGATGGTATAAGACTATTTACTAGTATTTGGGGCGGCAATTGTTAATACCCTCTGAAGCAAGATGAAACAGAGGTACCCCATACTGAAAATCAGAATTGAGTAAGCAATGCTTACAGAGGCATGAAGAAGGTTAAGTTTTGGGGAAAGAGGCATCTGTAGGGGTCATTTGTGGGAAACAAAATGTTCAAGCCAACCATTTCTGAATGCAGGGGAAAGCTCTTCAAAACTAAGAGACAAATGGGAATTTGGAAGAATTACGTAAGGGGCCCTAGAAATCTATACCAGACCACCAGTGACATATTTTATTAGAAAAGGGTACATGAGGTTTATCAAAGCTCTTCTCTATTTTCCTTGGGTTACTTAGGGTTTATAATTTATAGTTTATGAACTAGTTATTTCAACAAATTTTGTGTTTTTTAGAAGTTATATTCTCTTTGATTTTCTTTGGCATTTAGGATTACTTGGGGAAAATGCTTGTCAATTGTGTTAGAAGCAAAAAATTAGTCCGAACAGAGTCCTTGGGCTGGAGATAAGAACACTAAACTCCAAAAGGGATTATAAAAAAAAAAATAGAAAAATTAAATTAAAAGATTGAACGGTCTCCATGTTCACTAGGTTTTCCCTCAGAAGTTATCGTGCCCATTCTTTAGGCAATTTTGTTAGGCAAGGGTTAAGTCCCTATTGTATTACATTGTAACAAAAAAGCATTTTGCATCTAAAAGTTTATAGCTGCTATTCAAGACCATTCCTCCTATAAATATTAAACCTGGAAAGCATATTAATAATGGCTGACACGTTAGTTTTGCCATTTTTCACACCAGAAAAGGATATAACTTAACGGGTGGGAAAATACATGAGAAACAGTTTTAATGATTCTAAGAGGTGAGAGAAATAAGGGTAAGCAGCTTTCCCCCTAATGCTTCCTGAATACACTGGAAATGTTAGAGAATGATTAATACAAGGTGTTGTCAACAGTGGGCCTCTTCTCATTTCACTCAGTTACAAAATCAGTTTGTATGGTTAAGTTATTTATTTTGTGAAGTTATTTAACATTTGAATCTCTCAAGTATTATATATAAAATTAGGCCCTGGGAAAAACACCCTTTCAAACAAACTTTTAGTGATAAAAAGGCTAATTATTTAATCTAAAATAAAGTAAGCACACTGGTAGTTTCTTAGGGACTGTTTAGAACATTTCATTATATTTTATTTTTATATATTATATGAAATAAAGAAAATCATAAGAATCAGTAGCATTTAATAATAAATAATCTAATAAGTACACAAAGACACCAGAAATTTAAGATGGCAAAAGTATTTACTTCCACAAGCATTATGTACAGAATAAGGAAGAGCTAGTAGCTAGCATAAAATACTGCTTCAAACAAACCTACCAAAACAAAAATTACAATTCTTAAAGCCAGGGGAAAATGTGTTGTATTTGAGAAAAGGATGGACTGCTTGAAATGAGTTAAAACATTCATAGATGTTTACAGATTTGCGGGAAGTAGTTTGCTTCTACAAAAACCAATAAACCAGTATTTTAATCCTGTCCTTTCTACACTATAAGCTATTTATTATTGCTTATTTTAACATTAAAAACATACATATACCGGATATCATCTTAAAGGGAACTTACCTGATGAACCAAATCCACTGAGAGCAGAGCCTATAGCAGCACCCAAAGAACTACTGCTTCCAAAGCCAAGAGATGTACTTCCAGGTTGGCCAGGTCCGTGAGAAAATAAAGAACTGCTCTGGGAGCTATTAGTCAAAGATGTGCTCCCGTAAAATGAATTAGACTGTAGATTAGTGCTTGGCTGCTGTTGCTGCTGCTGCTGCTGTGGTGGCTGAGTGCCAATTGGCCGAAATAGACCATTTGTGCTGCCTGTAAGACTATTTGCAGTTCCTCCAGCTGCCGCTGCTGCTGCTGCTGCTGCAAAGTAAATTGCAGATACTTCTTAAAACTACTCAGAAAAAATGTTTCTGTTTTTAAAAATATCTCAAACAACATCAGAAAAAAAATTATCCCTGAAAACGTCAGTTACACTTACCAGCTTGTGCTGCTGCTGAACTAATTAAAACAGGTGTTGGAGCCATTAATCTAACTGGAGCTCCAAGGCCAGTTCTTGCTCCAGGGCCAACCACTAAGGCACCAGTCTGATCATAATAGGCAGTTGGAGCTAGTACTTGATAGCCTAAACAATATTAAGATAAATGTTTGATGAAAACATGCATATTTATTTCCCCCTGAATGTTTTTATCAAGCAAAAAACATAGCTATTATATACTTATTTATATAAAACCCATAGTTACTATATAAAAAACATATTTGAGAAGGTATGGCTAAATGTGTGAAAATGTAGTAAAGCATAGGTTAAGTTTTAACCATTTGTACGCCATAACCGTCTATAGACGCGAGCGGCGGGCCTTTTTAAATTAAATTCAAAATATCGTGGCAGTTAACTGGTTAACAAAGATGTCTTTCACTTGTGGATCACAAAATAAGGTATTTTCCTTTATATAAAAATTATCAAGTGCTGATAAAAAAATATTCCTATTTAGTCATTTCTGAGAAGAGGATGGATAAAAAGACTAAGAAAATGAGTTATAACAAGATACAGAAATGTTTATTACACATTAGTTAAGTTCTAAACCAAGTGCCTCAGTAACAGCATTCCCTTAGATTTTCATTTATAAGCATCTCTTTAAAAACTTAAATCATGATATAAACAGATACCTTAAAATCATAAGGTAACAATCTATTTGTAAAGGTTCTCAAGCTAAAATTTGAATAAAAATCATGCAGGCATTAGTTTTTTTCATAGCCCTGAACACAAGGCAGGTGACAATTTGCATTATTCCAACTATAGGAGAGTGAAGTTTACCTCGTAGCAGTCTTTCTCAGTAGGGATTCCTCATCTGAACCACAGAACAGAAAATAACTATTTTGCCAATTCTCCCAAGGATGATACATAACAAGTATCACTGTAGATGCACAGGAGAGAAGTTAACTACAAATAGTGGATACTTTAAGTCAATAGGGCTTAGTTTACTCCCAGAATTCAAGAGAAAGTCTGCCTTATACAGTAACAGGGACTCAAGCTCAATAGTGACAACCACTTGAAAAAAGGTACTGCCAACCTCCAATACTTTTAAGTTTAAATACTAAGACAACCACTTTCATGTGTAAAGGTTGTTTTTAATTAAATACAGTAATTTTGACTGTTTTACAATTACAGTTTTATTGTACTAAATATAAATTAGGAGGACTAGTCAAAAGAAGAGATGCAAAGGGCAAAATCTAGGAGGAACACAGAGCTTCCAAGAACTTTCCTCAGGAATGAACTCCTTATGACATGATAAATTTGAGATTATTAGATATCCAACAGGAGAGGTCCAATAGGATATACAACCCTTAAGTTTAGGAAAGTAAAAAAACTGGGTGTTGTCAACATAAAGATAATATTTAAAGCTACAAGACAAGATGAAATCACCAAGAAAATAAAAAAGGGGTCTATGGATTGAGGGCACTTCACATTAAGAGGTTGGAGAGAGGAGGAATCAGGAAAGAGCCTCATAAGGAATAACCAGTAAAGAAGAAAAAAAATGTAAACAATGTGGTTTCCTGAAGGCCAAATTAAAAAAAAAAAATCAATGAAGATTGAGTGATCAATAATGTCAAATGGTGCTAAAAGCCACGAGTTGAGAACTGAGCAATGGAGTTAGCAACCTGGAAGTCACCTGGTAAGGGACAAAAGCCAATCTGGCAAGTTCAGTAAAGTACGAAACTGAAGACCCACAAACAAGTACAGATAATGCTTTTGAGGAATTTTGCTGTAAAAAAGGGGGTATTGAGAGTAACTTTTTCTTAACCAGAAATGTACTTAACTAGCAGAACGTGATAATTTGTTATTGTGAAATAAAACACAAAAAAGTATAACCACTATCCTAGTCAAGAAACAGAAACTGCCCAGGAACCCATCTCTCCTATGTCCTTAGCTCAACCACTGTTTTATCTTTCCCTTAAAAGAGTTACACATTGTCTTATTATTTATAAATCACTTGGCTTAGATTATTTAAGAGTTTTTATGTATAATTCATCCAAGTGGTTGTATACAGATCTTCCCAGTTTCCACTTCCATTATTATATAGCCCCTCATTGGATGGACACCAAAATGCATTTATTCAGTCATCATTTACTGGCAACAGTCTGGGGCTACTATCAACAGTGCTGCCATAAACATTTCTGTACATGTATCCTGAAGTGTATGTGTACATATTTCTCTAACATATAGTAGTTGACACCCTGAGTCATAGAGTATGCACATTATTTTCAACTTTGTTAAATAATGCCAAGCCACTTCCAAAGTGGTTGTGCAATTTTACACTGTTACCACCTTGGTATTAGAGTTCCCACTATTCCATGATTTTAATAATACTCCACGCTGTCAGGCTTTTTAAATGTGGCCAATCTGGGTGACTCTGCAGCGGTATGCTTCACGGATACCACCCTCTGTGGGTCCTACCTAGAGTCCCTGCCCTCTTCTCTTATCCATGGGCTTCACCACCCTGAACTCTCCAAGGGCCTGTCCTTTCCCAGTCATGTGCCAGACTTGGCACAGACTCTGACCATGGCAGCCCTCTTCAAGTAGAAACCGTGGATGGTGTAATAAAGAACAGAATTGAGAGTTACGAGAGGGCTATAAACAGAGATGAAGCAGTTATTAGAGAGACAAGAAAAACAGGTAAAATCAGAAATTAAGAAAATGGCCAAAATTGGTAATAAAGAAGCTTTCAGTTTTAGTCAAAGAGCCTGCACAACTATGGAAACAGCAAACAGGAACTTTTGCCCTAAGTACAAAAGTCATTTCTACATCCACACAAACAAAAGTGATAAATTTCCAGATGAAGATGGCTGCGCAATGTCTGCTATAGCAAAGACAACATAGGCAGTTGACAAGAAGATGAATCCACAAAAGACATTATAAAAAATGCAGAATTTCCAGTAGGAAAATATGAAAATGACTGAAGAAATGATTGATGACACACCTGAGGACATCTTTGATGGCTTTGATAATGAAGAAAGCCAAGATACTATGAATCAAGTTCTTGATGAAATTGGAATTGAAATTTCTGGAAATATGGCCAAAGCTGTCAGATCTCTGAAGCTGACCACCTGACTCTACTTCAAAGGCTACAATCTCCAATGAAGAAATTAAACAACTCAAAGTTTTAGGAATGGATTAGTTAAAAAGCCGTAACATTTTATTTATAATTATTTAGTTATAATGATAAACCAGGCATACTGCCAATTTCTTTTACAAAACACATTTATTTTGCAAAAATGAAGACCACGAGCGAACAGGTGTTTCCTAACCAACTGGTTTTACTTCTTGAAGGACTGCCAGGAGAATTCTGGGCTACTTTCAGCTGGAAAGATGCTACAGTTTATGCCATAGAGAAAAAATGGCCCTGGCTACAAAGTTCAGGTGGATAGAGAGTCGTCTCAATACACCAAGGTTCTGGGTTCAATCCCTGGTCAGGGCACATACAAGGATCAATCAATGTATGTATAAATAAGTGAACAATCATTGTTTCTCTCCCCCCACCCCCCCGCACCCCCTCTTTCTCTATAATCAAGTGTGTGTGTGTGTGTGGGGGGGGGCTATGTTGAGAATTCTAATACATATTTTCCATCCCTGTCATTAAGTCTCATAAATAGTATTAATTTCAACTCTTGGCATTTGAATTGTAAATAATTTATTGCAAGGTAGGCAAGATTTTTCACTCTTCGGTGTGACAGTCTACATTTAATATTCTAAATCTATTAAAATAGCTGGTTACAGGCTCCATCTCTGCTGGGGGGTATAGGGGAGACAGCCAACAGATATTTTTTTCTCTCTCTAAAAATCAATTACAAAATAATATCTATTCAAATTTCTACAATTAACCAACTATATACCTGGCATGCCAGTAGCAAGACCCTGACCAAAAGCCAAAGTTGGATTTGTTGCTGCAAGTGGCTCTGCTTGTTGCCCTTGCTGGCCCTGATTGGGAGTAAGAGGGCGCTGACCTGTTCCAGCACGAAGAACCTACAAAGGACAAATGATTTCCTTAAAAACGAAATTATAAAGTAACACATATATAAATTTATCTTGAACAATTTTTTATATACCACAAATAGCCTTTGCATATTCTTTGAACATATTTATATGCAATGAAATGTCCATTTAGCATGAAATAATCCAAAATACTTAACATCAAAAACACAATCACTGACTCTTGACAACTAGAACAATCTATTTATTAAGCAACATGGAGGTTCTAGGGCTTGCAGAAAAATTATTTCTAGTATTTATGCTCTGACAAAATCTTAGATGAATATAAGAAGTTTAATTTATGTTTTATTAGTCTTTAAGGCTGAACACTGAAACACAGGAAGCTTAAGGAAATAAAGTATCATTATTCATTTAGTCTGTTACGAGACTGTAGTTGAGTGAAAACTTTTAATTGAACCAAGTTTTTAGAATTCAGAAGCTGCTTTTTAGGGTAAAATCTTGGGGTGAACAAAAGAACACAAGATTACATCAAAACAAAGCAAACTCTTAGGGCTGGTCAAATTTCACTACTTTGCAATATGTAGTTGTTTTAGTGATTAAACACAAGCAAAATACACATTAATTTCATAAACATAAATATTTAAGTAATTCAGGATAAGGGGGATTCATTCATTGTAAGACCATCCTATAAGTATCACACATGGGTGCATTATTCAGGTAGTTTGCCTAAAAAAGAAAAAATTTAGATTAAAAGTAATTTTTATATGATGTTTTTGTATCTATAAGGATTGAGCCAAAAAACAGCTTCGATAGAACATCAATATATAGTATATTAAACTATACTAAAGAAAATTTAGAATGAAATTTAACTGGCAAGTAAATAACACTATACTTGTCATTAAACTGTTTCTTTGCTAAAAATATGTTGAATTTGACAACCAGGTATCTGGAATTTATCAATAGTTTTACATTTACCAAAATAGTTCTAGGAAAGTGCTTGAAATTAAAAAAAAATCTTTGTGATAAACATTTTGTTTGAAGAAGGTAAATCTAACCTTTAGTGAAAATATTTCATCTTTTCGTGCTTAAAAATATGAAGTACCCAGTAATCTTCTTTTTCTGGTCAGAACTATATTAAGTTAATACTTAAAATAGTAATTTAAATATCCAGAAGAAAACTGAAAAAAATTGAAGTGACAATTATTTTGATAGGAACATTATTAGCACACTTTAGGAACTGAAAAGAAAAATGTAATATTGCTAGAGGTTTCAACAGAAATGTAAAACTGAAAGACAAGCAAATCTTTAAATTCATAGACTACGGATTAGAAAAAAATCATGTAATCGAGACTTGTGCACTAACTACACAGGTATGGACAAAAGTAGATTTACAGTTGTTTGTATGGAAAAAGACATGCAGGTTATGATTATTAAAATAGCTTTATTAAAAGCTTAAAAAGAATTTTTAAAAAGAATGTCACAATGGTGCAGTAAACCTACTTCTGGCAATCAGATATATGCATCTCACATACTGAAGAAAATAAAGAGAAAAGACACACATTTTGAACACAAAGAGCTCATACAATTTCAGAGACGCTTCAGATATTAACAGAATGAAGGCAGGCCTATACCTGTTGCTGTCCAGGCTGAGCTTGAGATGCGGCTTGCTGATTTGCTGTGTTGTTTGCCGCAGCTGCAGCTTGTTGCTGAAATAAATTGGCTGGATACACCCCCCATGGAACACCATAATACTGAGGTGGAACCACTGCCGGACCTAAACCTCACATCCCCCACACACACACAAAAAGAAAAAAAAGGGGGGGAAAGTCACTACATTTTATAGATAAATGAGGTCAGTCACCGCTAGATCATAAAAGGGGATAGTATTTAAGACTTAGAGAAGATGTCCTTATAATCCTGTATCCACTTACACCTACTATACCCTTTTACTTTTGCTTATTCTATTAGGGAGAAAGTCTCATTGAAACATTAATTATTAAGAGAGAGAGAGTGAATATTTAAGAGCAACAGCAGTGGCCTTAATGGAGAAACGTGAAGCTAAACTTAAGAGGACCAATGAATTAACAGGACAGTTAACTATCCAACATTTACTAAATGCCAGTTTATGGGTTTGATACTGACAAACAAGTTATTTAGAAAACATTATTCACCAAAGAATTGTAAGATCCTCTATCCTCAATTCATTACTTCTCTTAAAAATATTTTCTGACTATTGAAAAGAATTATGAAAATAAACTAGACACTCATCTTCTGATTTGCAATCTATAATATAAAACTAAGGAACATTCTGGTACCAAGCTTGCCACAGCTATTTTTGAATCGCAAACCTTGAATTTTAAAATATTTTTTTAATATTTAAAGTAGACTTAGTCACAATTCTCACAAGGCAACTGAAAATCACACAAAAACATCAGTGTTTATGTGGTTAGGAAAATGGGACTAGTGAGTCAAGGCAAGAAAAAACTAGTTGATATGAGCACAGAGGAACACAAACATAAGAAAGCAAACTAAGAAAAATAGAATTACTCTCTTTTACTTAATTCAAGACAATGTTTGATCCCTAGAAAGTAAATAGCCTCATGTACAATAAGCCCATCATTAATAAGCAAGGTGTCATGATTCCTAAGAAACATGTTCCACTAATTTGTAGATTTTTTAAGAGTCAGACAACTACCAAGAACCTCTCTGTTCAAAACGGTATCCAGAAGCCATTAACAGCTATTAATAGCTTGTGGCTATCTAATAATTAAAAGTTGGATAGCCTAAATTGAGATGTGTTGTAAGTATAAATAAACACGGATTCTGAAGAGCTAGCATGAAAAAAGGGGAAAATATCTATTAATAATTTTAAAAATATTGATTATATATTGAAATTATTTTAGATATGTTGGACTAAATCAAACATATCATTGAAATTAATTTCATCTTTTTTTATTTCTATAAAGTGGCTCCAAGAAAAATTTTAATTACATTATCTGGCTCACACTATATTTCTGCTAGATAGCACTGGTCTTAGAAAGCCGAAGTCCAGAATGCCTACCATGTGCATCTCAAAACTAATGACCTCTTAAAGTTGCTTCTTTCAGTTCCATAGATTAATGATTTCTGTATGAATGATATACCAGCACTTTACACACTAACATCCAATTAAATGGCGCCAAAAAAACTCACATGCTTATGGAATAACATGCAGATATAGACCAAAAACTACTCAATGTGATAGATCAGTTTCAGTCAGCAAACTAAGATATTAAACAATATGAAATTAACAATTTTTTCCACTTCTTAAACTCCTGAATAAAAAAAAAGTCCCCAAACTCCTCAGCAAAGACTGTTCTCATTCCAGTGAACACACTTCTGTGGTTGACATCACCCTGTGCCTTCCTTGATAACCAACATAAACCATGCTTAAGAAAATTCATTTCTGTCTTTGTAATCAAGTCAACCTAAAACACACCCCCCTTCCCCCCCTAAAATCCTATAGATCAGCAAATTACTTTGCTGAGTGAGAGACTGTGCCTGACAAGCACGTAACTCTTCCTTACTTAAATGAGCCATAAATACAGCTTCAGTTTCTAAAAAATCCCCCCAGCTTTGTGATATAATTGACATGTAACACTATAGTTTTGGTGTTTATTTCAGTTGAGTGGTAGTTTCAAGGTTTGACAGTTTTTAAGAAGTTCTTTGTAACTCCACCCCATCTTTTGTCCCTCAGCTTACTTGCAAATTTCAATATTGCTAAATAAACTTTACTTTTACATACTCATAGTCAAGAATGCAGAAGCACTTTAACATATACTTTCCCTGATGTGGGTATTTACAACACTAACCCAGTTTATTTTTTGAGAAGTAACTTTAATTTACATTGTCTCTGTGGGTAATGAATGGGATTGGCCACAAGAATGAAGATTTGTTTGGCAATGTAAGATTTCTGAAACTAAAAAACTAAAAGGCAAATCAATTATGTATAGGAGGAAAATTATCAGGCTTATGTTTCTTCTGTAGCATTATAGTTAAAAAATAAATTCTGGCCCTAGCTGGTTTGGCTCAGTGGATACAGCATCCGCCTGCAGAGTGAAAGGTCCCAGGTTTGATTCTGGTCAAGGGCACATGCCTGGGTTGTGGGCTCGATCCCCAGTGGGGGGCGTGCAGGAGGCAGCCGATCGATGATTCTCTCTCATCATTGATGTTTCTATTTCTCTCTCTCTATCCCTTCCTCTCGGAAATCAATATAACTAACTAACTAATTTCTGGAAACTTCAGCTCATTCTGTATAAATGTTTCAGTTGTTCCTAGGAACTTCAAATTGCCCAAATAGACCAAAATAAAGCTTATACCAAGATTAAAACTAAATCCATAATAAGCAACAAGGATGAACAATAAGTTACCTGCTAATGTTGCTGCTGCAGCCAATCCTGCTGCGGTATATGGATCAGTCCCTGCAGGAGGAGCACTAATAATATATGGATTTGGCACAAATGCAGCTGGAGCAAGGCCTGCTGAGAATACACCAGCTGTATTTAAAAGGGGGAGAAATAATGAATGAAAATGTAAAGTATGATTTTCGTCATTAAATAAAAACATTTCTACTTTAAATTTGGGATGGAAAAGGAGAATGTACTTAAATTCTTGGGCATTTAACAATATATTAAAAGGTTCTTCATTTCTGAAACAGAGATTCTGATGGTCAGAGTTTTCACTTTTCCAACCAGGAAATAAACCAAAGTTAGCCAAAATCACATAGGCATAAAACGGTTACATGTGATAAAATGACATAAAACTATACATGCACACATTTATTATGTCATATTCCTGGTTTTGGTACTATACTATAATTATGTAAACTGTAACCGGGGAACCTTTAAAAAACCCAACACAAACAACACATACTTGACCTCTAGTAGTAACAAATGTGTCATTTTAATAATTCACCTTAAAGACTAAAGGTTGCTCAGCTGGCGTGGCTCAGTGGTTGAGTATTGACCTATGAACCAGGAGGTCACAGTCCCTAACATGAAGGTCAGGGCATATGTCAGGGTTGTGAGCTCAGTCCCCAGTGTGGGGCGTGCAGGAGGTAGCCAATCAATAATTCTCTCTCATCAATAATGTTTCTGTGCCCCGCCCCCCCGCGGCCCCCGCTTTTCTCTCTGGGGGAAAAAAAAGACTAAAAGTCCCAAAACCTTAATGAAGGAATAAAATACCTTTAAATTTTTTCTTAGGATTTCTATTTAAACCGCTTTAAAAAGAAACATTCTGTTCTAGCCGATTTGGCTTAGTGGCTAGAGCGTCAGCCTGCGAACTGAAGGGTCCCGGGTTCGACTTCAGTCAAGGGCATATACCCAGGTTATAGACTCGAGCCCCAGTGTGGGGTGTGCAGGAAGCAGCCAATCAATGATTCTCTCTCATCATTGACGTTTCTCTCTCTCCCTCTTCTTTCCTCTCTGAAATCATTAAAAAAATATTTTTACAAAAAAATAAACATTCTGATTTGATAATGGATACAAATAATTTCAATGGAATTTCCAAGTGTTTGACTCTCTCAACTGCACATTGTGAAATAAAATTATTTGCTGACATCTTTCACCAAATTAGATTTTTATATAACCAAGGATACACATAATAATCAGAAACAGTTCTCCCTAGTAAATCTTTACTCCTGCCATGTAATCTATTAATCTTTGATGATCTCAATGAGATGTTTAAAAGAGTAATGAAATAACACTCAGTAAAAGGAAAAACATCTAAATGCTTTAACACAGGACTGAGTTTAATCAAAATGGTAACTTATAAAAACTCACCTATATGTGGCTGCTGAGCTGCGGCTAATGCATATTGCTGCTGTTGAGCTGCAGTTAACTGCTGAACTGTTAATGCATTAGTCCTTTGAAAGAGCTATTAGGGGAAATATTTAATACAAAAATTAGTCTCAAAGCATTACATTTCTATTTAGAAAACTGTGAATAGAGTATTTTACACACTTAGTTAAAAAACTTTCTCAACTACAAAAACATTTATTCAATAAAACATGAAGTGTTCCATAGCACCCCTATTATTCATGTTAATGCCTCTTAGCACTTCAGGCTACATACCAGTCCATAGTTAAGAGGAGCCTCTTTAAAGGAGGGGCATGCTTACCTGCTGCTGGGAATTGTAGTCAAAAAGGCCTACAGTAGCTCCTGAAGAGTCCATTGGTACCTGATTACCAGGATAGTCAAACTGTAAAGAATCCAGACCGACTTGTTCCATGGCATCCAGATTCTGAGTTTCAGGATTTGAAAATTCTTCAACAAGTGGTTTATTAGTTGTAGGATTAGGAAGAGGGCCCAATCCTTCTGGGGAATTAGTATTGGGGCCCAGGCGCTCAACTACTTCAGTTGGAGAGGCTTGACGACTTCCAGGAGTACGACTATAAAAGAAAACAGAAAGACATTATGAGTAAAGGTAACAACTCAAAAATTGAAATGGGAAAGCAGGAAAATCATAAAAAACACGTAGTTGTAAAGTAGAGAGGACAAATTAGGCATCCCAGGTCACCAACCATTTTACTTTAAAATATTATCTGTCTGTCTAAACTAAATTCTTCTGAAGAACTGACATGGTTTTAGCTGTAAAAATTATTAATGAATGTTCTTTCCAATTTAAATAGCATAAAGATATAACTCAATTTTATAGATAAGAAAACTGGCCAATACCACAATTTAGGCTTAGACTACCTAAATTTTTTTTCTCAAATTATAGACAAAATGAATAGTAGGTATATGAAGAGCCAACTATAAGTGACAACACCTACGATACTCCTGGCCTGTCTACCAGCAGTACAGAATTTTGTTGTAATATTCTGCTAAATATTTCAGAAAAAACTGGCTAAAGGGATCATTATTGCCTTCAAGACTTAAGGGTGTAAATGTAGAATACAACAGAAAAAGGCAGTTGAACTAAGACAAGTGGCGGACTCCTGACTCTGAATATGATTTTAAGCAAATCATTTCATCCTTCCAGGCCGCAGTTTCTTTACTGAAGAAACTAGAGATGACCTGTGGTTCCAAGTAAGAGAAACAAACCAAAAACTACTTGTAAACCTCCCCCCATCCCCACCCCATGACAGCCCCCCAATTTGGCATAATCTTTATAACACCAAATTGCTCCAGTTTAATTAAGTCATCAGAAAGAAATGAAAATGTGTAACACTGGTCAAAACTGTTTTTCTACTGACTAGCCTCCTTAACTTTCCCCAAGAAATTAATTAACACTGGACTAAATTTTAAGCAATGACTTTTTATAAAATCAACATCTCTCATCGTCTAAACTTTCTTTTTACTTCTAGACATAATGAATCCTCATTTATAGTCTGGTTTTTTTCCTACAGTAAT
>NW_006293779.1:9668392-9683100 GCF_000327345.1 Myotis davidii | reverse complement strand
TTTCCCTACTGACCCCCTCCACCTCCAGCAGTTCCCTCCTGGCCCCTCATCACACTATTGTATATGTCCACTTATATGCATATAGGCATATAAGTTCTTTGGTTAATCCCTACCCCCCCAACCCCCACCTTCCCTCTGAAATATTTTAAATAAGATGCTTTCCCCGTACAAGAAATAAGTTTGTTTTGAGGAACAATGAGTTCACAGTATGTTCATATATAAGTGCTTAAATAAATGGCAATAATTATTTTACCTAGCTTTCAATGCCAGTTGTTACATCTATGTAACGGTCCCCCACTATCAGGTACTTTACATTGGGATAAGTTTGCTAACACATACAGAACATTTTACAAAGTAACTACTGAATTCTAAGAATGATTTCCCAGATATTTAGGTGAACTTACATTTTATTTAAATATCAACCATTGTCCATATAATATTAGAAGAAATTTCAAACTCCTTTCCGCTTTATGCATACCTAATTTTTCATGTGACTATTCCAAAGGTTTATTTATCATTCAGAATATATGGAGGAGGGGAGTGAGACTGAAATGATGTTCTTTAAAATCAGCCAATTAAAAAAATAAAAAGACCGTCTGCTATAGTTTTTTCATTCGTTGCAGTTCTATTCTGATAATGTATATATTGATGATTTATTAGCTAATGTACATATTAATGATATGCAGCAGTGACCATATGGCCATAGCTATTAGTTTAAAATACTTTTACACTGTAATGTAAATTCATATTAATATGGAAAAGTATAACCTCTTATAGAAAACAACTCTAATTTAGCAAAAAGTGCAGGATACAATAGGAAAAAAGTCATGTGCTATCAGTGGTGCTCTTTTCTTGCTATAGTTAATGGTGTATTAACACTTCAATTATAAATGTATACTCTGAGGGGTTTATAATCAATTCAGTTTTACATGCATGCCCTTGACCAAAATTTAGATTAGTAACAGCAGAAGAGCAAAATCAGGATACGGTTCTAAAACAAATTGACTAGCATTAAATTTATTTCTTATCAAAAGAGGTTTCCTGGTTTTGGATGCTTTTTTGCACTTAGGACAAATAAAATGACACTTTTAAAGAGACCTTGTTTCTCTGATTTTGATGACTAAGGCAATCAATGTAAAACCCACATGTACCTACACTCAGTTAACTGAGATTCCACGGTTCAGAATATCTCAAAGAAATGGCTCATTTTCAGGGACAGGCCCCAAAGCATCTCATTATTGAAGTATAAAGTATAGGAAATCATTACAAAGAAACAACGTCCTAATATTTAGACAAAGGTGCATCACCTAGTCAAAGGTTAGAAGAAATATTTAATTGCCATAAATAGACAACTAAAAAGCTACAACTTATAGAATTGAGCTGAAAGCTAACTTTTTGAAGCCTCTAATATGCTCCCCACTTCCCAATTTCAGGAATGTTAAGTTTTAACACAAACTCATATAAAGGTCACAGATCCTAAGAGCTAATTATGTTTCCTCATTTTCAAGATTAAGAATTAAATTGGAGGTAGGAAACACAAAACAGGGATAAAAATAGGAAACTCCACAGAAAGGTGCTTAAGAGCAACCCCAAGCCCTAACTGGTTTGGCTCAGTGGATAGGCCTGTGGACTGAAGGGTCCCAGGTTGTATTCCGGTCAAGGGCATGTACCTTGGTTGCGGGCACATCCCCAGAAGGGAGTGTGCAGGAGGCAGCTGGTCTCCATGTTTCTCTCTCATCAATGTTTCTAACTCTCTATCCCTGTCCCTTCCTCTCTGTAAAAAATTAATAAAATATATTTTAAAAAAAAGAGAGCAACACCAAGAAGTCTGCCAGGAAAAATCACTATTAAATTTGAAATCCACTAAACTTTAGCAGGAAGGAAAAAGTTAAAATTTAGAAAGGTAACAGTAGCTTCTAACATTAACGCCTTCAATGGAATGCACTAGTTGAGAGAATATTTTTAAGAATTGTTTTTTAAAAATGGCTCATAATCATTAACTAATATTTCTTATTTAAAAAATTAAATGTTCCTGTAGAGTAACACAAAGTACAAAGGGAAATAAAATAAACCCAAACTGGAAAAATGTCTACATCAGTTACATCAACTAGTAATAATAATCCCTAAAGAGATATGCTTTTCTTCTTGAGAAAGTTAAAATCTTACTTAAAATCTTTGCAATCGGCATCCATTCCATTTGGCAAACCTCTGCCATTTATTTTAGAATCATCATCATCTCCTTGTTTAAGATCTCTGTTTTGGTCCTCCTCAAATGGAGAAGCCTTGCCTTTTTGATCTCCTTTCTCAGGTCCATCTGTTTCAGCATCTCTAGTGCCCTGAGGAAAAAGAATCTGTTTGATTCTGAATATTTAATAGAACACACAAAAAAGGGCACCATAAGGTGACCTAAAACTACACTATGGTGCATGTAAACAATAAAAACATTGAATCTTACTTTAATTTTGTATTCAACTAATTTATCAAAGGCCAAAAAATTGAGTGCAAACCAGTGATTTATAACAGAAGGGCTAAGGCAACCTTAACTATAGCGGTGCTGAATAAGCGGTACCACCACAAACGAGATTAAAATTCTACTTAATGCAGAGATGATTTTGTTTACTTACTTTCAGATCAAGTTCTACCACAAATAAGCAATTTTAATCTTGCAAATTATGTATTGGAATTAATATGGTTTCATTTTTGTAACATGGTTAAGAATATAAATATTCTCAGGAGTTCTACTGTTTCATGTTTTTCAAGAAGTGGCCAAGAGAAGAAGATGAGCACTAATAGCTAGCTACACAATTTCCTTTAGCTCTAGGAAGGGCCAGAAAAATAAACTGATTTAAAGATAAACAAATAACCACTGAACAATTATTAAATATTTCTTTATTCAAAATACTTACAAAAGTCCCCTTCCTAAATCGAGAATCCAATTTATCAGCAGGAGAAGAACTTAGCACATATTCTACCATGCTCACACCAAGGCCTCCACTTTCTGATCGCGGAGACAGTATTGCATTTACTTCACTGTTTCCATGAAAACCCTGTCCAGATCTTCTCTGTACCATAATAGGCTGGGATAGTGAATGGTCTGTTTGGAAGAAAGAACACAATTTCATATTTGTACTTTTAAATTAACTGAATAAACTTACACAAATTAATACACTAAAATAAGAAAAAACAGTATACTGTTCTATTTTTAATATTATTACAATCTTTATGAAAAGCTCTTCATTCTGCTGAGACTTACTGGGCACATGTCTTAATCCAGATAAAAAGAGCCATTTGATGAAAACACAGGTAAAAGCCTATGTGAAGTTTTATATGTTTTGTTTTAAATCTGTCAACCAAAAACGGTCAATGGAGAAACAATCCGAAGGCTCAGTTGCCTATAAACATTAAAAAATGAAGGTTCTTCAAACTGATGGTTGCCAGATGGGAGGGGGGCTGGGGAAATGGGTGGAAACGGTACAGAGATTAAGATGTGCAAATTACCAGTTATAAAAACAGTCATAGGGAATATAAAGTACAGCATAGGGAATATAATGAATAATCCTATATAATAAAAGCATAATATGCTAAGTGTCTGACCAATCGGTCGACCATTCAGTTGACCGCTTGACCAGTGGCTATGGTGCACACTGACCACCAGAGGGCAGATGCTCCAACTAGTAGGTTAGCTTGCTGCTGGGGTCAGGCTGATAAGGACTAGGAGAGAGGGCCAGACACGCCCTGGAGCCCTCCCGCAGTCCCTCCCCGGCCGGTTGGCCCCCATCGACCCTGATCACCGGCCAGGCCAAGGGACCCCACCTGTGCATGAATTCGTGCACCGGGCCTCTAGTAATATAGTAAGTACATATGGTATCAGATGGGTACTACTAGGCTTATTGGAAAGATCATTTTGTAAGTTATATAAATGTCTAATCACTATGTTGTACCCCTAAAACTAATACTGTATGCCAACTGTAATTGAAAAAGAAGTTATTTTGGTGATTCATAACAATTCAAGACAAAAACCTTTAGGGATAAATTCTAGAATAAAGATAACTGTTCCTAAATTGGCAGAGGCACTTCTCAAGCTTACTGTTATGTACTGGACAGATGCAGAACACATGGCAATACTGCTATAAATACAAACTTATTGTTTGTGTTTATAGCACAAACTAGTAGTAACACTGAATTTTCTATTCTTGGTATAAAAACTAAGTAGTAACACAGAATTTCCTATTCTTGGTGTAAAAACTATGTATCGAAGATGTTTAAAAAACCAACAAAACAAAAAACCAACAAAACAAAAAACGTAAGTATCGCTTAAAGGCTATTTTAAAAAGTCCTTTCTAGTTTAAAAGTTTTCCATTTATTTTTGATTAACAAAAAATTATACATCTGGTACGAATACTCTTTCTAAATATTTCTGTGACAAAAGAAAAGGCAGTACTTAAGCTCTGAGAGCAAATGAATACAAATATAATAAAACATTTGAGGCAACATTCATATACATTTGCAAAAAAAAAGTTTTTAAAGGAACCAATAGGCTCTTGCTACCTATGGCTTTTTTGTGAACATGTTCAATACTCAATATGAGGTCTAGTCCTTAAGTGGCTGAACTATCACAGAAGTACCTAATCTTTATTTCATTAACTGTAATAATTTTTAAATGATTGCTACTTTTGTTAAATCATATAAAAACATTTCTATTTTAATATCTTTATCCATGAGAAATTTAGCCATATTTTTTATTTATCATTCACCCATTCATTTACTCAGTTCAAATACTGATTTACTGTCTGTTGTATGAAAGAACAAACAAGACAGTTCCTACCCTCAAAGATATTATAGGCTTAATAGAAGGCAATCATAACAGAGTAAAAGTGCTTCAATAAAAACAATCCAGATTATTATTAGAAGGGAAGAAAAGGGTATCAATCTTTTCTAGTCTTAAACTACAATCAGAAGGGCAAGAATTAAAGTGGGAAAAAAATAAAAGTGAAGATGGGGGTGGAAAGAGCATTTCAGTTAAGAGAAACCAGCATGTTCAAAGATCTGGAAGTTCCAGAACAAAATGAAATTAACAATCACAAGTAGTTCAGTTCAGCTAAAAGGAAATATGACAGTCTCCTGCAGTCATGGAAATAATCTTTCTTAGAACAATTCCTTTAGAACAGGAATGTTATTCTTATTTGTACATGCTTGGAATTCAATAAAGTTTGTTCAGTAAATATAACTCCATTTATTTCTCATGTCTACTACTAAAAACTAATATTCCTCTTCAAAATTTTATCCATTTAACTAAAAAAATTGGGAGAATGATATAAGGAATTAACTAAAATTATAAATTAGAAATATCAGGAACAAATGTGCTCAAGATGCTTTGCTTTGGAATGCTTTAAAAAATATCTGGTTCTGGTAAATAGTTATTAACCATTCAATTCCCAAAACAAAAATCAAAGCATGTCTATCTATCAGTTTTTAAGCACATGTGATTTCTAGCAAAGTATAAGTGCCTTTTAGGGGGAAAAATGTATCCCGGTCCAAATAAATGAATAATTTAAATTAAGAGACCAATCTAATATATGTTAAAATCTGGGGAGGGGCGCGGTGGGGGGGGGATGGATTCCTTGAGGCAAAAGATGAAATCTCATTTATTGGTTTGAGAATACATTACCACTGGCTGGTGAAACTGGTGGAAAAGGTACAGACCAAGCACTACCATAAACTGGTAGTGCTCACTGGTTAAACTCAAAGAAAATTCTCATTATTTTTAGGAAAATTTAGTCTAAATTAGTAGTTACCAAAGCTTTCAATCTTTTTCTTAAATATGTTTTTTAATTGATTTCAGAGAGATAAAGGGAGAGAAATATTCATTAGCTGCCTCCTGCACGCCCCCTACTGGGGGATCAAGCCCACTGCACCAGGGCATGTGTGCTACCAGAAATAGAACTGGCAATCTTTTAGTGAATGGAAAGATGCTCACCCAACTGAGCCACAATGGCCAAGGCTTTCATTCCTTTTTCCATTTTAAATGTAGAGTATTAATTGCCAGAGAATAGACTGAGGAATTGGGGAGCTGGGTGAAAAAGGTTAAGGGATGGGGAACCACAAACTGGTAGTCACAAAATAGTCCTGAGAATGTATAGTACAGCAGAGAGAATATGGTCACTAATGTAATAATTATGTACGGTGCCAGTTTGGTACTTGAAATATCGGTTGGGTGCTTGTAAAGTACATGATTATCTAGCCACTATGGTGTACACATAAAACTAAAATTTTTTTTTAAAAAAATAAAGACACAGCCAGTGTGGCTGTGGTTGAGCGTCGACCTATGAACCAGGCGGTCACAGTTTGATTTCTGATTGGGCACATGCCCAGGTTCCAGGCTCAATCCCAAATAGGAGGCATGCAGGAGGCAGATGATCAATGATTCTCTCTCATCAATGATGTTTCTATTGCTCTCTCCCTCTCCCTTCCTCTCTAAAATCAATAAAAATATATTTTTAAAAAATTCAGACTGCTCCCTTTCTGGGAATTCTATCTTACTAAGGAAGTTTACTTTCTTTTTGGGTGTGGCTACTGTCTTATAAAGCTAGATTAGGCTGCAATTAGATAAATCTGTCACTGTCCTATAATACAATTTAAAATTTCTATGGTTAATGCATCCTCTATTTTAATGAGAATTCAGAATTCTATAATCAGTTTTCACTTCAAAGAAAAACTTAGTAAATCTTATTGTGACAAGCACTTCCAGTCAATAAGTGGATCATTAGATAAGGATCAATTTACACCTGAAAATGGCATTATAACGATTAATGAAATCTTCAACCAAGACATCACAAATTTTCTCCAACTATTGCCTGGGAGTAGGCAGGGTTTTTAAAAAGTCAAATAAATTAATAATTCTCACACATATATCACAAACTTACGAGAAGTTCCCCATGCAGTCTCTCTCCATTCATCATCCCCAAGAAAAATGCCTTTTTGTCCATCTTTTGTTGAATCATCAGGTTCCCAAAACTTTTTGGTCGGCAAAAGCTATTTGGGGGAGAAAAATATTACATTCAAATTTTATTCTAATTACAAATAACTAATATATAGAGGAAAGCAAATTTACCACTAATATGTACAAGTTAATTTCAATGAAAATTCAGAGTGACCTATTACCTAATTTGTTTCAATAAAAAAATAACTTCCTACTTATATTTGAGTACTGGCTCTAATAATTCTAGTCCTAAACATTATATCAAAGTCAACATCTGACTTTCCCTGATTTTTAACATTTTTCAAAACACATATTGGTTGAATGTCATGTGATTTTCTTTATAAATTGATCAAAAAAATTACTAAATTTCTAAGATATAGGTAATACAATAAAAATATCTACAGTGATAAAAAATTTGCCTTTACTTCCAAATACTGCCCTTGGTTCACCTCCTATTCTACAGTTTCCTTGATGGAAAACATTATTTTCATTCCTACTTCGCTTAATCAATGGAAGTGAACTTCACAACTCTTCCTAGGTCCTGATCCTAGTAACCTACCAATTCCAAATCAGGAAGCTATAGATAATGGGAGAGGTACACAGAAAAGATCCTCAAATACTTTGGAGATAACAATTTCAAAGTCCTGTGCTCTATTTATCCTATATTGCAACATACACAGCACATAAAAGTTATATTGATACAATTATTCACTGATTACTCAAAATGTACATCTGGCCAATTCCTAACCATACTTTAATATTCATCTCAGGTCTCTCCTCACCTTCCCTGACAGTCAGGAGGTGGGCTGGAAATATGTTTATTTAAGAAGAACAGACTGGTTTTCTGAGACATGCATTTGGCATTTTAAACCATTTGAAAGGCTATCATCAATCTGTCTCAGCCCAATCTTTCAATGCTCAGAATTAAACATGTATATACTTATTCGTGTTTGCCTCCTTAAAGGCATGGAGACCTTATCTACAGAGAGTTCAGAAACATAAAATTAATGATAATAAAATAAATAGTAAAACTTGAATTGGGTCTGAGAGATAAAATTGTGTGTGTTGGGGGCTCAAAGTTTATGTGGAAGGTGAGGAAGACAAAGTAAATCATAAACAAAGGAACAACTTGAGAAGATGCATAGAGTGTGGAATAGTGTGTGAGATAGAAGAACAGATGCAGGAAGGTCAAAGTTGATGCTGATAAAGGTATCTAGGTCAGATTATGAGAAACCTTAAAGACATACTAAAGAAACTGCATATTACATTAAAACCAAAGAGAATCAAGAGAGGTTGGCAAGAGTGACACTGTGTTGAGAAAACAACTCAAGTTGCACATTGTAAGAATAGAAATATTCTAGATTATAGGCAAGGAAATCAGTTTAGGAGAATTACAACAGGGTGAACATGACAAGAACTGAAATAATATGTCAGAAAGAAGCGAGAAAATAGAATGGATGTGAAAAACATTTAGGAGAATCAATAAAATATAAATGCAAATGAGGATGGGTTGATAAAATAGATAAAACTTTAAAATTTGGTTAACAAGGTAAATGGTTGTACTATTGACCAAAACAGAAAAAGAAAAAGAAAAAACACAAAACACAAAACACAGGAGAAGCTGCTTTGAAGAGAAAGGGGAAAATTCAACTTGGGCATGTTCCTAATCTACAGATACATATTTTTTAATTTTTAATTTGAAAGGAAACTAACTTCTGCTATTAAAAAAATAAGTTTTTGCATGTTTGCATTTTCCTGGGTTGCAAATATATGTATTTAAAATTTAGACAATAATCTGCTCTAAAGAGGATCCCAATAAAATAATCTCTGTTCCTTCAATTTTTAAAAATCTCATTACAGAAGCTTCATGTAAATATGGAAACAAAAAACAAAGCTAGTAATACAATACTAAAGCATTGTACTTAATATATTTAAAATGAACACTTACTCATAGTAAAAAACCAAGTTAATCCCTTAAAAATACTGTATAAATAGGCCACTTCACGAAGAAAAATGACAAATGGTCAGAGAATAAAGACATGTTCTTATCCCACACTTCATGAAGAAAAATGTTTCAAATGAAAAATTGAAAATAAAGTTATAACACCTTAATAGAAACATTTATCCCAGACATAGAAGTGGTTAAAACAAACTTATCTTCTGAGATATTAGAAATAACAGAATCTCTTTAGAAGAGTATTTCAAAGTCTTCTGGGTAAGGTTCAGTTTAGTGATTTAGTCATAGAGCACTGCTTTAAAATGCAAACTGCACAACTGGGGGGAGGGGGGTATCTATGTCAAGCACTAATCTAGTGTGCCTACTTTTTGCCAAGCACTGTGCTTTGTATATCTTTTCATTTTGCAACCATTTCTAAGTTATCATGCACAGGAAAAGAATTTAGTAGTTAATAATATTAATACTTCTAGCAAAGGCTATTACCAACATTCCAGAAACAGCTTTCTGTGACAGTTTAGACACTGTCAAACTTTTGGAGAAACTACTAGCTTGTGACCAAAAGTAAGTTCAAAGGACTAAATATACAGAAAGGCAACAATTCCAGATAGAACAGTTAAAAAAAGAAAAGATTACATTGCTACATTGGTTGAAACTGCAATAAAAATAGAGATTTGCCCCTGGAGACTCTTTTACTGTAATAACACATTACAGAAAACAAGGGCTAAGAGATCTTGAAGATCGGTAAGATACATTATCCCATACCACTTCCGTATTTCCATAATTCACAAAAGCTTTAAACCAAGGTCAGACAACTCAGTATTTCTTGTCAACCTGCTTGTCTGTCCTTCCAACTCAGAAATGATTGAGTAGACATACAAATTCATCCCTCCATGGTCCTCCATTTTATCAGTTATTTTCTTAAAGAAGCATTTATAGCTTGCCCTCTCCATCCCCAAAGAAATCAGTCAACACTCTAGGGTACTGTCTCAAAATAAATACACTCCAGCTAGTATATATACTATGAGGGCACTTAGACGTCAGATTTGTTATGTAAAATGACCAAACTAACAAAATTAACATAATTCTAAGGATTTAAAGGCCATGTGTCTACATTATGGTGTTTTAAATTAAGGTGTTCATATAACATCCAATTTGGGAGAGTTTTGAGAAAGGAGGTGTTCGTGTTATTAATAATTATGCCATGAAGACAGATAAATATATCCGGACTGTCTTGGCAAATTAGAATGTAAAGTGACTATAATAGAAGTTCATACAAGATAGGCATAACTAAGATGTTAATAACTAAGTGTGCAGAGAACAAGAAAGACACAAAGTAATTCCCTCCTAGGACTTTTCTGTTAGTAAAAGGTATCAATACTTCTTAATTTTTTAAAAATCATACTATTTCCCCAAATGTTCTCCATTTCTAATATCCCTTAATGTCACCAGTAAACATTATCATATGCTGTTACTTCCAATATGAAGCAGTATTATAAATAGTCAAGGCACTCATAAGTTCAAATTGCCATTTAAACACTATTAATAGTCTTGGGCCATAAAATTAACCACTTCGAGCTTCAGTTTCCTCATCGATAAAGTAAGAATAATAATAAAGCTACCGTCAAAGAGTTTTTATGAGGCTAGAATGAAATAACATAGCTGCTTAGAACAGCATCTAGCACATAGTAGACACATAAATATTAGGTATCTTCATTACTGAAAATATGAATCTTTTAATACAGGGTGAGGCAAAAGGAAGCTTACAGTTGCTAATAAGAGAAACAGTTTATTCATGTATTATTATTAATTATATTATTTTCCATATAATTGTAAACCTATTTTTGCCCCACCCTGTATATACATAGTAGATCGAAGCATTAAAATCTAAACCCATCTGTTTAATTCTAAGGTACTGTTTTACATTCAACTACCACAGAAGATGGTTCTTTTTAAGCACAGTGTATCCATCAATGTCTCTGAAATTTCCAATAACAGGCCACCACTAGATATAATGAATAAAACAGTTTAAGATATTATTATGATATTTGGCCCATATGTGGGTATTTATTATAGTGGATAAAGTTTAAGATAGAATTAAGATAGGAATTTATGCAGATGAAATTATGCTCAGGTATTTAAAAACTATTTGAAATAGCTGGTTTCCATTATATGTACATATATAAAATAGGTATATGCCTCTGCAGTACAGTTTGAAACACTACATGGATTAGCTTTGCTCTTTTTAAGTCATATGACATAACACAAATAGGTAGGTCTTTTGATGGAAATGTGCTATGAAAAAAAAAATGGAATGAGTTTATGAATGAATACAAACCTGTTTCTATTTGTGAATGAATAACTAGAAGAAACTACCCTTCTGATGATGGGCATGATCTACAAAAACCAATACATATGCAAATAGGTCTCTATGTAATGCAGTGCTTTGTATATTAGAGGTTTACAACTTAAGACATAATAAGGACAACTTTATTTTTTATAGAAAAAGTCAAGAATAGGCCAATCCATTAAAAAAGGATGTCATGTTAAAAAAATAACAAGCAATTTTAGAAAACTCAAGAACCAGAAATTTAAGGCTGCTTTTATTTATTAAAATGAGTGAATTCTGGGATAAAACAAAAACAAAAAACCTCACCTGTCAGGAAAGGAGGAGAAGACTGGTGAGAGAGAGACAGGCAAAGAAGGAAATCCCAGAAGGTTCCCTGCTGCCTGTGAGATGAGGAAAGATAGAAAGACTTGTGGGAGAGAGAACCCAGAGACAGAAACCTGGGTAGGTTTCTTAGCTATCTCTTGGAGGTAACAGAATTAGTTGGTAAACTGTTAAGAAAAACACTTAATTAGTGAGTAACAGCTTATTTAAAAATACATTTTTACTAGATGAAGGTCACAGAAGCACTAACCTGCTGCTAGCTGCCAAAAAAGCAGGAAGTCTAAACCTAGCCACTTTCACTCTGCATTTCTGACATTTCCATTCAGAAAGCCTAGATTTAAGCTTAGATCATTTAACATACTATTCATCCCCACTCCTCTCTTTGCATAAACCTCAAATATCCCTCCTCCATCCCCAAATAACTAACTAAACTCTTTCAACTACTGGTTCTGATTATTGATTGACTTTTTTTTAAAACAGCAATGATATCTTTGGATTTACAAATACTATTTAGAAATGAAGAAAAAAAAGAGCCAACCTGTAAATATATACATAATGTAGACTTGGGAAGTAAAGTGCTGGGAGGGGGGTATGTCTAAATAGAATTAAGGTAAGGTGTGACTTTACTAGCTCTTAAAAATCATTTAAGTTCAAGTTTGCCACAGACTAGACTGAAATATTATTCAACCCTGCTTTTAAGATATGTTATTCTGCTTTCGAAAGACCAAAGAAAACAAGCAGCAGGGAAAAAAACAAAAGCCCCTTTCAACTGCTTCTTTTTATTCACCCACAGGGTAAATAATATCTACGCAGACTCCACTGCATTGTAGTGAAACTGTAGTTCTAACTAAAGGATTATTCCCTTTTTCAAAATTTTTAGGGCCCAGAATTTTACGTTATGCACTGAACTAACAAGTTTACTTTGGCAATACTCATGCTTAAGCACCTTAACTCACCCTTAAATCAGTCCTCTGAAAATGACAAACTCTTTGGAAAACGCTGTTCTGGAGAAGGGGAGGGTTAGCTAGCTGCAGGGTGCCCTCTTGTGGTCCAGAGGAGTGACTGGACTCTTTTTCTGCATCTGAAGAGCACAGCATTGGATGGAGTGAGTCTCAGGAAGGTCTCTAATCTACCAAAGTAAAATAATCTCCAGGAGCAAGCAATTAATTACACATCTTAGGTCTGTTCACGATTATTTCGTCTTATCAAAGTTCACACTATGTTAGTACTACAGAACATGACAAAATAAAGATGTGACCACAGGGTTTTCATCAACAATTAAGATTTTCTAAATACTCATTAGGTATATGGAAAACTAAGTATTTTTGATGCCTTAAATAATATAATGATGAGATTAAGTGGGATCCCCCAAGTCACAGATTAACAGGACTGATAAAAAGCATTAATAAATTTAGAATACCCACTGTGTGCTAATCATTTGAAGCTATCAATCTACTAAGGAGACTAATATAAAACAATAAACTAACCAGTAATATAATAGAGTATATATAAAGATCTGTAAGAAGTCAGATGAGGAAGTATAATTCCACTGCAGACAGCAAAAGGACAATAGATGAGCATCTTTTCCAACAGAGTCTTGTAGAGGATTAAAGTTTTTTTTAAGCAAACAGCAAACAAGGAGAGATTTTTGGAAGAGAAAATAGTGAACAATTTAGTATGGCTAAAGCAAACAGCATACATATATAAAACAGATGGACAAGAATCAAGAAGACTCTTCTGAGCAAAGTATTTATGATTCATTACACATGAATATAACACATTATTTAACCAATCAACTGGATACATACCTCACACACAAAAAAAGCTGAAAATCACAACTACATAAGTGTATAATCGGAGGTTTTAAAAACCTACACCATTAACCACTAATTTCAAGATTTACAGTTAAAAAAGGCTAAATGGCTCAAATAATCAAAGTGAAATATACATTCTTAGCATTTATAAATATTTACCTCTCCCATTCCCCGAGATTCTAATGCAAGAGCTTGAAAATCATGATTCATTTCATCCACAAATCAAACCTGTTGAATAACAAAAACAGAATTAGTAGAAAGAAAAATTTAAATAATGGACTGCATCAACTATTTTTATATTAATTTTTATATCATATTAGTTACTGCTGATGTTAGCATGAGTTGAGATGGGCAAGAACAGATTTCTCTATGAAGACAGGTTTTCCTAAACAGAGCACATGACAGCAATCTACATTAAAAACTGTGTGCCAGCCTGGTCAGTGTGGTTCAGTGGTTGAGTGTCAACCCATGCACCAAGAGGTGGCTAGTTCAATTCCCAGTCAGTGCACATGCCTGGGTTGCAGGGTTGATCCCCAGTGTGTGGGGTGCAGGAGGCAGCCGATCAATGTTGATGTTTCTCTCTCATTGGTGTTTCTCTCTCCCTAAACTCAATAAAAAAATATTTTTAAAAATTGTGTGGGAAAAGAAAACCTACTAGTTTCTTGAGCAAAAGAATAGAAGGAAAATAAAGAGCAGAGAGGAAGCGAGCTCAAGTACTAAAGTGTAGTTATCTTTTTTTTATATTGCAGTTCCTATTATATTATTATTTTGCATTACATCTTTCAGTTAAGGTTTTTCAAAATTCCTCAGCATTTCATTATTTGTAGATCTCACTGCAATAAAAAAACTTCACTAAAATTACTTTAGTGATGATATAGTTCAAAGCAATGCATAAATTAATCAGCTGTAATTATAATGCTCATTTTTTCTTAAGAATTCCTTTCCATCCCTCTCAAACACAAACTAAAACATGTATTTATTTTTTCCACTTCTAACATAGTTGAAATTGCTTTTTATCTTTCATATGACAATGATTATGTTCTTGAGTCAAAGGCCCTTGCCTCATAGTGTTAAATATTGCTGGAGAAAAGCACTTAAGCCTAAAATAAATGCATAGCCCTCAAAAGTTTTGGGCCTTACAATATAATCCTGTTATTTTTTCCAGTCAGTTATCTCTCTCTAAAATTCCATAGCATTTTTATGTTACAAAGCAGTCCTTCCTTCCTATAATACTGCTCTCTGTTGCTACTTTGTCCCTTATAATTCTTCTTTTTTACTTTCTTACTAGAG
>NW_006293779.1:9664657-9668321 GCF_000327345.1 Myotis davidii | reverse complement strand
GTGGGGGGGGGGGGGGGGGGGGACGACACCCTCAGCCCAGCCTGCACCCTCTTGCAGTCTGGGAGTCCTTGGGGAATATCCAACTGACAGCTTAGGCCCACTCCCAAGCTGTCAGTCAGACACAGTGCTGCTGAGCACACTGACCACCAGGGGGCAGCTCCTGCGTTGAGCGTCTGCCCCCTGGTGGTCAGTGCGTGTCATAGCAACCAGTCGTCCATTGTTCAGTTGATTTGCATATTATGCTTTTATTATATAGGATGTGTCCAGTTGCTTCTTCACAGACTGTCACCTCAACTCATAAATTAATGCAAGTGTTCACTTACTATTCTATCCAAAGTACTCTCTTTTCTATCCTTTGCTCTGAGCAATTTCTTCAACTCTAATTACTTTGAGAAATATATGTATATTCTTAGGACCCTCACTTCCATATTCATATTTCTAAACCAAATCTCTCCTCTTCAAAATTTCCAACTATCTTTGCCTTCAATAGAAACACACACACACTCAGCGAAAAATAAAATCATAGACTAGAAGAACAATATCCACAAATCACATATCCAATATAGGATCTGTATCCAGAATATATGAAAAACTTTTTAAAAATAAGGAGAATAAATAACCCAATTTTAAAATGGGCAAAAGATCTGAACAGATACTGTATCAAAGATATGTGGTATTGCATGATCTCACTCATATGTGGGATCTAATGAACAAAATAAACTGATGAACAAAACAGACCCAGAGACACAGAAGCATGGAACAGACTGTTGAACCTCAGAGAGAAGGAAGGGAGGGTAGGTGGGTGGTAAGAGATCAACCAAAGAACTTGTAATGCTTAACCCATGGACACAGACAATAGGGCAGTGGTGAAGGTCGGGGTGGGAGTGGGGTGGGGGGGCCTAGAAGAGGTCAATGGGGGAAAAAGGGGACATATGTAATACTTTCAACAATAAATAATATTAAATGAAAAATAAACTAAAGTTAAAAAAAAAGTTCAGGGTTAAAATGACACAGAGGACCCATGAAATGCACTGACTGTGATGTTTGTTCACCTCTATACTGTACTACTCGGTAACACTGAAATAAAGATCCTCAGGATCTTCGTGGTACCAGAAGGGCATTTAAAAATGTTTTTGTGTCTTATGGAAAAAAAGAAAAAGATATGTGGCAGCAAATAACGATTCTTTTCTCTTAACTTGTTAGGAAAACTGGTTCACCAACAGTTCTCACACAACCAACATTTCATTCATCCATTAGTTCAATAAGCTTTTACTGGGCATTTTCAATGTGTAAGATTTTTCTTTTTTAAGGGGGGAGGGGAGGAAGAAACAGATGTGAGAGGGAAACATCCATTGGCTGCCTCCTGTATACCCCATACTGGGAAAATTGAACCAGAAACCTTAAGTGCACAGGACTACACCCCACCAGCCAGGGCAATGTGTTAGATTTTGTAAAGAAAACACTGAGTTAAAATATGACCACTGTTCTCAAAGAGTTTAAATTAGCCTGATATGTTTTATGGTAATTGGAGGAGTAGCTCCTACCAAACCAAACAAACCCTCCTAGAGATAACAATAAACTCTGGACAAAATAAACAAAAATAAAGCTATAATTTAAAATAAATAAATAAAATAACTGAAATCCCTATAAACAACCCAGTCTTAAAGGCTTGAAGATCCAAGTAACAGAGTTTGGAACAAAAAGAGCAGCTGGAAACTAAGAAGGGAAGTCTTAAAAAGGAGGCAACCAAATTCTGCTCAGATTTTTAGACAATCTCTATACTCCACATGTGGAACAGATTCCAAGCAGCCCGATTAAGGTGAAAAGAACTAAACAAAATATCTGCTGCTGACCACCACAGAAGTCACAGAGTTTGAGTCCCATGAAAACAAAAACAATCAGAAACCAGTATTCTCCATAGAATTGAGCATTTTCAATGTAAAATATGTCTAGAACACAAACCAAGATTATTAGACAAAAAAAGAACAACCCCCCCCCCAAATTATTAGACATATATAGATACCAAAAAACTCCATTAATAAAGACCAACCCCAAGATGACCCAGGGGTTAGAATTAGCAAAGATCTTAAAGCAACTACTATAACTTTGTTCAGAGATAAAAGAAAAAAACATGCTACTAATGAAAGAAAAAATACAAAATTTCAGCAAAGCAAAAGTATAGAAAGAACCAAAAGGAAACCCTAAAACTGAAAATAAATACATTTTAAATGTCATTGGATGCACTTAACAGCAGATTGGAAATAAAGGGCTAATGAATTTGAAGATTTCCAATTTGAAGAAAGAGAAAAAGAGAGAATGAGGTGGAAAAATTATTTGAAGAAACAATAGCCACAAATTCCCCCTAATTTCATGAAAGCAAAATTTACAGATTCAAGATACCAATGAACCCTAGGCAAGATAAATAGGAAAAACCCATACCCATGTACATCCTAATAAAAATGCTGGAAACCAAAGATAAAAATAAAATCCTGAAAAGAGCTAGAGGAAAAAAATTACAGAAAGGGGGAAATTATATAAATGATCACTGACTATGCACTAGAAACAATCGGGACCAGAATATAAAGGACCAGACTTTAAAGTGCTGAAAGAAGAAAAAAATGCCAAACTAGAATTTTATCTGATGGAAATAACTTTCAAGAACAAAGGCTAAAACAAAAACATTTTTAAATAAAAAGAAAATCCATTACAACAGACTTCTAGCTCAAGAAATGCTTTAAAAGAAATTCTTCAGGCTAAAGGGGAACATACTAGATGGAAATTCAGATGATCAGGAAGGAATAAAGAACACCAAAAATGGAAGAATGTACATAAGTACAGAAGACTATTTTTTCCTCTGAATTTCTTTAAAATACATAAAGCCCATTTAAAGCAGAAATTTCAACACTGTATTATGAATTTTATAACATCTGTAGAACTACTTTACATGTACATTCAATATCCACTATAATAAATATTTCTAGCCATACCGTCATGACACTGAGTTTTAAAGCAAAACCCAGTTTAAGATCAAAATATTCTTTTATCACACAACACACACACATATACATAAAATTTTATATACATATATACCCCCAATTATCAAGGTAAGAAATCTTAGTCGGAATATGTCCTATCATTTTGTAACATATAATCTAAATTCTTTATCATAATATTAGTGGCCCAGGGCATGAAACTCGTGCACATTTAAAAGGAAAACTGCTTCTAGAGCAGTGGTTCTCAACATTAGCTGCACATTACAATCACCTAGGAATCTCTTTAAAATCCTGATTTCTGTGCCTCATCCTCCAGAAATTCTGTTTCTTTGTTTTGGGGTGAGGCCACAACATTAGTAACAAAGAAACAGAATTTCCGGATGTGCCCGCAACCAAGGTACATGCCCTTGGCCGGAATCGAACCTGGGACCCTTCAGTCCGCAGGCCGACGCTCTATCCACTGAGCCAAACCGGTTAGGACTCTAAATCTTAATTTACTTATATCTGTTGTGAAGGTCAAAGAGGTATTCAAAAGTTCTTTGGTGTGGCTCAGTGGTTGAGCATCAACTCATGAACCAAGAGGTTACTGGCTCGATTCCCCAGTTAGGGCACATGCCTGGGTTGGGGGCCCAATCCCCACTAAGGGCCATGCAGGAGCCAATCTGTCTCAC
>NW_006293779.1:9656026-9664601 GCF_000327345.1 Myotis davidii | reverse complement strand
TCCCTTCTCTCTCTCTCTCCCTAATACTGTATTTGGAAAAATATGAATCATCATCAAGAGTATCATTATAGACTACTCTAGAAAGAATGGACACTGCCTTGGCCAGTGTGGCTTGGCTGATTACAAGTCAACCCATGCACTCACTGGAAGGTTGCTGGATCGATTCCGGGTCAGGGCACAAGCCTGGTTTATGGGATGGATCCCCACTAGGGCCATGCAGGAGGGAACCAATTGATGTTTTGCTTTCACATGGATGTTTCTCTCTCTCTCTCTCTCTCTCTCAAAATCAATTTTTAAAACCTTAAAAACAAAAGAAAGAATTGATAACTTTTTGAGGCTCTTCGGGTGCTGTGTTTGTCTTGTTAGTATTCCAGCCTCCTGCCTTGCTGTCAGGTTAAACATCACTGGACTTGAAAGTTACAGTACCACTTCTAATATTTCTAATTAGGTTACTTTTAATTTGCAGTAACCTATAACCTAAGATATCCAAATATGGCAGATTTTTAAGAGTAAACAGGCTCTAAGAAGGAAATTACCTCTAACAAACACAAGAACACATTTTAGAATTACAATCCTTTAGGAAAGCAATTTGGCATCATATCTATATCAGTGCATCTACCTCTTGAACCAATCTCCCCAACTCTGATGATCAATCCTAAGAATAAAACCTAAATATAAAATACCTTTATGTACAAAGGTATTTGCAGTAGTGTTGCTTGCAATCCTGAAATTATTAACTGCATAACTGTCCCACAAAGGTAATACAGCACTACTATAAAATGGAGTATCATGTAGCTTATAAAAATATTTGAGTTTATAATTTAGAAAATGCTCGTGTTACAAAATATTGAAAGGAAATAAAACAAAATCCATAGTTCTTATGTGATCCGAGTACACCAATTCTTTCATCTATTTATCTGAATTTTATTGCCTTTCTACAATAAATCTGTATAACTTGGTGAGAGAAGGAAGATTTTTATTATTAAAAAAGAAACTTAGTAGTAGACTTAAGAAATTTTCTCGCCCTGGCTAGGTAGCTCAGTTGGTTAGAGTGTCATCCCAATACGCCGAGATAGCAGGTTCGATCCCTGGTCAGGGCACATACAAAAATCAACCAACAAATACATGAATAAACGGAGCAACAAAAATCATTGTCTCTGTCTCTGTCTCCCTCCCTCCCTCTCTCTCAAATTAATCAATAAATAAAGAAGCATAACAAAAAATTTTCCCCCAAGAGTAAAGCACTGAAACTTTACTGAAGCTCTTTTTTGCTTACTTTCAGGTTTTTATCTGTGGTTTAAACAGATGAGGTCATAAGGTAATGTGATAGGTCTCTTACCACTATCGATCAATTCTTTCATTTGCCCAGCACAGGGATCAACAAACATTTTCTCTAAAGAGCTAGACAGCAAACATTTTAGGCTTTGTGGGTCTCTGCTGTAGCTTCTGAACTTTGCATTTTTAGCACAAAAACAGACATAAACAATATAGAAGTAAAGAGCATGGATGTGTCCTAATGAAACATTATTAACAGTGAAATCTGAATTTCATATATATTTAATGTGTCACAAAATTATTCTTTTGATTCCCTCCCCCCAATCATAGACAGTGGGCCAAACAAAAATGGACAGCGGGCCAGATCTGGCCTGCAGGTCATCGTTTGCTGACCTCTCCTTCAGTGCATTTACTCTCTTGACTGCTTCACACAAAAAAAGTAGACAATCCACTCTCAAATATGAGGAAACCAAGGGTTAAGCATCAGGGCTTCATTTTCAACTTTTTCAATTATTCTATCTACATGCATTTTAAAAAATAATGAAGATTTCAGATCACATTTAACCAAAGGTGATTTTATTATTTTCCTTAAGCGATCAAGTAGGTTACAGGGAAAAAACTTTACAACACTTTAGAGCAATGACTTTCTATCAGTGTGCTGCAAGAATTTTTAAAACATGCCCCGACTATTATTCACTGGCACTGACCCCTTTTCTTTTTCCTTAGACTGTGAAAAAGAAAAAGAAAAAAGACAACAGCCAACACAAAAATCAATAGTCATCTAGTGTGAATGAATCAAAATTACAGATTTTTTTTTTGCCAGATTGGCAACAAATATTTTTTCTGATGTGCCACAGAAGTTTAGTAATTAGCTTATGTGTGCCATGAGATGAAAAGGGTTGAAAATAATAGGTTTAGAGTGCTACCGTTTATTTCAAGCAAAAGAAAGAGAATGGAGAGCAAAATGGGCAAAATAATGGGACAAACAGAAATTAAACACTTTCAACTCTCCTGCAACAGCCTCCATATTCCCATAATAAAGTTGAAGGGGCATGGTAACACATATGCCATAAAAGGGACTCAAAATGCCACACTGCTGTGTTCTATATGGCTACAAATGTTGGTATCATCTTGACTGGGGTGGGGATGGAGAGTAAGAATTTGGACATAAATTTGACAAGTTTAGATCTTAGGAAGGAAAAAGAACAATCTTTTCTTCTAATGAGCAACAGAATACCTAACAATCAGTTACATAATATTGAACTATGTTTACTTACAGAAAATGTATTCAGGAGTATTTATATATAGTACACAGTACTGCTTAGGGTGAAAAAGAAACTTCCCAATATTACTTCCTTTAATAATTAAACAATTAGCATTTGCTAATATAGAAGATACATAATAGAAACTTTTCTAGGGCTAAGAACCTGTGAAATCTTGAGATAAATTTGAATTAAAGTTAGTTTTTGAGGTTATAATTCTGCTTCCTAGCAAAAGAACAGTGTTTTACTAAATTCTAAAATCCAACATTACAGGCATACATCATTTTATTACAATTCCCTTTATTGCACTTCTCAAGTGTGTTTTTACAATTTAAAGGCAAGTCCCTTTATCAACAAAAAGATTACCACTTGCTTAATTGTGATCCATGCTTTATTGTGGTGGTCTGGAACCAAACCAAAAATATCTCCAAGGTATGCCTGAAGCTAATTTTTCTGTAAGCAGCATTATTACTAATTATGTGAGGAAAAAAAGATAAAGTACATCAAATAACTTGGTTAAGTTCTGTCAGTTTTTAGATGTACTAACGTATGTTCCAAAACATTTACAAATAGTGTGAAGAACCAAGAACATGCATTAGTAAGTATTATACATTTATATCATTAAGAGTACTAATTTTTCTCAGTGAGTATCTGATCCAATTCCTCATCATCCTATATAAGATGCAATATGCAAATAGTCATAATGCCACGACGCGTCACGACCAGATGACGGATCAGCAGAAGAGAGGGGCAGCGGAGAGCTGGAGAGCTACAGGAGGGGGCAGGACAGCAAGCTATGAGGGAGGGGGTTGGGGTGGGGCTACAGGAGGGCGGGGCAGCGGGCCCAGAGCTACTGGAGGGCAGCAGCGAGCTACTGGCACAGGGCTACTAGTATACCTATAATAAAAAATAAGGAGAAAAACCCATTTAGGGCTACAATAAATGGTGTTAAAGCACTTTCTACCATATTACACTAATCACATTATCAAATTAGTTTTATTTTAAGGCCATAGAAATTAAACTCTGGTAAGAGGGGGTAGGGTAGAAACTGTGTGACAGCCACCTAAATGCTCAATACTGAATGAAAAATTTTAAGGTATTTTATAAAATATAAATTCAGACCATGAAATCAACTAATATCTGTGGAGTGACCATACATGTCTTCATATATATTAAATAAACAATGCTCATTTTAATAGAGACAATGAATAAGGTTATTCCTCAGACTTCTTGTAATGCTGAGGACACCAACATAAAATGACCGAAAGCAACTTCCCCTTGGCACTACTTCTCCAAATTAGTCCTCTAACACCTAGAGGCTGTTGCTACCTTGTCCATGAATTACAAAATTACACAAAAATACTAATTCAAATAAATGTAAGTCAGTATACGCCAAGTACTACTCATAAAATATTACTATTATTGGATAGTCATTAAAAACACAAGGAGGCCCTAGCTGGTTTGGCTCAGTGGATAGAGCGTCGGCCTACTGACTGAAGGGTTCTGGGTTTGATTCCAGTCAAGGGCACATGCCTGGGTTGCGGGCTCAATCCCCAGTGTGGGGCGTGCAGGAGGCAGCCAATCGATGATTCTCTCTCATCATTGATGTTTTCATCTCTCTCCTCCCTTCCTCTCTGAAATCAATAAAAATATATTTAAAAAAACACACACACACGGAGTGTTTTTAATAAACATCATCATTGAGCAAACAAACAGGTGCTGACATCCTTAAGAAGTACCTTGTCTCTTCAGTGTATTAAATCACTTCTACAAATTCATCAAGAAAATAAATGTTTAGCAGTGGTTTTTCTTATCCATGAGAAATGTAAACCTAAATCCAGATTTAAGTATTTATAGACCATTAGCCTTCAAAGATTTAACATTAGAAATTTCTACTAATTACCAATACCAAGTAATTGAGTTGAATCAAACACTTTTCTAGTAATATTGGACAAGTCACTTAGCTAGTGGTTGAGTCAAGATCCATACCAACACATTTTGATATTTGCTACTTGTTTGTCCATGTACTTCATGGGGGAATTATGTGTACTTGTTTTACTTGCATAAAGAACAATATTACTGACAACTACATTGAAGACAAGCTAAGTTTTATGACAAACTTGGCAAGAATGTGTTATCAAGCATCTCGTGGTCTCTATGGCGCCCAGGCCCGCAATATTGGGCCTCAATGGGGACCTGGGCATGCTGGTGAAGGCGGGCGAGGAAGGCAAGGATGACGGACGGCTTCAGGGAAGCAGAATATGCTGCCATCAACTCAGGTTGCACCAGATCAATTCCTGTCTGGACCACTCGGTAGAAAACAACCACCTCCATGCCCGCCTCCAGGAGCTGCTTGAGTCCAACCAGCAGACTCTCCTTGAGCTCCAGCCCCTATGCTCCAGGAACCCCCCACCAGGCCCCAACCCTGATTCCCTGGGCCAGACTCTAGCCTGGGCACTCACCACCTGACTTAAGGTACCTTCTCAAGGGTTGGCCTACAGGTTCCCTGGTGGCTCTGCCTGCTTGATCCACTCTTCAGGTACTCCCCTCTGGGGGTCAGGTGTGGGCCTGCAACCCAGCCACCTCGCCTCCTCAATTCCTGGGCACTCTCTCCTTTGCCCAGGCCTTGAATGTCCTCAACAACAAAAGGTATTATCAATATACAGACTCCCAGAAACCAGAAATCTTCAGACTCTAGTTCAAATCTTCTAAGATTAGAAATTATATTATTCCAGCACCAGCACTGAGACATTAAATAAAAATTTACCAAACACTTCTGTGCAAGATGCTTTAGCTATTTGAGGATAATCTTACAGATAGTCTCAAGAAAGCAAAATAGGATAAATAAGTATACATATACTTACATATATGCAAAATATAAGGCCAAGAGATTTTTTCCTTAAAATTCTTTCAAAGGAGAATCACCATATATTTGAATCCTTACAATGTATCTTGGATTATAAGTCATTGTCTCAATTTAAGAAAATATTGTTTAGGGAAGTTCCTTTATTTTAAAAAACAAAATACTGCTTTGAGAAGATCTACACACTAAACCCCCTCAATCAATGCCAGTTTTTGATGCTTTTTAGATATCTGAAAGAAGCAGGTCAAATAGATGGTAATATAGATGACATGCTTTATAAAATTGTTAGATAATACAAAGTGGCTCTAATGAGTCAAAGATACATGTGGAATGACAAAGATATATTTTAAAATGAGCCTCCCCAAAACAGTGTTTCTAAATTAGCATTATTTTGTCATTTACTAATCCATTATCCTAAAAGTGGAAGCAGACATTATATGTCTAATGATGTAATTTAATGAGAAACAGCACCACCACCTATAAAGAATTATTGTCTCAAAAACAAACTCACACCCCACTAACTCAGTGTGGCCCAGCAGTTGAGCATCAACCCAATAACCAAGAGGTCACTGGTTTGATTCCTAGTCAGGGCACATGCCCGTTTTAGGAATTGATCCCCAGTAGGGGGTATGCAGGAGGCAGCTGATGGATGATGTTTCTCTCTAGCTCTCTCCCTTCCACTCTCTAAAAATCAATAAAAACATATTTTTTAAAAAACCACGAAACTTTAACTAATGAAGCTGCCAAATCTAAATACTGGTTTATCAGACATAGGACAGAGATAGAACAAAATCAATATATGATACAAGAAAAGTAATTTCCCAGTCCAGAATTTTAAAACAAGTGGTAGGGATGGGGGGGGGGGGAACCACCTGGTTTCACTAACATATCTGTGACACGAAAGAAATTTTAAAGGGAGAGAGGACTATTATACATACAAAGAGGCTTAAAGATCAAATATGCTGTGTAAACCTAGTTTGAATCCTGAGTTTAACAAATTAACTATAAAATACTTTTTGGAGAAAATCAGGGAAATCTGAACACAGAATGGGTATTAGATATTAAGGAAGGTGACACATGTTTTAGGCAAGTCTTCCAATTTTCATTTTGAGTTAAAAGAAAAAATCACCAAGGAAAAATATAACATTAACCTTATGTTTCTAAACATCCTGAAACTCTGAGAAGAAAAAACATTTATCTTGCATCAACCTATGTAATAATGCTATAGTGTTTCACTGGAAACGCTTAAAAATATTTCCACAAATTCACCTTTTACATTACAAAAGCAACATATTTTTCAATGAAAAAATGTCTATATTGCTAAACATAAAAATCTAATGTCAGAAACAAACTTACCCAGTTATAAATACAATTATTTCAATCACATCCATCAATAAAATGGCCTCAAACTGTGAAAGCAAAAGCCATGAGATACAAACATTCAGACACTTAAAATATCTGTAAGTCTTAAGAAAATGAAAAAAACACAATTTTCCTATCTTAGAAACCCAGCAAGTTTAAAGGTTATTGAATAAGGAAGCATGTAGAACGTGAGTTCAGGGGATAGGAAGCAACCTCCACTTGAAAGTATGAAGATCCTGTCAGTGTCTATAAAAAGGAGACCGTCTGGGCACTGAGAAGATTGGCTCTGGATTCATACTTGGCCCAAGACTCGGTTCAGAGTTATAATTACGTCTGCCAGCTACGATAAGTGCCTACACAGGAAGGCAAATTATCTCTCACCATCAGAAAGATTTATAAACAAGTACGAAAGGTTTAAGCATTAATATGTGTTAAGATTGCATTATTTGGTTTATGTACTTTTAATGCCTAAGAATAACTGACCTATTAAAGTGAAAACCTTGTAAGTCCAATTTAAATATGGCAGTAATTTAGACTGTTTTTTAAAAGTAGAATCTTACTAAATATTGGGACATCTAAGAGAACTTTGGACTCAGACAAATTAAGTTTAAAAAACTATGCATTAAAATTTACTTTGTTTGAAGATGAAGTATGCTAACAGAAAATCTAACTTGAAATAGCTAGACTTGTGAAAGAAACTGGACCTTTAAAAGCAAAAACTAAACAGCTTAAGAACCAGGTTTCTGATATAAACTTTAATTTTTAAAATTAAAGTTTAATTTTTTAAAATTAACTTTAATTTTTTAAATTAGAGAAAACCTTTTCTGGTACAAAAACTGCCCTCAAGGACACCAAAAGATTCTAAATAATTTAATTTTACCAAAAATTGGAATTTTAAAGACATTCTTGCAATAAGGAAAATGCCAACAACCACTTATGATGACTGTGCAGGTGAAACAAGTGATTTTTTTTTTAAAAAAAGCAGGATATTAAACGACCAAGAACAAAAGCTTAGCCAATTAAAAATATGTATCTGTATCTTCACAGGATCCCTACGCAGAATTCCTTAAATCAGCCTCAAATACGCCGGGGTCACATGGTGTGGTCATCTATTAAACATGAACCTCAGCAGGACACAGGCTTTTTAAACAGTAAACAAGCTTTTAAAATCCTTCGGTAACTCCCTTTATGAAAACTCTCGGCATACAATACCTTTGCAGGTATTCCATTTCTCTTACGCGTTTAAAAGCATTTTTTTTCTAATTAAGCTTTCCCTAAAAACCTTTACTAGAAACATGTGTCGCCAGTTTTCTTAAGTTAAAAAAAATCTCACGAAATACTAAATCCGGATTTTAATTGACACGATTGTCTAATTACACCCATTGTGTCCGCGATACTGCCCGCCCCCCCAGTACCAAAAGTTTAAATATGTGTTAGGAGCGTTAAGAAAAGTGCGTTTCCCCTAGCCATGTTCTCAGAAGCAGCACTAACTTTTACAAACGTGCTTGGGCATAAAACCTTCAACAATTTGTTTTCCCCTAAATGTAGCCCATGCAGACGGGAAGCTACGGCTACAAGGTCTGAAGCCTCCAATCTTTTCTTTGGCCTTAATTTGCATATCCTGGAGTCTCAGAATCTGTTCCAATAACAAAACACAACATTCTTACTAAACGGCACTCGACCAATCGAACCCAAGTCGCCGTTTCTCTCGTACCCACACCGGTCTGCCGCCTGCTATGCTCGGGGCCGCGCTCGGGGCCTCGCGACTGCCCACACCGCCTCGCAGACCCACTCCTTCCCCTTCGCCCACTCC
>NW_006293779.1:9654038-9655337 GCF_000327345.1 Myotis davidii | reverse complement strand
TTCCGAACGCTGCGTTCGGCTGTCTTCCCGCGTGGGGCCTCGACTTCCGAGTTCGCTTCCCCTCCGCTTCCTCCCCGGGAGCTCGTTCTCCCCCAGCCGCGATGTCCTTACTTGCGCGCACGCCTCTTCCGGGGTGCTGGCACCCAAAGGAGCCGGACCGTCATCCAGGCCTTTAGGTTTCACCCTTATCCTTTCCCCGCGTCAAGATTACGGAGGCGCATTTTTTTTTGTTTAATTTCAGAGAGAAATATAAATGATGAGAGAGAATCATTGGTCCGCTGCCTCCTGCACAACCCCTGTTGGGGATTGAGCTTGCAACCCAGGCATGTGCCCTGACCTCCTGGTTCATGTCGATGGTCAACCACCAAGCTCACTGGCCAGGCCTCTAGGAAGTCTTAATGCTTTTTGGGAAAGAGGGCCCTCATTTTTATTTTACCAATCATACAGCTCGTTTTATTTATGAAGTATTATCTCTCTTTGAGAAAAGACTTTTTTACTACCATAATTCTTAGCACCTTTAAAACCAAAACATGCATTATAAATATCCAAATGGGGGACATGGTATGCAACATTTCCCAAACAAATTTGACTCTGGAAACATTCCTTCGTGGAAAATCCCTTAGAGGTTTTGTGCTCTGCAGAACACGGATGCAAGCCCAACCCTTTAGTGATCTGACTCCACCTATCTTGCTCCTGATGCCCTAAGCACTTGCTTGCCTCTGAGCCTTCACATATGCTTTGCAATCTGGCCCTGCTCATTAAGCACCTTCTCATTATAATTGGCTTCTCGTGGATTTGCCTACAAGGTAAGGATGCACTCTTCTGCTACCATAAATATTAGATAGTTAAGGTGAACATTGTAATTGATGCCTCACACCCATCCTGATCTCTTGGGAGCTTGTGAGACATGGAGAATCTTGGCCCAACTACAGACCTACTGATTCAGAATTTGCATTTTAACAAGATTCCTGGGTCATTCCTCTGCATGATAAAGAAGTTTAAGGAGCATGGGTAAACCAACCACAGTCGTTTTATTTGGCCTGATAGGAAGTGGCTTTGTAATGGGTGTATCATCTGTTTTGAGACACAAAGAGGTGCCAACTCAGAGCATCTATCTATACTAATAAAAGGGTAATATGCTAATTAGACTGGGAGACCTTCCAGGAGACTGGCCAGGGAGGGTAGTTGGGGGCCATGAGGCCGGCAGGGGAGGGCAGTTGGGGGGCCTGTGGCCGGCCCAGGAGGGCAGTTGGGGGCCATTGGCCAGCAGGTGAGGGCAGAAGGTGGAAATGATTTTTA
>NW_006293779.1:9617200-9653949 GCF_000327345.1 Myotis davidii | reverse complement strand
GGGGGGACAGTTGGGGGCGATTAGGCAATCCTGATCCGTCCACAATGTGTTAGGAATGTGTCTACATGGCCTGTTGAGACAAGTGGTTTTCAACCAGAGTTGCATATCAGAATCACCTGGGGAACATTTAAAATAGACCAACTCCTAGGGCCCACCCCAGAGATGGGTGTAAGCTGAGGCCTGGATATTGATATTTTCAGAAAGCTCCTCAGTTGTTTGTAATATGTAGCCGTTGAGAACACCAGTTTAGACAGACTGCATCTTAGAGCAGAACGCCATTTTAATAGTCCCTGTGCAAATGCCCTTTCCACTGGGGCTGCTTATGAGACTTCTTGTAAACTTATTTTCTTTTTTAAAAAAATATGTTTTTATTGATTTCAGAAAGGAAGAAAGAGAGAGAGAGAGAGAGAGAGAGAGAGACATCAGTGATGAGGAAGAATCATTGATGGGCTGCCTCCTGCACACCCTGTACTGGAGATTGAGCCTGAAACCCAGCCATGTGCCCTAGACTGGGAATCGAACCATCACCTCCTGGTTCATGGGTTGATGCTCAACCACTGAGCCACACTGGCTGGGCAATAAACTTTTATAACTAAGTTCAAATCATTCCAATTTCGACTGAAATACTAATGTCCAGATTTGGTGAACACCATTATTTCCTGCATAGATACAGATTGAAGATAGAGAGCTACATAGACAAGAGTGACGGGAACAGGAATAGACTCAATCTGTCTGTGCTGTTTTAAAAATACAGTGTTGAATTTGGCCTTACTTGAATTTAATAGAAGAAATAACTGAAGCAAATGCTCAGATGCATGTTTCTTCATTGATTGATTAATAAAAGGTTCCTCAGGGTTAAACAAGGTTAGGTGGGGTTCTCCCGGCTTGTTATGGTTTCTCAGGGGGGAAATCCTGGGTATTCCTCCAATTGGGGCCTGCTGGAGAGTAGGATTTTTCTTGGCTTACAGTAAAAAAGTTTAGGTCCTTACCACAGGGAGATCTGTGACTGTCCAGTGTCTCTAAGGCAGGGGTGGGCAAACTTTTTGACTCGAGGGCCACAATGGGTTCTTAAACTGTACCGGAGGGCCGGAACAAAAGCATGGATGGAGTGTTTGTGTGAACTAATATAAATTCAAAGTAAACATCTATATATATATATAAAAGCCTAAGCGACTGTCCTATCGTTCAACTGTCCAACCGGTAGCTATCACACGCACAGACCACCAGGGGGCAGACGCTCAACGCAGGAGCTGCCAATCTGCGGTGACTTGGCAGCTGTGGTTCTTGGGTGAGCCCAATTCCGGGGTGTGTCACCCGAGAACTGCCCTCTTGCAATCTGGGACCCCTCAGAGGATGTCAGAGAGCCGGTTTCGGCCCAATCCCTGCAGACCAGGCTGAGGGACCCCACCTGCTGGAGGGACCCCACTCACTCCGCAGACGCTGGTGAGGGACTGCGGGAGGTTGGGTGTGGCTCTGAGGCTGGGAGAAGGTGAGTCACAGAGTCAAATTATGCTCATAAATTCAAAAATAAATCACCATTAGTCCATGGTGTCAAAGAAAATCGACTGGAATCCTGTACACTATAGACTGCCAGGAAGTATACTATGCTTTCTAATTTTGTCATTAAACTAGAGATACATTCCAACAGGAATACAAAATATTATAGAAAATGTCCCAGTAGTGCAGCAGGCTCACTGTGTTACTGTGATTTATAAAGTGGACGGAAAAGGGGTGCTTTAATAAATCTAACCAAAAGTAACCTCGCAGGGTGACCTGATCATCAATGCCTACCTGGGCAGGTCATGGTAGGCAGTCATGCCCCAGGCATATACCTTCTTTATTAAAAGGTTTAAGCAAGCTGTGTCCATTGTTCTTGTGCATCTAGGTTAACACACCTTTGAAATGCCCACCTCCATGTAATCTTTCATACAGTTGCTCACCCCTTAATTCCAAAGGTGTAGCATAAACAGCAAAATTGTCATTTTCCACAGCACGTAAAAGCTGGCTTCCTGGTATTGTCATCAATTTGGCTCACATAAAGTCTTACAAAAATTCTCTCCAGGTCTGGATGTTTCTTACATTGACAATAATAAGAAATATATGTTTGGTTTTATTGCCATTTCTGGAAGAGAGATCCCCAAACCCTTGGAATTTCCTTAGTGGAAGAGAAATGAAGATATCTTTTGTTCATAACAAATCCTTTTTTAATCACACTGAGTTTATGTTAATATGGTGACTTTTGGAAAGCCCCTAAGGATAGGGGCTGGTTGCGTGAGGAGCCAACCAGGTACTGAGAGAGTTGGAACTTTCAGTCCCATCCCCCACCTCTGGAGAGGAGTTGGAGGTTGAATTAATCACTAACTGCCAATGATACAATCTACCATGCCTACATAATGAGGCCTCTATAAAACCTCTAAACAATAGGGTTCTGAGAGCTACTAGATTGGTGAAGGTGGGGCTGCTGAGAGTGACACATCTGGAGAGATCAGGGAAATGCCCCCTACCCCTCCCCCCATTCCTTGCCTTATGCATCACCTCCATCTGGCTATTCTGAGTTGTATCCTTTCATTTTATTTTATTTTTTTCAAATTATAGGTGAGCCCTGGCTGAGTAGCTCAGTTGGTTAGAGCATTGTCCTGATACACCAAGGTTGTGGGCTCCATCCCCCATCAAGGCACATAAAAGAATCAACCAATGAATACATAAATAAGTGGAACAACAAATCAATGTCTGTCTGTCTCTCTCTCTCTCTCTCTCTCTCTCTCTAGTTAACCAAATTTGAGATATGTCAATAGACCTTCCCAATGAATGAGGAAGTTGGCTCTCATTCTGTGGGTTTTTTGCTTTTTAAATTCTATGATTCTCGAGAAGGAGAGAGAGATAGAAACATCAATGATGAGAGAGAATCATTGATCCACTGCCTCTTGCCCCTTCCCTACTGGGGATTGAGCCTGCAACCTGGGCATGTGCCCTGACTAGGAATCGAACCTTGACCTGATGGTTCATAGGTCGGCGCTCAACCACTGCACCACACTGGCTGGATTCCTCTTTCTCTTATGAATCAATAAATAATAAAAAAATTAAGGGGTAGTAGAAGTAAGCCCGCGGGGCTGCATGGGCTCAGAGGCAAAAGAGGCCTTGGAGGAGGAGAGAGAGAAAGACAAAGGTAATGGCTGGCCGCAGGGGTGGGGGGAGAGAAAGGGAGAGCCATGCTCAGGGGCAGCTCCCAGGGAGTTCTTCACTGGCTTGTTGTCTCGTTTTCCGCCCTCGAATGTAAGCTCCCCGGAGGCAGGGCTTTTGTCTGTTTGCTGCTATAGCCCAGCTCCTACAGCAGTGCCGGACCTGGGGGAAGCATCTAAGAGAGATGTGTGGAAGGAGTGGATGAACTCCTCATGGGAAGGTGGCTGCTCACACTTACCCAAGCATTTCTGGGAAAAGCTTTACGAGGGATTTCCTCCAGCCCCTCTGAGGAGACACGGGGAGGGAGGGCGCTGCCTGGCTCTGCTCTGTCCTCACCAGAGTGGGCAGCGGCCCCCAGGGAAGTCAGATGAGCTGTGGGGGAGATGTTTATGTTTCTAGAAGTGCAGGCCTCACAAAACAGAGTCATCCAAACCAGTCCAGCGAGAGTGAGAGCAGGATTCTGCCCAGACTCGTAAAAATGAGAGAATCATGGGGGCCTCCCAAGTCTTGCTGTCCGTTCCAAATGTGACTAGCAAAATGGACACGGTGGCAGCCCATAGAGCAGTAGTGTTCTTTTTTTTTTTTTTAATACAATGCTGATTTATTTATTTTAAAATCCTCACCCAAGGATTTGTTTTTATTGATTTTAGAGGGAATGAGAGAGAGAGAACGAGAGAGAGAGAAGCATTAATCAGTTGCCTCCTGTATGCACCCTAAGGATCGAACCCATAACCTGGGTATGTGCCCTAATTGGGAATCGAACCCTCAGCCTTTCGGTGCACAGGATGAAGCTCTAACCAACGGAGCCACACCCGCCAGGGCCCATAGAGTTCTTGCTGGAGGACAGGGACGGAGATAGTGAGGGCAATGGGCCATTGTCCCAGCACACAAGGACGTAGAAGCTGCACTGTACCCTGCTTTGCCACGAAACCAGTAGCTACGGGGAAGCAGGCCTTACTTTCAGAGTCACTCATTGACTCAGAACGTATTTTTTTTTACTTCGTCTATGTGCCAACATGGTTTTAGGCCTTAGAGGATTGTTCCAGGAGCTGGAGGTTCCAGGGATCTGGACCATGGGCCACAGGGCGGGGCCCAGGTTGGCTCAGGAGAGCACCCAGCCTCCCTCCAGTTCAGCTCCTCCTTATTTCTCCACGGGGAAGGCAGCTCAGGACGGCCAGCCTGCCCCTCCACCTGCAGCAGAGATCAGCACGACCTGTGTCACTGAGGCTGCCAGGAGGCACTGGGCAGCCCCTGGAGGTTCCCATCACTGCTGCTCACGAGGGGACCCCTCAGCCCCTCCTATCTGCTGCCAGCTCCCCAGGGAAGGAAGGGCTGTCCCCACCACCGCTGCCCAGTGCTCTGCAACCAGAGCTCCACCTGCTGATAGATCCTGTCCCTTCGCCACCCTGGAGCTGCCTCAGGCACTGGCTCTGTGGCTTGCTGGGGGCAAGAAAGACCTACCACTGTGTCTAGGGGGAAGCAGAAAAATGGAAGATGTTTCTTCAGGGCAGGGCATTTGGGCGAGGCGACCTCCTGTAGCGTTGGGAGGGGGACCAAATGATGAGCCAGTTGTGTGTCGGGAGTTTAGAATGGAGCTTAGCCCCTGACACTGGAGCCTGGGCACTGAGCCCAGGGCCAGGCTGACACTGGCAAGGGGAGAGCCACAGCATCATCAGCGGGGCATGACAACCCTGAGGTCTTACAGGTGGGCCTCACTCATTCACCCAGAGACACAGGGGCCGCAGGCTCAGCTCAGACTCCCCATGGGACCGCAGGAGTAGCAGGACTTCTGTGATGACTGTCTTGTCTCTGGCAGCTGGAGGGGGTGAAATCACCTGTAAACTCCTGGGTGCATACCCGAAACAGCTGGGTGAGGCTAACAACACCCGAAGGCTGATGTGATCTGCTTTCCATAGTTTGGCGCTCGCTGCCTGGCCCATGCCATGCATCCTGGGTTTTGGTTATGACCAGCCAGGGGGGGCTGGGGCGGCTCACAGGTGGAACTGTGGTGTTACTTTGGGTCCTCTCCAGGGGAGCTTCCAGCCCTGCTGTTCTCTGACTGCAGGGAGGAGAGATGTATCTTCTGGGTTTGTAGACTTTGCAGTTTCTTTTCCTCTTTTCTAAAAAATGTGTTTTTTATTGATTTCAGAGAGGGAGAGACATCAATGACGACAGAGAATCATGGATCTGCTGCCTCCTGCACGCCCCCTACTGGGGGTGGAGCCTGCAACCTAGGTATGTGCCCTGACCAGGAATGGAACCGTGACCTCCTGGTTCATGTGTTGACGCTCACCCACTGAGCTACACCGGCCAGGCTCCGTTTCTCTCTAAGAATACTCTGAGCTCTGGTGCAACATGTGGCCATCAGAGCATATTTGTACATGGAACTTGTGAGAGAGCCCAGACCTGTTACAGGGCTGGCCAGAGTTCAGCGCTTGCAGAGTCTGGGCCCCAGGGATGACCCTGAACAGCAGCTCTCCAGGCGGGGGAAGCTGGTGCGTGACAGGAAGGGTAAGTCCGACGGTCTGGGGCCTCAAAATACCTGGAGGGAGGTGCTGTCCATGGGGCTCCCTCCTCAGAAAGAGGGAGGTGGGACGTAGAGGAGGATCTTATTATTATTATTATTAAAAATTAGATTAAACATTTTTAAATGAGGCCTGGGAATTGTGGCGAGACAAGCAGGGTTGCTCCAGGTGGTCAAGTGTTTCACAAAACGAGGGACATTTCTGCCTGGAGGCCGGCACCTCGGCACCTCAGTCATTGGCCTTGGGAGGGTGCTGTTGGCACAGACACGCATTTTCGCGAGGGGCGCACGGATGAGGCAGAGTCAGGTGCCTTCCTGCAGGACCTCGAGCAGGGGGTGTGTGGGGTGAAGATGGCTGGCACTAGCCATCTGGTTTGTGAGCACACACGGGGCGCTGCCTGAGAAGGCCCCCTACTACCTGAGGGCCCCGGAGCCTAGAGGAGGCAGGTGGGAGCAAGAGCAGGACGACTGACTTGGTGAATTTGCCTGTTGGAGTTGCCCCACCAGGCAGAAGCCCTCCTCACCCATCAGGCTTTAACCCATGCCAGGCTGCCCCCCAGCATGGACACTCCCCCCAGCCACTTGGGCTGAGACACCGGTGTCAGCCAGCTGTTTCCCACGTGGCCCCTCCTGACCCAGTGAGGTGCCAACATCCCAGGACAGGTTACTCTTCCTAGTAAGTTCTGGCGGCTACAAAGTAGCGTAGACTGGTGAGGTATAAACAACAGAGACCGGAAGGCCGAGATCGGGGTGCCAGCATGTTGGGTTCTGGTGGAAACCCTCTCCCAGGTCTCAGACTGTGGACTCCTTTGCCGTGTCCTCACGTGGTGGAAAGAGAGCCAGGGAGTTCTGTGAGGTCCCTTTTGTAAGGACACAAAGCCCATTCACGAAGCCTTCATTTTCATAACCTAACTGCCTCTTAAGAGCCCCATATCCTATATCCATCGCATGGGGGGTTAAGATTTCAGCATAAGAATTTGGGGGTTGGGGGCACAAACATTCAATCCATTCCACTCTTCTACCCAGATGTCCCCCTGACTCTGTCCAGGCTCCAACACAACTGTTTCGGGGGCTATGGCAGGCCCTGCCCCTCATTCCCTACAAGCATGCCTATTTTGTGTGGTGCCGTCAGTTGACTTTGGGACTGAATTGATTAGAAGGGAAATGGGGGGGGGGGGAAGAGGAAGAGAGGTTATCTTTAACATCTCATCAGTCTTAGCAGGGACCCATTTTGTGTCATTTTCTCCCTGTGCACAGTTTTCCAAGTTGCCTTTTTTATTTGGGGAACATTTTCTTGCACTGTTTGTTCACTTCACTTGTCCTGTTTTTCTTCTTTGGAGATTCCACTTATGTGCCTGTTCCATCTCCGCTGTCTGTCTTCTCCACACATTGCTGTCTTTATGAGATTGCCAAAAGCTGTATTCTGTTTCATTTTCTACAACTGGTTTCATTTCTACTCTCATTTCTACTTTTCAATGCCTGTTCATTCTACTGCTACTCACACCCAATGGGAGGGGCTTCCACACTGAGCAAACCTCCAGTTTTTGGTGGGCACCAACTGGCTGTCCTGCCATTGAGCTAATTGTGTGGAGTTAGTGACGACCCCACAGGCTAAGAGTTTAGTCCCACAGAACTGCCCACTTTTCAGATGCTAATCAGAATCCCAGGTGCACATCCGAAAGAGCTGGGTGAGGCACAGAACACCCAGCTGTTGTAATCTGTACTCCACTGTTGTAATCTGTACTTCCGACCATGGGGATTCCCATTGGCACAGAACACCCAGCTGTTGTAATCTGTACTTCCGACCATGGAGATTCCCCAAGACCCCACCCTCATGTTTGATAATTTGCCAGAAGAGCTCACAAAATGCAGGGAAACACTTACCTTCACTGGTTTATGATAGAGGATACAGGAGAGGATACAGACGAACAGCCAGATGAAGATGTACATAGTGCAAGGTCTGGAAGGGTCCCCAGTGCAGGAGTTTCTGTCCCCGTAGAGTTGGGGTGCGTCACCCTGCACCAACCCAGAAGCTCCCCGAAGCCCATATTTGAGGAACTTTTATGGAGGCTTGATCACTGAGGCAGAATGGATTATTAATTCAATCTTTATTCCCTCCCTGGAGGAGAAGGGTTGGGGCTAAAAGTTCTAAGCTTCTAATCATGTTAGTCTTTCTGGGGATGGCCCCCGTCCAGGAGCCCGCCAAGCATTAAAACAAGCGATACCCTTTTTTAAAAAAATATATATTTTATTGATTTTTTACAGAGAGGAAGGGAGAGGGATAGAGAGTCAGAAACATCGATGAGAGAGAAACATCAATCAGCTGCCTCCTGCACCCCCCGCCCCCCCCTACCCCCCCGCAGTGGGGATGTGCCTGCAACCAAGGTACATTCCCTTGACCGGAATTGAACCCGGGACCCTTCAGTCCGCAGGCCGATGCTCTATCCGCTGAGCCAAACCGATTAGGGCCAAGCGATACTCTTATCCGCCAAGAAGTTCCAAGGGGTTTAGTTCTGCATACGAGGCTCTTATCACCCTACCCCTCAAGAAATTCCAAGCACTGTGTCAGGAATGGGCCCAAGACCAAATATCAGGGTGAAAGGTGCTCCTGGCACCTCTATCCCTCAGGGGATTATAAGGGTTTTAGGAGCTCTGTGTCGGGTACTGGGGTCAAAGATCAAATAGTAGCAGAAACTGCGGGCAGAGACGAATATACATGTTTCTCATTATTTTACATCTACCTTTCTTTTACCCTTTCAGTCGTCTTCTGTAGTTGACAATTCTTTAACGCGCTCCTGTTAATAAAATTGCTGTGTGGTTCATGCCACCTGATTGGACTCTGACAGATACATGTGGCGTTTGGGTTTTGTGATATAACACATTTCCCCCCACATTTTCTTGTAGGATGTGGTTTTTACATTTAAATCCTTGATTCACTTGTTAATCATCTTGGTAAAAGGCAAGAAATATGGCTATATCTTAATATTTTTTCCAAGAGAGCTATCTAGATGTCTCAGTATCATTTATTGAAGACTCCATCTTCCCTTCATTGATTTGAAAGGGCACCTTTATTTTTAACTATATTTCCATCTACATGTGTGTCTGTTTCTGGATTTTTAATTTTGTTCCATTGCCTATTCATGTGTCAGTATTTTACTTTTAATTATTAAAAAATAATAATTTATTTATTATAGAGAGAGCTAGGGAGAGAGAGAGAAACATCACTTTATTGTTGCTCTTACTTATCTATTCATTGGTTGCCTCTTGTAGGTACTGAGGATGGAGCCCACAACCTCGGTACAATCTGGGTGCATCAGGATGCTCTAACCAACTGAGCTACCCACCTGGCCAGGGCACTTTTTTTTTTAAATATATTTTATTGATTTTTTACAGAGAGGAAGGGAGAGAGATAGAGAGTTAGAAACATCGATGAGAGAGAAACATCGACCAGCTGCCTCCCGCATATCCCCCACTGGGGTTGTGCTCGCAACCCACGTACATGCCCTTGACCGGAACCGAACCCGGGACCCTTGAGTCCACAGGCCGACGCTCTATCCACTGAGCCAAACCGGTTTTGGCAGACCAGGGCACTTTTAATTATTTTAGCTTTATAACATATTTTCATATTCCATAAGGCTAATTTTCCCTCACATTCTTTCATTTTAGAATTTTCTTGGCCATTCATTAGTAGGGCCTTTAGATCTTAGGAGAGAGAAAGGTGAAGGTAATGCACCATGGTGGGGAGGGGGCGGGGAGGGGTGTGGAGAAAAGGGGGGAGATGGGGGGAGGGAAAGGCGCAGGCGTGAGAAGGAGGGCATGCGTGCTGGCCATTCTTATTTGTTTGATTGTTTCCATAAGAACTTTAGAATCAGTGTGTCTAACTAATTAATGAAAAATTAATTAAAGTTTAATTAATCTCCTAACCTAGATCATGGTTTGTGTTTCCATTTGTTCTAGGGTTCTTTTCCTATCTCCATCAAGAAGTTTAACAACGTTTAAAACGAATCTTGTTCATTACAGTTTAATTTGCATTCCTATATTATTAAAGTAGAGCATCTTTTTGTTTTAATTGGCCATTCATTCCCCCTCCCTCCCGCACACACACACTTATTTTGTTAATAGCCTGTTTATAACTTATTGCCAATATTTTACTTGGGTTATTTTTTTTCTTATTCGTTTATAAATGTTGATTTATACATAGTATATAATCTGGATACTGTTGTCAGTTACATGAATTGGAAATATCTTCTCCCAGTCTGTGGCTTGTTCTTCATGGGCATCATTTGATTTTTAAAAGTTTAATTTTAAAATATAATAATATCTATCCATCTTTTCTTTTATGGCTAATGCTATTTGGGCCCTGTTTTAAAAAGAAATACTTTCCTACCTTAAGGTCAGGAAAATATTTCCCTATGCTTTTTGTCTTAACAAAGAACTGATCATTCATTTGAAATTAAGGTACCTTAGAATTCCTGTTTAGCAGGACACTAATTGCATCTGGAAGCATTCTTAGTAAGCACAATAATGAACTGGATTTATGCAGAAAAGAAATTTACTAATATGTATTAAGTAATAACAGCATCAATTTCTGGTGCCAGGTAGCGGGTCACCATGAGGTTCAACCCCATTCGTGACCTTGGGTTGCAAGGAGCTGCAGCAGAAGTACAAGGTCCACGCCGTGCCCTTCTGCAAGGACAATAAGGTCCAGATGGATGGAGGACACTACAGATGGCAGCAAAGCGGCAAGGTAAAGTAGGTGCACAGAAAGACATGGGTCATCTACATGGACCGGGGCAGCGTGAGAAGGCTAAGGCACAACTGTGCATGTGGGCATTCACCCCAGCAAGGCGGCTGTCACCAGGCTAAAGCTGGACAAACATCAGAAAAAAATACTTGAACGCAAAGCCCAGTCTCCACAAGTTGGAAAAGAGGCAGGCAAATAGAAGGAAGAACTTACTGAGAAAATGCTGAAATAAATATAACTTGTTGTGCAACTGCGGTTTAGCTGTCGATTTTTAGCCTGCTGTGTATGCCTTTGAAACTTTTCAAGAAGTCTCTGGAATATTTTGTTTCGTTCCTGTTCTGTTATTGATAAAACCTGTAAACCTACTGTTGCTATTTTGATTAAATTTATGAATAAACGTTGGAAATGTTCCTTAAAAAAGCAAAGCAAGCAAACAAAGTGTAATAACAGTTAAGCATCACTGTCAAGCATCATTTGAAATGCCTTTCATATATGAAACTCATGTAATCTTAAATCCTGGGCCCTGGCAGTGTAGCTCAGTTCGTTACAGAACCTTCCCAATGTGCCAAGGTTGCAGGTTCTATTCCTGGTCAGAGCACATACAAGGATCAACGAATGAATGCATAAATAAGTGGCACAATGAATGGATGTTTCTCCTTACTCTCTCTCTCTCTCTTTCTTAAAAAGAAAAAGAGAAATCCTGGACTCAGCAGAATGTAGTGACTGAATATAATCCTTGGTTGCTTCCCTTTGGTGACTATGCTAATGTACCAAGTAGTTTTTACTGTGTAACAAATTACCTTAACATGCATGGCTTAACATGGTAACCATTTATTAGTTAACGATTCTGTGGGTCAACATTTTGGGCTGGGTCAGTTCCTCTGGTCTTGGTTGGGCTCAGTCAAGCTTCTGTGGCCTTCTCTAGTTTTGGAGGTTTTCTCCCCCCCCACCCCCACCCCCTTTCTGGCTGTTGGCAGAGGCAAACAGGGCCATTGGTTATATGTCTGTCACCATCCGGCTCATTCCCACGGTTGATGTCAGGGTTCCAAGTAGAGCAGCGAGGGCAAGCTTCTACATGCAATTACTTTCTAAGTCTCTCTGCTTGCGTCAAGTTTGCTCTTATCACATAAAGTGACATGAAGCCTAACTCTGCATTAGTACGAAAGGGGTCAATGGCATGAGAGCTTGAGAGATGATACATTTCCAGGAATTTTGCTTGATATCGGTCATGATGAAGTATTTACACATAGAAACTGGCAAACAATGCAAACAAAGGCTTCCCCCCCCCTCTTTTTCCCCCAGAGAACCAGTTTACTACAATGTCCCCAGGACTATCTGAGGACGTGGGTTCACAGAGAGGAATGATTGCCGCTGGTTTTGAAAAGATCCCAGTGAATGTGGTCTTTTTGTATATCGGGGAGTCACAGTTTTCAAGCCTAGCCATTATTGGAGTGGTGTGTGTATACAAAGATAGTTGTGTATGTGTGGAGCAGTCAAGGGTTCACACTGTAGTGGTCATTGATGTCTTGTAAAGCACCCGTTAGTCCTTTGCGGTAAGACCCTGCTTGAACCCAGCTAAGCCACTCTCCGTGACACAGTGATTTATCCGAAGGACAAACCCACAAACCAAGCTAATTCAGTCAGAATTATTCCCCAGGGTTTTTTTCCAACTGGAGTTGAGGGCAAGAAAGTCCCTCTTACACATTGTGATAATTTGAGCCAAGAGCTGCCAGTGGTAATAATTACATTTTTGTGGGGGACAGTCAGCCCAAGAGAGAAGAGCTAACAGATTTGCATGAAAGAGAGGCAGTTGAAGGAGACAGAGACGAGAAGACAAATCCACTCCATCCTTTCTTGCTATTTGGTCGTGTCTAACGCCACATATACAGTCTGAAGTTGGGTGGATTAGTGTCTGTCACTTACACCCAAAGCGTTTGGGCAAATACACAAACACACATATCTTGTTGCAGGGGTGGAGAAACTAGGACAAGGACGGATCAGCATTGCTGTGCAAAGACAGGATCTGGGTCAGGGCATCGAGTTCATCCCTGGAGGGTACATTAAACAAAGGCCTTGGTAATATCATATGTAGAGCTCCGCTGAGATTTGTAATTCTCCCCCTTCCTCCCGCCCCATGTCAGGTCAAGGTCTGGTTGAAGATAATAGAAATGACTCCAGACAACTGAAGCAGAAAGAGACTCACTAGAGGGAATTCGGTGATGACACCGCTGTTGGGAGGGCAGGAGGCTGAGCTTCCAGGAACGACTTCCCTAACTGGAAATAATTATTCCGTGGTGCTCCGTCTCTTTGTAACCACAAAGCTAGCACCCACCATTGAGATTTCTGCTTCTGCAACCACAGAAAAAACAAACAAACAAAAACCCCAAATACCCGCTTGGCCGTGCTCCCTAGCAGAAACACCAGCTGCCACAGAAGCACGTCTCACTTCCCAGTCTCACTCCTTACAGGCAACAACCGTTAACATCTTCATCTGTATCCTTCCAGAACATTTCCGAGCATACACAAACACACCTGCTTGTGTGTGTAGGCATACGCATTTGTATAAAACAAACAGAAGCACACTGAATATTAGTCTAATTGCTAGTGGATTTAAAGGACCTCTATTTAGATGACTTTTCTTTCTGTTGTCTGGAGGGGGATGGGTGATGCCTTTTCTAAATGAGAATGAAAGAATAGGACTAGGTTCTTTCTTTCTTTCTTTCTTTCTTTCTTTCTTTCTTTCTTTCTTTCTTTCTTTCTTTCCTTATTAATGACTGGGTTTTGTAAACATATCACTTTGATCCCTAATTTTAACATGGAATCAGAGTCCTTGGAATGAATCTAAAATACTTAGGAACAACATTAAGCATTAACTGAATAAAGAGGCACATAACTCTTTGAAAATCACTTTAAAATAAAGTGTTCTTTTGAGAGGAAACTTTAGATTTGTATATTCACATCTTTCTCTCTTAAAAGCCAAAGTCTTTACACTTTGTGAAGGTGAACATGTATACTTATTAATTTTTCTTTCTCTCTATTCATTAATTTTTAAAAGGGCAGAATTTTACAGTTTTGTCTAAATTCAATCTCAAAATTTACAGAGCAAAGAACAAATACATTGTCCTTTTAAAAACACAGCCGAGAGGGAACAATAAAAACAAATGTAAAAAACACCTCTAAATGCTAAAGACGGAAAAACAAGCAAACACAAAACAATAACAACAATCCTAAAACTAAAAAAAGAAAAAAACCACCAAAAAGTATAAAAAGAAAGAAATAGAATCTGAATCTAAGGTAAATAGCATTTATGGGCTGGATCACACATAAGGGATAATCAGATCAATGTATCACCTAGTCAGTGCCACTGAGTCAGACTCTAGAGCTCAGCGATAGAGACAAAGATGGGGAAAAAGAACAATGGAAGTCACTTGGCAGGGAAGGGCACCGGGCCTCAGCTTGCTCTCGGCTTCTCACGGGCACAGGCCCGTCCCACAGGCCCTGGGGGTTGAGTGAGGGACAGAGGAGGCGGGACCAGCCTGAGTTACTGCCTTTGTGTGGGGGCCCTGCTGCAGGAGTCCCATGTCTGTGTGAGATGCATTGATCCTGGTGCACTCACCACTGTTAATCATCACAGCCCAGGGCGTGGCCTTTTGAGAGTGAGCCTAGATTCCAGCCCGTCTCTATGGGCAACCAGTTCCTTCTAAAGGCAGCATCACCCAGCTTCATGCTCCAGCCCTGGGCCGTCCCCCTGGCTGGCCTGTTCTGGGGCCTCATGGGGGCTGACCGGGAGGCTCAGGAAGGAGGGGTGGGGTCAAGTGAGGGCCCTTTGGCTGGGAGAATGGGGGGGCCCTGAGTGAGCCCTGGGGCTTGAGCGCACTGCAGCCCTGGAGAGGAGATGGTGCTCCCGAAGGTGGATCTGGCTCCTTGTGCTGAGGGCACCGAGGGTGAGAGCGGCTCTGAGGGCACCGAGGGGGAGAGCGGCTCTCCAGGGGGCCGGGGGGTGGGCAGCAGCAGGTCTGAGGGGCGTGGGTGGATCTGAGGCCACAGCAAGGGAGGGCTGGCCGGCTTCCTGGCTGTGGGTGAGGAGGCGAAGTCAGCCATGACTCACAGTCCGAGCCCAGGGGACCAGGGCTTGCAGATGCCTGTCCTGGAAAGGGATCGCTGAGACAGAGTTGCATTCCAAAGGTTAATTGGGCAGTTCTCTTGGGATCCCTGGGGGCTGGAAAGAAGGAGGCAGGATTGGGAATACGGAGAAGTTGAGCCACAATGCATCCCCGTGGGAAAGCTCAGTGACCCCACAGGGATGGCCTGGCAGAGCTGTGCCAGCTGGGGTATCGGGGCTGGCCTTCGTGTTCCCACACCCATCGGTCTCTGCATGGGGACCTCGCTGGGGAAGGAGGTGGCTCTGTAACTGAGGAATCCCAGAGGCATCCTGACAGCCGCCTTCCTGCCAGCAGCACTCCCAGCAGCTGAGGGGATAAACCCGTGATTTCTGAGGGGACCTTGGAGGCCCGTCACAGTGTCCACCACAGTAAGGAAACACGGCAGGCTCACAGGAGGAGTGAGCTCAGGGGAGGCGACGAGTGCTGTTGGGACACTCTGAGTTTGAGGTGTCTGAGGGATGGGCAGGTGGGTATCCACTGGACAGTGGGTGTATAGGTCTGAAGCTCTGGTGGAAGGTCAAGTTCAGAAATACGGAATCAGCAAAAACATAAAAGTGGAGTGGAAGTCAGAGGGCTCGATGGGGCAGGCGGAGTCAGAGAGATGGAACCTGAGCTGATTCACTGGCAGGTGGTCCTCAGAGGGTCCTCGGAAGAGGAGGCATCTGGGTAAGATCAGCAAAAAGCAGGGAATTCCCAACCCGATTGCAGCTCTCAGAGATGAGCGAGAGCCCTGATCTGAGTGGCTGATGTGCAAATCCAATGGAAACATGGACTGCATGCTGCGGATTAGCACGGCCCTGGGGATGGGGATGCTCACAGGGGAGGGTCTGCCTCCATCTCCCACACCCTCCCTCCTCCCTCCCCCTCTACCAGTCCTTTACTCTGAGGCCTCTCAGCCCCGCTCTCCCCTTCTCTCTCTGTCTTACCCTTCTCTGTCCAGTTCTCTCTCCTTCCCTCCCTCTGCCCATTAGAGGGCAGTAGCTCACTCTGAGCCTTTGCCTGTGCTCCGCCGTCTAGTGTGTGTGTGTGTGTGTGTGTGTGTGTGTGTGTGTGTGTGTGTGTTGTGATGGTGGTGATGGTGATGGTGGTGGTGGTGGGGAAGTGGTGCTTGAGTGGGATAAACACCAAGAATACCTCGGGCCCTCGGGGCTCCTCACCCAAGAGTCAGGCCAGTACTTGCAGGGAACGTGGTGGGAAACACATGCTCAGTAGAGAAGGCAGGGACTGCGTCTTCTTTGCCTGCTTTGAAGCACAGAGACAGTGTGGCCAGCTGGATCTGCCTTGAATACGGGGACAGACAGACCTACTCAAGGTCTCTGAATGGGTAGTTCGTTTCCTCTGCTTGTTCATGGGGTGGCAGGTCCACAGAGCCACAGCAGTTGGGGCTGGGTCTTATTCCCATCATTTGTGTCCCAGGGTTTTCTTAAAAGGATTTTCCCTGGAAATAACAGGTTTCAACGTTGCCAGAGTGTCAAAGGCCCGTTGCTGGTCCCCAGGTTGCTCCAGTCTACCTCCCCTGGAAGCCCCCCGAAGGCCTGGCCACCTGGGTGTGAGCCCTCAGGGGCTCCTGGAAGCCTCCTTGTGACCGACCACAAGTCAGCCACATGGTCAGGCCAAGAAAGACTACATTTTTCCAAGTGAAGGGGGGAAAAAATGAAATAACCTGGTTGGGGAGGGGGCATGCTGGGTTAAACCACTACAACAGCAGCTTGGGGACCGGAGTGCTTGCCTGGAGTCAGGTCCCAGCTGAAATCCCTGCCTTCTCTCCCCACTTCTCCCCAGACATAGGCACATAGACCAGCTTCAGAGCTTCGGTCACGTAAGGGGCGGCCTCGGCTCCTCTGGGCTCAGAGAGCAGCCCTGGTCAAGGGGAGGTCTGAGGAGCCAGGCCTAGGAGTGCTGGGATTTCAGTACCCCCAGACCGGGCATGTCAGCTACCCTGTGTCTGTGGAGGCAGCACAGGGATGTCATATGAGGTGGCCCTGCTTTGGAGGACCCCTTCCCCGCAGGCAGGTGGATCCTAGAGCTGAAGGCTGCGCTGTGTCGGATTCTGGAAGGCCTCCTGGAGTTGCTAACTGAAGCCCATAGAACCTCAGAGTCTCCAGGTCTCCCCACCCAGGAAAACCCTGCGGTGAGCCCTTCCCCACTCTACTTCCACTTGTCCCCTCTTCCTTCCAATTCCTGCTGCTCCCAGCTCCTCAACCTGGCATTTAGGGTCCTCCTGTGTAGACACCCTGCTTGGCAAGATGAATCATTTAAAAAAAAATCTTTATGCGCTGGCCAGAGCATCATCCTGATATGCCAAGGTTGCCGATTCATCCCCAGTCAGGGCTCCTAAGAATCAGCCAATGAATGCGGAAATAAGTGGGACAACAAGTCAGTGTGTCCTTCTCTCTCGCTTGTGGGAAACCGCCTATTGTCTTCTCTAGCAGAGAGGTGTGGACAAGGAGCCTGGAATGCTGGTGAACCTTGAAGTCCTGGCGAAGGTCAGGGCTGTGCACCCACTGGTTAGTGGAGACAATGGTGGCTGAAGCAACTTCCCCACCAGATAGTCATGTAAATGATTACTGATAAGACAGCCTGCCTGTTACTGGAACCTGCCTGCCTAAGGGCTATAGGTGGATCCCAAACTGAATAAAAGGATGGCGAGGTCTGAGCCAAAGCGGAGTCCATCCTCTTGGGAGGGGCTCTCGCCTGGCCCCCCAATTTCCAAATTATCTCTGGTCTTGTCTCTTTCATTTGTGTGCGGCCCCTCTTCCAGATCCTGAACCCTGAACTATGCGGGATGTGGGGGAACATACATACTCTCTCTTTCTCTCTCCCCCTTCTTTTCTCTCTAAAAGCAACAAATAGATTTTTTTAAGAAGTATTTATAAAACCTCACCGTCCTTATGTTCTCATAATGTCCCTCAGGTTACAGGTATCTCCCCATCTGTGTGGTGAGGATTAAACCTGGCCCACAGAGAGGTCTGGCCCTTGCCCTCAGCTTCTGAGAAGTAATCTCTCCGTCCGTGGAATGCCATGCTTGGTCACAGCACCTGTGTTTGCCTGGGAGCCTTGGACCTGCCTGAGAATAGTAATGTCATTTTGGATGGCAACTGTGGGTCACGGAATACCAGCTTGACCTCCTGATGGAAACTGAGGTTAGCCACATGAGCGGTCAACCCTGTCTGTGTGATGGGGCTTCCAGGCTCCTGACTCCACAGGGAGAGAACGGGAAGCCTTGGGTTTGGCGCTCTCTTGGATTCTGCCCATGTCCTTCCTTTCTTGGCTGATTCTATATCCTTGGTTGATCTGTAGCTTTGATATGAAAATAGCAGCTTTTGGTGAGTTCTATGTATCCTTTTAGCAAATTATTGAACATAATGATCTTGGGACCCCCCAAACTTGCCATTGGTGTTGGAGATGAGGGTGGTTGTATGAACGGCTTTATTTATTTATTTATTTATTTATTTGATTTGAGAGAGAGAGAGAGAGAGAGAGAGAGAGAGAGGCGTTGATTTGTTGTTCCACCTATTCATGCATTCATTAGTTGCTTCTTGTATGTGCCCTGACCGGGGAATTAAACCTGCAACCTTGGCTTATCGGGATGACATTCTAACTGAGCTACCCGGCGAGGGCTTGTGATCTCCTCTCAGACAGTTCAGAGACCTTGTCCCAGGCCACACAACGATGAAGGACCAGAGCTGGGCTTCGAACGCAGGCATCCACTCCAGACCCTGTGCTCTTGCGCACCCGCCCCTTTCCGCTAGCGGAACAAGCTTTGCCCTGCGCTATTTGGACCCTCTTTTTCCACCGTCTCAGTTCTTCGGAGGAGGGCTGGTGCAGTTTTAATTGGAAACTTGGGGAAATAAGGACTTCAGTGCTTGTCTGATGAAAGAGTTGTCGAGATTCTTAGGCTTGTCTGTGTCATTGCTCAGCAATCGGATGTTTGGCACAGAGCGCTCATCTAGCTGTTATTGCTGTGGAATTGGCCAACAGGGATTTCTGCTAGAACCCCCCTTTCCTTAACATTTCCTGGGCTTCATTGACAAACAGCTTCTGCAGATGCCTGTCCTGGGCTCTGGGTTGGAGGGGGGCGGGTAGATCATTGAAGGCTCGGAACCTTCTACACGCCATGCTCTGGCTCTCTGGCCTCGGGCCGAGACTCCTCAGGTCCTATAATCATTAACTGCTGCAGGACAGGTCCACAGGCATCAGAGTATCTGCTTCTGCCCGAGTGCACAAGGCGACTTCTGAGGTTCTGAGATGGAGAGAAGTCGGGAGAGAGACGGTGGCGAGGGGGTGGCCGGGCAGGAGCGGGGTGCTGGGAGGCTGAGGCTGAGGAGGGAGATCGGCCTGTGGAGCGGCGTGTCCCTGATCGTCGGCAGTATGGTTGGCTCTGGCATCTTCATGTCACCACAGGGGATCTTGGTTTACATGGGCAGCCCCGGGGCCAGTCTCGTGGTCTGGGCCGCCTGTGGCCTCCTGGCCACTCTGAGTGCCCTGTGCTTCGCTGAGCTGGGGGCCCTGGTTCCCGAATCCGGGGGGGAGTATGCTTACATCCTGCATACCTATGGCTCCTTGCCGGCCTTCCTGGTCATCTACACGTTCGTGCTGGTGAGCCGCCCCGCCTCCATCGCTGCCATCTCTCTGAGCTTCGCCGAGTATGCAGTGGCCCCCTTCTACCCCGGCTGCTCCTCCCTGCCCCCGGCAGTGCTCAAGAGCATGGCGGTCGCCTGCATCCTGCTGCTGCTGGTGGTGAACGGCTGGAGCTCAAAGCTGGCCACCCAGCTGAACGACGTGTGCACGGCCGCCAAAGTGTTCTCCTTGCTGGTCGTCGTGGTGGGCGGCGTGGTGGTGCTGGGCCAGGGCCGCGGCCGCACCGAAGCCCTCCTGGCTGCCTTCCACAACACGTCGCGGCAGACCGGGCGCATCAGCATGGCCTTCTACCAGGGCCTGTGGTCCTTCGACGGCTGGAATACCCTCAACTATGTGTTGGAGGAGCTCAAGAACCCACAAGTGAGTCCATGACACTGCTTTGGGGGGCGAAGTCTCTGAGCATCAGCAGTGTCAGTGATTGTCCTTCGAGCTAAAACCATGAAAAATTGGCTGAAAACAGGGGCGCCCTTCCTAGGCTCATGGGAATGGATGCCAGCCATTGTCCACTCTGATTAGTGTATGGAATTATAGAAATAATGACGTCTCAAGGAAGCAGAGGACTTCACAGCATCATCCCCAGGGTCTCATATGGCTGCCCGGCGAGGTAGGCATTATCATCCCATTTTTCATGTGGGAAAACCGAGGCTCAGAATGGAGGCGTGATGCTGAGGTCATAGGGCTAGCAGGAGGCCATGCGTGATGGCTCAGTTTGATATCTCTTGGGCTGTTCCCTCTGTAACATAGTAGTACACACTTAATTCACACTTGCCATGGGAGCCACTGTAGGACACAGCGGCGTGGCTTGGGATAGGAGAGTGGGCCAGTCCTGCCTGGCTCACCCAGCGGAGAACCGTGGGCTGGTTAGTCACTGCCTGGTGGGGGGTGGGTCTGTAGGTGCCCCCCGCCCCCACCTGCCTCCCAGAAAGCATTTGCAACACTTGGACTCTTCAGGTGGTGGGGAGGCCGAGGCTACACATACATTTGCCTCGGATGCCATTTGTTTCCTTGCTCCCCTGCAGGAGTTTTAAGTTCTTACAGGATGAAATGGCCCGTCCTTCCCTTTCTGTCCTAGATTGGCTTTAGGGCCCTGAGGGCTGTCAGCTCTCAGCAAAGACCCTCTGGATAGGGGTTTGGGGGATGCTGTGAGGAGTCATAAGCAAATAAATGGCTGCATCCCAATACAAGTTTGTTTATAAAAGCAAGCAGCAGGCTGGCTTTGGTCCAGGGGATTTGAGTGCAAGATTAAGGTACTTGAGAATGAAACCAGAAAAATCTCTCTGTTCTTGTGTCTTCGCCAGAAACCTGTCCGTGGCTCAACTGTAGGGCTCTGTAGCTGTCACAGCTCCTTAGCTGGCGGGTGGGCTGTCCGAGATGAGTCAAGTTCATCTGGGCATGGGGCATGGGGCTGGGTCAGGCATGGTGGGTGCTCACCCGCTGAGGGCACCCTGCTAGGAGGCCCACAGGAGGGGGACCCCAGGACTCTGCCTCACAGGGCCCAGGCAGAGCCATATATCCAGGACTGGGATCATGAGGAATTAGTGGCCATGTGCACACTGGCTGGGGCAAGTTCTTTGTCCTCAGATTCTCAGGTTTTAGAACTAGAAAGGAGATGGGAGGACCCATCTCATAGGAGAATTTATTGTTACCTTATTTGTGTCACTTTCACAAGTTTTCCATGTGACCTGCTAGGTTGGGCGGCCTACCATCCGGGTTGCTCAGGACGGAGGGATCCCCAGGGGTGCTGGACTTTCAGTGCTAAAAGCTGGAAATTCCCAAGTGAACTGGGATGAGTTGGCCACCCTATCTGGCCCCTGCCCTTAGGACAGGGCAGGACAGAGGCTTGGATACAATGAAGCAGATGTGCTTGTCGGGGCTCTGCCGCCACTTGCTGCTGGAGTTCAGGAAAGGAGACCACTATGAGGCAGAGCAACCTAGTGGGCTTCCTGGAAGAGGCGGACTGATGCGTTTTGTGGCTAAACAGCCACATGGAAGCAGTAGGAATCTGAACCCAGAGGCCAGAAAGAACAGGGCGTTTGTGTCTGAAGGAAAAATGAGGGGGGGGTGAGAACAGGCTCTGAGAGGCTACTCCGTCCTCAGTGCCCCGTGTCCTTCCTCCCGCACCCAGATCCAAAGTTTTCTGTGAGCAGGTCTCCTCCTGGCAGAAAACTCTGGAAATTGCTTTTCACGTTATATTGAAGGATGGAAGATACACTCCGAGGGGGAGATGCTGAATCAGGGGAGGGCCCTCCGTAGGGGAGGGGGAGGAGGTCTGCCTGCCCCCACAGTGACAGACAGCTCTGTGCCAATCTGACTGAGAGGTCCCTGCGTCTTGGCGAAGAATGGCCTCCTCTGGTTCTGTTTTATGTCACATTGTAAGTGTCAGTAACATGTCCTGGGTGCCGCTTGGTGCCGAGGGGATGGGTCTGGGTCCTCAGTGCCTGCCTGCCAAGGTGACCCAAGGTGAGCTTGGTACCTTTATGGGGTGACGGGGTCCGTTGGGCACCGAGGCCTCAGCAGTGCAAACTGGTCCCAGTGCCACAGCCCCTGTTTCCAGGGCCCTTCTCCCCTTCCTCTTTGCTGCCCCTCACGCCTGGCAGAGAGGCAGACAGCGGGAAGTCCCATTTGACAGATCCCCAATGATCCCCAATTTCCAGTTGAGGAGACTGAGGGTCAGAGGAGAACCCCAAGTGTAATGGCCCTCAGCCTGGGTCTGAGTCCTGGGGTCCCCCGGAAGGAAAAATGAGGGGGGGGTGAGAACAGGCTCTGAGAGGCTACTCCGTCCTCAGTGCCCCGTGTCCTTCCTCCCGCGCCCAGATCCAAAGTTTTCTGTGAGCAGGTCTCCTCCTGGCAGAAAACTCTGGAAATTGCTTTTCACGTTATATTGAAGGATGGAAGATACACTCCGAGGGGGAGATGCTGAATCAGGGGAGGGCCCTCCGTAGGGGAGGGGGAGGAGGTCTGCCTGCCCCCACAGTGACAGACAGCTCTGTGCCAGTCTGACTGAGAGCTCCCTGCGTCTTGGCGAAGAATGGCCTCCTCTGGTTCTGTTTTATGTCACATTGTAAGTGTCAGTAACATGTCCTGGGTGCCGCTTGGTGCCGAGGGGATGGTTCTGGGTCATCAGTGCCTGCCTGCCAAGGTGACCCAAGGTGAGCTTGGTACCTTTATGGGGTGACGGGGGTCCGTTGGGCACCGAGGCCTCAGCAGTGCAAACTGGTCCCAGTGCCACAGCCCCTGTTTCCAGGGCCCTTCTCCCCTTCCTCTTTGCTGCCCCTCACGCCTGGCAGAGAGGCAGACAGCGGGAAGTCCCATTTGACAGATCCCCAATGATCCCCAATTTCCAGTTGAGGAGACTGAGGGTCAGAGGAGAACCCCAAGTGTAATGGCCCTCAGCCTGGGTCTGAGTCCTGGGGTCCCCGGCCCCCCGGCAGGGCAGGCCTGGGGGTCCTGGAATATTCCAGCTGAAGTGCTCAGTGAACAGCTGACGATGCGACCTTTACCTATCCTGTCTCTTCCCTGTGCCTCTGCTCTGTGGCTGCCCCTGGTAGGAGTCCCTCCCCTTCCACCTGCCTGAACCTCTCCCATTCTTCAAGGAGAGCCCAGTGGAAGGCCCTGTTTTGGTGATGGCTCCTCTCCCCTCCCCACCCCTGCTGGCCGCTCCGTGCCTCCACTGCTCTGACCGGTTAGGGCCCCTCACCGCCGCCCAGGGCATCTGCCTGTGTGTGTCCTTGTGGTGGGTCTCTGAACTCATGGAGGAGGGGCACGTGGCCTGCGTGGCCCCAGGCCCTGGCACGTGCCCTGCAGCTGGGATGAGCTCAGTGCTGTGCTCAGGGGCCTGGGAAGGACCTCACGGGCTAACATATGGCCTCCTCTCTCTGACTGTACAGCAGAACCTGGTGTGGGCGCTGATGATCGCCATTCCCCTGGTCACGGGCCTGTACATCCTAGTCAACATCAGTTACCTGCTAGTGCTGTCACCCAATGAAATCCTCTCCACTGATGCTGTGGCCGTGAGCTGGGGGTGAGTTTCATGTTCCTAGGCCGCCAGGCAGACCCCAGGGTGGGGAAGGATAGTGCCCCATGGGTGTTAAACTTTCTGTGCCCAACTGGCGTGCTCTCCCTTTCTCTCTGAAATCAATAACATATATATCTCTATATATAAAAGCCTAAGCAGCCATTACGACTGAATGGCCGGAATGACCGGATGGCCAGCCAGTAGCTATGACGTACACTGACCCAGACCTTGCTGCTGGGGCCCTGACAGCCCTGAATCTGGGTTCATGCACACCTTGGACCAAGACAGGAGGCCAGACAGGAGGGACCCCCCCCCCCCCGTGTACAAATTCATGCACCGGGCCTCTAGTATTATAGAAAAGAATTAAAAGAAACTTACTTCAATGTCTCGCTTGCTCAGTTTTCAGATGTGACAGTCTTTCAGGCTGTTGCTCGAGTGCTTCCCCCTGACCCCTCTGTCATCCTAGGAACCAGGTTCTGGGGGCCTGGGCCTGGCTGGTGCCTTTGGCTGTGGCACTCTCGACATTTGGCTCTGCCCATGGGACGTTCTTCAGCGGAAGCCGTGTGTGCTACGTGGCTGCAAGAGAAGGCCACTTGGTGAGAGGTGGTCTGGGAAGGACTGCAAGCTAAGCTTCCTCCTGCCGGGAGCCTAGCATATAGCCCAAAGCAGGACTTGCCCTCTAGACACAGCCCTCTTCCTCTGAGAATGGGGCTCAATGCATCTGCATCAGAACTAGAGTCCCTTTACTTCAGCCTTTGGAGGCTCACCGTGCTGGGTCACAGGGTGGAGCTACTGTGTACCCTCCAGGCCACTCCTCTGGGGTCCTCTCTGACACTCTGTTAGCTTTGCTGCAATCATGCTGAATAACAGACAACGCCCTTATCTCAAAGGCTTACAACCACAAACGGCTCATGTTGCCGTGGTTGATGGATCAGGATGGGCTTGTGTTTGGGCCTTCTCATTCCAAATGTGAGTCCTGGGGCATGTCTTGCCATAGCAGGTGGCAGGGGCTCACGAGACCAAGCCAATCACACGAGCACATGTAGAGTCTCTACTCCTGCTCACACTTCATTGGCCAAGCCCAACATCAACGGGTGGGAAACGGTATTTCTCCCCCAGAAGTGGGAGATGGAGACCCAGTGTTTGCTGGACAATAAAACAGTCTACCAACAATAACCCACGATCCCGCTCCATGCTCCAGGCACGCTTGTCCTGCCCTCTCCTCCATCCTTCTCCATCTCTCCCCAAACCCATCTTTGTCCCTCTTCCTGTCCTGGGGTGAGCAGTAGAAAGTCAAAAGACCTGGCCAGGCATCTGCCTCAGCCTCCACGCCCCAGCCCCACATACTAAGCTATTTGGGTCTTGGCTGGTCTGTGGGGACAGGCCCCCCCAGTCTGCACCCTGAGCCTGGTCACCCCTGGTGAGCCACAGGCCCACATCTGGAAGCCGTGGGAACTGGGGACGGTTAGGTTGGGCACACTGGTGTGCAGAGTGAGTGTGGCAGGGAGGAGAACCGGCAGCTTCCCCGGGCAGACGTCCGCTTTGGCTCCCCTGGGGGGTGCCTGACACCTGGCTTCGCTCCCCAGCCCGGGCTTCTGTCCATGATTCACACCCGTCGCCTCACACCGACTCCGGCTCTGGTGTTCACCACGGCAGTGACTTTGGTCCTGGTCATCTCAGGGAACTTCAGCAACATCGTGAACTTCTTCAGGCAAGTGAGACGGTCCTGCCAGGCTGAGTATCTCATGGGCCCTATGTGTACACACTTATACTTGAATCTATGCACATAAATATATACATGCACACGCTGGAAGTCCCGTGTGTGTGTGTGTGTGTGTGTGTGTGTGTGTGTATAATCTCCACTATATGTATCCACACATACACTTACACACTCTGGGAGCCCAGGCACAAACATTTCAGCCATTCTCCTCCAGTTATGTTTCCAAAATTAAATGTGGCTCTCTCTTCTCTTGCTCTGCTTACAAATATTCATTGAGACAGATGAACCAGGAGGTCGAGAGAGAGGCAAGTTAAAGGCTTGTGCTGTCTTTCTCACTTTTACTTTTATTGCTATTCCTCTATTCTGTCACTAAGATAATGTGAAAGGATATTCAGGCTTTATTCACACGATTGCAGCCCTTGGTTCTGCTGTGATTTCTCCTTTGGAGTCTGGTCTGCATCCTGGACTCTGACCCAACATGTCTCTATTGAACTCAGGGCAGACCCACAGGCAAGCACAATGATTGCAGCAAAGTGGGGAGATAATCTGACCCCCTTTCTCACCTTCCCTGGGGCAGAGAGGATGGGCTGTGGTGCTATCCAGTTGTAATTTTGTAGCCTCATTTGAAGCTGGTTTCTGGACAGGTCTGCATGCCCAAGGAGTTCTCAGGGTAATTTTCCAAGCACCACATGTCCCTTCTTTTGTTGTCATAAGTATAATGCATCTTCGGGAACAGGATATGCAGTGCCTGATGTGACTTTCTTCAGAACATTAAGTAACAGACATGGTTTTTCTTCCTTTTTTTTTTCCCCCTGTGAGAAAAAAATGAAATCATTCTATGGTGAGAATAAAATCAAATCTATGGTGACCAGAGGGGGTCTTCGGACTGAGATTGGGGCGTGTGACTGAGAATGTCCCAGCCCAGAGTGAGAACGCTAGGAATTCATTGCATCTCAGTGAGGACCCAACATCTTGGTCTTGACCGCCTCAAGGGATGGCCTGATCTGGACCCTGCCTCCAAGGCTAGCTGGGGATTTCATCAGACCTGCACCAGCCACTCAGTGACCTACACGGGAAAGCAGAAGCCAGGATTTGCTGGGTGGGGGATCGGCTACGAGGGTGCTGGTCCCTGAGAAGCGCACAGGCTTCCTTGAGATGCCATCAGACTTGTTTTAGAAAACACAGACACTCCTCCCTCCCCGTGAACACGTGGTGAGGCGGTGCCCCTTTGTGCCAGAAGGTAAAGGAGGCAGAATGGGGTAATGTTGACCCTCCAGGGCATCCTGGTCCTCGGTGCCCCCACCTTGCCTTCTGTCCTCATCTTCATGGATCAGGGGAGCTGGAGGTGGCTGCAAGGCCCTGGATGAGCTTGTACTTCTGCCCCAGGTTTGTCCCTAGGAGGCCAGCCTATGGCAGGGCCTGCTAGTGAGTGACTCAAGTCTGCCTTTCAGCTTCCTTGCCTGGGTCACCTACGGAACTACCATCAGCTGTCTCCTGTACTTGCGAATGAAGAAGAGCCTACCCCGACCTTACAAGGTAGACATTGGGGTACCCATTGGGCTTTTTCAACCCTAAGCTGTTGTGTGAGGCTGGTTGTTGAACCATAGCCTCTGTCAGGACCCAGAGGAAGAAGGTAAGGGGTGGCCACTGGCCTTTCTGGTAGAGAATTTCTCTATTTCCTGGGGTGAGAGGTGAGGGATATCTGACTCACACAGCATTGATTCTACTCACTGGGGATTCACTTCTCCCGTGGAGGACCCCACGGGAGAACAGTGGAAAACCAGTGCAGGAGGAGGCACGCACACAGCTGGATTCACAGGGCACAGAGAGGACTGGGCGGGTTGCAAAGCTTCTGCTCCCTGGAGGACCCTCTGTAGCCCAGCAGGTGGCTCCCCTGGCCAGGCGAGGTATCATCTGGGCAGGGACTGGAGGGGAGGAGCTGGTGGCAGGTGGAAGCAACAGCAAGGCAGGCAGGAGGCACAGAGCCCAGGGAACACATACCGCCTCCCGCGCACCTCTCACCATCCAGGGCTCTGCCCATTGCAGGTCCCCACCATCGTCCCCGTCGTCGTGCTCCTTGCTTCTCTCTACCTGGTGCTGGCACCCATCATCGACCATCCGCAGATCGAGTTCCTCTACATCTTCCTGCTCCTGCTCAGTGGATTCCTGGTCTACTTCCTGTTTGTCTACTTCCAGCACCAGCCCAAGTGTTTGCAGACGGCCACCCTGCATCTCCAGCTGCTCCTGGAAGTTGCTCCAGCCACTAAAAATGTTGACTTGTGCGAGGGTAGGGGGCCGGGGGGTGGGGGGGTGAGTAGCTGGGGAGAGGTCAATGGTGGAAAAAGAAGACATGTAGTACTTTCAACAATAAAGAATTTAAATTAAAAAAAAATTGACGGATGGGCTGGGCAGGTCTGGTCTGCTCTGCCCTCTTTACTGCAGATGATTCTGTTCTCACAAAAGTGGCCTGGCCAGCCTCTATGGGTGGACCACGCATGATTCTCACAAGCTCCTAAAGTGCCAGGACACGGTGTTGTGGAGTTTTGGGTTAAGCACCCAGCACAGCATCCCTCTCTCCCTCTCCTCCTCTCTCTGGCGCCTTCTCTGAGAACCGCTCCTTCAGCCCAGGACCTCACAGCTGCACTGAATGTAAGAGTAAACAGCATCTTTGGAGCTAGTTTCCCATTAGCAGCGATCAGATCAGCATTTCACCTATGCCAGCTGATCTGGTCAGAGATGAAAAGGCAGAGAAACACTTAGAGCAGTGGTTCTCAACCTTGGCTGCACATTAGACTCACCTGGGAATCTTTTTAAAATCCTGATTTCTGGGCCTCATCCTCCAGAAATTCTATTTCTTTGTTACTAATGTTGTGGCCCCACCCCATAAACAAGAAACAGAATTTCTGGAAGATGAGGGCCAGAAATCAGGATTTCAAAAAGATTCCCAGGTGATTCTAATGTGCAGCCAAGGTTGAGAACCGCTGACTTAGATGGTGAGACACCAATGGGGTGCTTGGCAGGGAAGGGCACCGGGCCTCAGCCTGCTCTCGGCTTCTCACGGGCACAGGCCTGTCCCACAGGCCCTGGGGGTTGAGTGAGGGACAGAGGAGGCGGGACCAGCCTGAGTTACTGCCTTTGTGTGGGGGCCCTGCTGCAGGAGTCCCATGTCTGTGTGAGATGCATTGATCCTGGTGCACTCACCACTGTTAATCATCACAGCCCAGGGCGTGGCCTCTTGAGTGTGAGCCTCAAACTGGGGGAGATTCCAGCCCGTCTCTGTGGGCAACCAGTTCCTTCTAAAGGCAGCATCACCCAGCTTCGTGCTCCAACCCTGGGCCGTCCCCCTGGCTGGCCTGTTCTGGGGCCTCATGGGGGCTGACTGGGAGGCTCAGGGAGGAGGGGTGGGGTCAAATGAGGGCCATTTGGCTCAGAAAATGGGGGGCCCTGAGTGAGCCCTGGGGCTGGAGTGCACTGCAGCCTTGGAGAGGAGATGGTGCTCCCGAAGGTGGATCTGGCTCCTTGTGCTGAGGGCACCGAGGGTGAGAGCGGCTCTCCGGGGGCCGGGGGGTGGGCAGCAGCAGGTCTGAGGGGTGTGGGTAGATCTGAGGCCACAGCGAGGAAGTGCGGGCCGGCTTCCTGGCTGTGGGGGAGGAGGCGAAGTCAGCCATGACTCACAGTCCGAGCCCAGCTGACCTAGTGTTCATGTTGGGGTTCATGGAAATAGAGAAGCGGGGAGGAGGGGCGCTAGAGGAAAGGGGGGCATTTTACTGTGTCCAGTTGGAAACGCTGCGGGACTGTCCTGTGGCGATCATCGGGGGTTGCCTATCCGGAGCTCAAACACCATCAAGGCTGAGAGGCATACACAGGAGTCACGGGGAAACAGGAGCCTTGGAAGCGAATCGAGTGTTGAAGACAGTTTTTCATGACTAAGCTGTTCAAGGGAGTGACCCACCTCATTGAAATCCGCCAGGCCTGCTTTCCCACTGTGCCCACCCACCGCATGTACATGTGTGCTCACTTCCTGCTGCACCCGGTCACCACACTCACGCCCCAGCGGCAGCATGAGGAGTGGGCCGCACAGGGGAGCTCTTGAAGAACTGTCCTCTAACGTGGGGGTGGGGCCTGGTCAGAGGATAGCCAGCTCCTTGGCGTGTGGGGCACATTCACCGCCTCCTGTCCCCAGCGCCACCTCCTCTCCTGACCCACCACACTCAGAGTCTTGGCCCTGGGTCTGGCCTGGGTGGTGTCTCAACAAACCGCCAGTGCTTGGAAGGCCGCGGGCTGTTTGGGGCCTTCGTTTCCCCGTCTCGCACCGTAGTTCCCCTGGGCCCAGGCACTGCCTGCTGGGACCCGCTGCCCAGGGCCTGGGGTCTTAGTTTTGAACGACTCTGGGGCTGGCTCCTGTCCCCAGCTGCCCGTTTCTGGTACTAAGTGATGGACATGAAGGCCATTTAAACACTTGACCTTGCCTGTTGACCCCTGGAAACCTTTCTGAGGCTGCCTGCCCACTGGTAGCGGAGGGAGCCCTTGCATAGGAAATTGACTCTTATACCAGCGGGAGGAGGCAGGCAGGCAGGGCAGTATCTTCTTGTTATTTCTCAGAAGGCAAACTGAGATTTGGAGCAGCCAGGTGACTTGCCAAGCGACAAGTGAGCGGCAGAGCTGGCGAAGCATCCAGTGGCTTCCCGTGGGCCAGCGTGGTTTATTTTTCTGTCCTGTGCTCCCACGGGGCCCGGTGGGCAAGGGGGGAGGGGTCTCAGCCCCACACCTCCCTCAGTTCTAGTCCCTCACTATCTCAGGACCCCGGGCTCAGGAGTCTACACCCAGCATCTCATCCACTTCTGGGGACCTTGGTGGCTTGTAGGGAAGCTCCTCCTCTTGTCAAACCAGACTGGGGGTTCTGTGTCTGGTCTGGGCCCTGGCTCCGGGAGGGGGTGGGGTACAGGCATCTCCTCTGGCCTGGGGGCTGGAAAACTGGAGGCACCTGTGGGTTGGGAGCTTGGAGATCCAGCTTAGGGTTGCCAAACACCAGCATCAGCTACTGATCTGAATCCTCGTTTAGGATCTGCTTAACCATGGCGAGAGCAGGGGTGGGGGCGGGAACTTCCTGTTTACTGCTGGCTGGTCTGGGGGAGACATCCTTCTGTGGTTACTGTGAACCCTCACATCTCCCACTCTCCCCTGAGGCTGACTCATACCCTCGCCCTTTCAGGGTTAGAAGACTGTGCCCCCTGCAGCCCAGGGTCTCTCCTCTCCGCAGCCTACGGTAACAGCAGCCCACCTGGTGCCGTCTCACCTGCTCATGACCTGGGTGGCACCCCATTTCACAAAAGAAGCTAGGATTGCAAACGTTAGCAAAACTAAAATAAAAGAGAGGATGCTAGTGGGGTTTGAACTTCAGGTAAACAACTGTAAAAAATATATTCATTGATTTCAGAGAGGAAGGGAGAGGAAGAGAGAGATAGAAACATCAATGATGAGAATCATTGATTGGCTGCCTCCTGCATGCCCTCTACTGGGGATCGAGCCCACAACCTGGGCGTGTACCCTGAACTGGACTCAAAACGTGGCCTCCTGGTTCATAGGTCGATGCTCAACCACTGAGCTATCTGAGCCGGGGAACAACTCCTTTTTTTTTTTTTTTTAGTGGAAGTATGTGCTATGATTTATCTTGAACTCTAAAGAAGCTCAAGTCCAGGGAAGTGGAGGGGCGGAGAGGCAGGGAAGACCTGAGGACCAGGAGCACTGATGTCCCGGGGCAGAAGGCGAGGGTTTCAGCTCAAGCAAAGAGCAAATTCGCCCTCCTCCACCTTTCTGTCCCATGTAGACCCTCCACAGACCAGATGATGTCACATTCGTGAGGGTGATCTTCTCTCAGCCCACTGAGTCAAATGCTAATCTCCTCTGGAAACACCCTCAAAGACACACCCAGAAATAATATTATATTTACCAGCTGTGTGGGCATCCGCTAGCCCAGTCCAGTTCACACGTAACTAAAACCAGCCATCACAGCCCCCAATATCGTGGTCTACTCCTCTCTACTCCAGTAAAATCTTCTAAAAGGTTTTCTTGCCTAGTTCAGTGATGGCGAACCTTTTGAAAGGTTCACTCGGCGTGTCACATTTTGAAAAACCCTAACTTAACTCTGGTGCTGTGTCACATATAGAAATTTTTTGATATTTGCAACCATAGTAAAACAAAGACTTGTAGTTTTGATATTTATTTTATATATTTAAATGCCATTTAACAAAGAAAAATCAACCAAAAGAATGAGTCCGCGTGTCACCTCTGACACGCGTGTCAGAGGTTCGCCATCACTGGCCTAGTTGGAGGCTCCTAGTATTCTTTTGTTGGTTTTATCTCACACTGTGGAGCATTTTTGAACAGGTCTCTTCACCTCTCTGTGCCTCAGTTTCCTCATCTGTAAGACAAGGAGGCTAGTCTTGCTTCATAGGAAGTTGTAAGTATGAAATAAGAAAGTGTTTGGCATGCTTCACTAATAAGCTCCATTAACTTTAAACTTTATAAAAGAAAGAAAAAAAGAGCAGTGTTTAGCAAACGCCTAAGGACTTGAGCACCTGTCCCTTCTGGTGGCCATCAGAGGGTGGGAAAGGCTGGCTGGGCTGTGCCCGGCCCATACAATGGACCACATGAGAGGGTGGGGGCGGGGGGCGCCCTGGCTGCAGCCATATGATCTGCTTGACTCTATGGTGTTGGAGGTAAAGATGCCACGCAGAGTTTGTGGCCAGTCCCTGTGGGAGAAACACAATGCAGACCTTGGGTTCTGGAGCGAGGCCATGCCCTCTGGATAGAGAACTAAATGTCTTTTGAAGAACAACTTCTGCATACTTCTGGGTCCTGGGACAGACAGTACCTCTGAGTACAGGACACCAAGTGACCGTGCAGCTGGAATTACCCCCCAGGACCTGAGTCCTGTCAGAACGACCACATGGGAAGGTTGAGGGGGCCCAGCCACAATCCATAGTGAGATGGGAGGGGTGCATCTCTGAGCATGAGTGGGACCAGAAGGCACAGCAAGCAGGAAGCCCAGAAACCCTATGGCGCCCACCAGAGTCACATCTGTGCCCCTCCCCCATGCTCATGGCTGTAGGGAGGATCTGAAACGACCAGCTGATGAAAGAGGAAAAACCCAAGCTGGCTTTGTGGGTAAGTTCCCTTGGTAACATGGGAATCTCGAAACAGCAACAACAAGGTGTCTGTGTGTGCGCCCAGATGTCTGTCTAGGCTCCTAATAGATCTCCAACGAACAATTTTTGTTCCTTGGGTCCATCTACCACGTAGCAACCAGGATGACCTTTTAAGAGCATAAATCTGAGTATTTCACATGCTGTATTAGTCTGCTAGGACTTCCAGAACAAAATGCCACAGACTGGGTGGTCTGAGCAACAGAAACTTATTTTCTCACAGTCCTGGAGGCTGGAGGTCCAAGATCAAGGTGTTGGCAGGTCTGGTTTCTGGTGAGAACTTTCTCCTTGGCAGGCAGCGGTGGCTCTCGCTGTTCTCACGTGGCTTTTCCTCAGCGCACGTGCTCTCCTGGAGTCTCTTGTCTTATGAGAACACCAATTCAGGACAGACCTAAATCCTTTACGTGGTCTACCAGGTCTGCATGACCTGCCTCCTGCCTGCTCTCCAGTCTCATCTGGTCAACTCTCTCCTTTTCTGTTTTCTCAGCTCCTCAAACACGTGGGCTTCTTCCCTTCCTAGAGACTCAGTACCTGCTGTTTCTTCTGCTTGAGTTATTCATTACCACCTTCCTCCACTGTGTTAGCCTGTGTAATGCCTATTGATTCCTCAAAAATTATCTCCTGCCTGGCTGGTGTGGCTCAGTGGTTGAGTGTCAACTCATGAGCCAGGAAGTTACGGTTTGATTCCTGCTAGGGTCCAGCCCCAGCGGTCCAGGGGTTCCCACTTCCCTCAGCCCATGAGCTTCCCAGATAAGATCGAGGGAGCATCATAAGGTCAAGCCTAAATATGCTAAAGAGGACTGTGCCCTCTAAGCTGGGACTTGTTTGTGACTTTGCCAACAGGTCAGTCCCAGGCTTAATCCTATATCGGCTCCCCACAGATTCCCAGTCAGGGTACATGCCCGGATTGTGGGCTCCATCCCCAGTAGGGGGTGTGCAGGAGGCAGCCAATCGATGCTTCTCTCTCATCATTGTTGTTTCTCTCTCTCCTTTTCCCTTCCCCTCTCTGAAATCAATAAAAACATATTTTAAAAATTATCTCCATGTTTTCCTCAAGGGAGTTTTCCTTGATCCTGACACCAGGCCAGGGCCCCCACTTCCTTTTATCTTCACTCCGCATGCCTTACTTCTCCTGTGGCATTACACCACTGTCGTTCAATCTTTAACTGTGTCATTAATTGTTTCACGCCTCTTTCCTTTCCATAGACCAAAAGCTCCGAGGTAGGAGGGACCATAGTTCTTTTGTTCACCGCTGTATCTTCAGCAGCTAGCACAATGCACTATCCACACCAAAAAGAGCCTTTTAAAGAGCTAATTCACAACGGTAGAAGGTAGATTCCTTATTGAACTCTCAGGTGAAGAGAAGAACCCGCAAGCATCAATCATTTAAAAGCTCTCTCCCTCCACGAGCCTCTTCCTTGCCAGGAAAGCCAGGCTGATGAGCCTGATATCATCTTGGCCTATTTTGGGAACTGCACAGAAGACTCCAGTGACAACCTCAATGGTGAATGTTACATTTTCATCTCTGCCCGAGTCGCTCCATCAGGGCAGATGGTTTTCAAAGAAGCTGAAGCAATTTGCCCCACGCTTCTTGCATTGTCCCATGGCTTTGCTGCTCCTTCTGACAAGAGGGAGGGTCCACTTGTCCTGCCCTTAACCCTGTGTTGGCCTTGTGATCTGCTTTGGCCAATGGCGTTGAGCAGAAAGTGATCTCTGTGAATTCTAGGCCTTCCCTGCAAGAGTTTGTATAGAGCCTTCTCCCTCTCTCGTAGAAAGCTTCCCAAGACGACCGTGTAAGGAAGCTGGGTTAGCCTAGTGGAGGGTGTGACCAAGTGGAGGGGAGGCAAGGTGACCCAGCTGACCGCCAGCACCAAGTTTCAGACATGTGAGCAGGACCCTTAGGGCCTTTCCACTCAGCCAGTCCTCCAGCTGAAACTAACCAGGTAAGGAAGCTCAGGAGAGATCAATAAAGGCATCCACAGACTTAGGAGAATAGTAAGTCTTTGCTGGGTGGCTTGTGACCCAGGAATAGCTGAGCGGAACGTCAATCCTCCTGATTTTCCAGAATAACCCCATTTTTCCCTTCTCTAAACAGTCATGCCCTCCCTCCTGACTCTCCTACTGTCACACTCAGTATGAATCATCAGGACACTTCAGAATGTCCTTATCTCCCACTGTAAATCCAAAGGAAAAAACAGACAAGAGAAAGGATTCCAGCTGAGTCTGGATGGAAGGGCATTGTTTGGAACCACATTCTTGGAGCGGTGGCCACACTCGCACACCTAGGATATGGGGCCCTTAAGGTGGAAGACAGAGGCACATCTCATATGCCCTTGGCTGCAGTTTCTGAACTCAAAATGCAACCCAGGATTTAGGTCGTATTCAACGCTCCCTCCTATGACACAGGTGTTTCTCCTAGAACGTCTCCTACATGTGCACGTTGGCCTACCAATCGCACCATAAATCATTGCTGCATTGTTTATCTGAAAAAAAAACATGGAAATAATCCAAGTGCCCACCAACAGGAAAATGGATAAATATCTTAAAAATGGAACCTCATACAGGTAAAATGAGTGAACAAGAGCGACATGTATTAACACAGCTAAGTCTCAAAACACATCATCGAGCAAAAACAGCAGGCTGTAGAGGTTACGTAAAGTCTGATATGATTAGTGTGAAAATTTGGAACATTCAAAACACTCTTTAGGACACACTCATATATAGTGAATATATAAATACATGCACGGGGATGGGAAATAACATATAGGAGGGAGGGAGGGTGAAGAGAAGGATTGGGAAGGGGTACACAGGAGTCTCATCTGTACTGAAATGATTAGAAATAAATGCAGGAAATTCAAAGATTGGCAAAGCTGGGTGGCAGATATTATTCTCTATATTTTTCTTGTGCTTCAATCATTCTGTGATTTAAAAAAATATAGAAGTCCCCCTTCCCTCCTCTCACCAGCCAGGCATATCTTTTCTTCAGCCCATTTTTTTTCTACATTATAAAGTCATACAACATGAAGAGGTCCATGGGATGCTTCCTTTTATTTTCTGACACTGGAGCTTTAAGTCAGAGAGTTTTTAAGGGAAAGGAAAGTTGCCCCCAGTGAGTGCTGTTTTCCCAATGTGGGCTCAAGAAATGATTACGGAGGCAGTGAATGATTTTGGCAGGACTTCCTGACTCAACTGGGCGTTGCCAGACCTGTGGGCAGGTCTCAGGGGTAACCTCACCATCGTCCCATTCACATGGCTGATTGAGTTCCTTAAGGCATGATGGCAGCCAGGTTCCAGGAAGAAGCATTCCAAGAGAGAAAGCCCTGTTGTGCAAGCGCTTCTCAAGCTGCAGCTTGCATCGGTCTTACTGATGCCTCTTGGCTGCAGCTAGTCACCTGGTTAAGCTCAGACTCATGATGGGAGGGGACCACGCAGGAGTTGGATACCTGAAAGGCGGGGAGGGGATGTAGTTTGATGAGGGCACCAAAGTTGCAATATACCACTCAGTTCAAACTTGCTCTGACCTCCTCAGGCCCGGACTGAAACAGTCATTTTACTTGCTATGACTGTTATACTGCATTGCCGTTTATATTTATGAACCGGAGCTCCTCTGAAGACAGGGACTCCTTGTAATTTCTCCCCATAACCCATTGCTGGCACAGAGCTTGTTTGCATCGTCTGTGATCGAATGAGAACAGCAGTTGTCATCACCTCCTTCATATCTGCCAAGTGCAAGGCCTGTCCCTACCTCAATTAGCTGTAGGCCGGTCAACAGCTGTCTGATGCCAAGTATACCAAGTCCCCGAGTCCCCTTAGAGCACAGAAGCTAGGTCCTCTACTGAGGTCCAGGCATACAGGAGGCCCCTAACATGTTAGTGGAATGAATGAATGAGTGAGCAAACTTCCTAGGCATAGCCACGGGATTTCCAAGGTTTTAAAGGGAAAGGAACGCCTAAACAATTAACTCTTATTTCCTGCAGGTAAGGCCCCCTTGCTTTGTTAAAAATGAAAGTCATCTAGTTTCCAAGGCATCCACTTCTTAAACAGACACTGTGACCGAGCTGAGCGGAAGTCACATGACTCCGCATTCCACAGAGGAAGCAGTCCCATCAGAGAGTTGTCCAGAGAGAGATTTTCCGAGTTCTCCTTCCTGATTGAGGACCCTGGGGAAGAAGTTCCTTTAGCTGAGCCCTCTTCCACTGGCCTGTCTGGTAGCTGGAGCAGAGGCAGAGGCTTGGACTGGTGGGGTGACGCGTATCCATCAGAGCCGCCCCACAATGTTTCCTGCTCCCCAGATTCCCCGGTTCTGAGCAGTGGGTCTGAATATAGACGCCCTCTTGTGCTATAAATAGCCAAGACACACCTTCTGTGGTAACACACTGGAGTGTGGAAACCTATTGTGAATTTAGCTCCTCCCCTATTGCAAAAGTCTGACCTCATAGAGAACAGAAGAAGTGAATCACCTCTGAACAAATACTCTGATTAGATCACTTGCTTTGCATTGAAGACTAAAAAAGGGAAGAGGAAAAACCTGGGTGTTATGCCCTCTGGACTGCCCTC
>NW_006293779.1:9611574-9617172 GCF_000327345.1 Myotis davidii | reverse complement strand
CGCTAACCCGCGCTCAGCTGTGAGAATAATTTATTCTTACCTGAGCCCACATTTCCCGAGGTTCCATCCGTTGGAATATTTCATCTTTCGGACCTCAGTATAAGCAACTCACATAAAAGAAGACCTTGAATAATGAAATTAAATAAAAAGGATTCTTGTTCTATAAAAGTTTTCCCCCACTTTTATTTTTTTATGTATTTTATTGATTTTTTACAGAGAGGAAGAGAGATGAATAGTTAGAAACATCGATGAGAGAGAAACATCGATCAGCTGCCTCCTGCACACCCCCTCCTAGGGATGTGCCTGCAACCCAGGTACATGCCCTTCACCAGAATCGAACCTGGGACCTGGGACCCTTCAGTCTGCAGGCCGACGCTCTATTCACTGAGCCAAACCAGTTAGGGCGTTTCCCCTCCACTTTATGAAAAAAATAACTCCTATTTTCTGCAGTCAAGCCCCCCTTGACTTGTTAAAAATGAAATTCATCTAGTCAGGGACCACACACACTGGTTCTGCGGGCCGAATGGCGCCTACAGGTGCCTTTTCTGGACAGCACAGTAGTTGGTTTCTAAATTCTGAAATTCTCTGGCTTACCTATGGCATGGTCTCTGGTTCCCCAGTTTCCACTGCTGCCTAATGTCGTACACACAGTTACATTACCTGCGGGATCCCTTGTACATTTCAGTTTCCAGTCTCTGAGCTCTCCCTCTCATCTTACAAATGGAGACACTGAGACCCAGCAAGGATGATTCGCGCAAGGCTGGACGGCTGGGAATTGCCAAGCCTAACACGCAGGTCTCCAGCCTCCCGCACGAAGCTCTCTCTGTCTCTCTCCTGCTTTACTGCATCGACACACCACTTTCCTGTGGTTCTGGCTAAATTAACAAATGCATGTGCCATTTCAGCATTTGCCACAGAACCAGCAAGCATTTGCTGGGCTGGATTTTGTAACGACAGCACTTACGCAATGACAAGTTCTTGCGACCTTCCTCTTTCCTTTCTGCCCGCCCCACCACCAGGCCAGACAAGCCTCACCCCGCTGTTGTCATCAGGCAAAGCTCCCGGCCTACATCTGCTGATGGCGACTTCTCCTTTCCCTCCGACGGCTCCACATAAAACCAGCACAGTGCATGTTTCAGATGGTGCAAATGGGCAGCTCTTTCTTCTGGAAAAATCCTGCTTGTTATTCAAGGCCCTGCTCAAGTGTGACCTCCTGTGTGAAGTCAGCTCCACCCTTCATTTATATATTAGTGATAGCATGTTCCATAGTGGGGTGTGTGTGTGTTCCCCCTTACATGCTGGTCCTAAGCCTTACTTATCTTTTTTTAAATTAAAAAAATCAATTACAGTTGACATTCAATATTATATTAGTTTCAGGTATGCAGCACAGTGGTTAGACGTTTATATAGAGTATGAGGTGACCCCGTAATAATAAGCCTGACTTATTTTTTATGTCTTCACCTCCCCTTCTCCACTCCCTCCCCTAAATCCATGTTTACTGAACTGAAGTGAGCAGATTCAGGTTGATAGGAAAGTTCCAGAAAACAATTGACAAGCCTCACTTTTCTATCAAACTTGGACAAGGGTTAGATTTTGATTCTCTTTTTTTGGAAAGGAAAATAAATGATTATACAACAAGGCCCGCTCAGCCTGTGTGACCCAAGAAAGCCTCTGTGTGCAGTGGTTCTCCACCGTGGCTGCACATTAGAATCACCTGGGGATCTTTTTAAAATCCTGATTTCTGGGCCTTATCCTCTGGAAATTCTGTTTCTTTGTTACTAATATTGCAAAATGATTACCACCTTAACTAACATCTCCATCACATCACATTATTACCATTTCTTTTTTTGTGGTGAGAACATTTAAGGTGATATTTGGTGATTGTAGTTAATAATATTGTATTACATACATGATACATGAAAGCAGATGATATTTGTGGTTAAAGTTGTTTTACAATCTTGTACATTATAATTATGGAACAATGAAGTCCATTGTTATCTAAACGATCGAATTCCCCTAGACTTTATCTCTTATAATCTCTTTTATAAGTTACTATTTAACTTAGGAATTAATTTTTTTAAAGTGTCTATGAAAAAAGTTATGTGTGTACAAGTATATATGTAAAGAATTTCTAAAGAATTTTTTAAAACACCCTTTTACAAAAAGATCTGAAAGTAATGTTAATAATACAGCTATAAATACATTCCACGAAAGATCACAAAATAAAAAGTCATGAAATTCATGCTTTTAGGTTAGATACGGTTTTCTAGAATCATATATAAGATTGCCACAAGGTGGCGCTAACATCTAATGAACATTCCAGTCTGGTCTTCTCTGGAAGGAGTTGGGGGTGGTTTTACAGACCTGTAGGAGACACTGGACAAAATGAAGACCAAATAAATGAAGCTGAAGATTGGAGATAGATTAACATCTTTCTTTTGTCTCAAGGATAATTTCCCTCTCTCACCGGTGTGGGAATCTGTCATACAATGAATCTATGTTAATAAAGTTAAATATTAAAATGATTTGTTCTCATAGACAACCAGTTTTACCCTTGCTTTTCAGTGGGAGTGTACTGGGAAGGGAGGAGACTAGCTGTCACCTAGTGAGTTTATCCTGTGAATGGAGCAGTCTTCGAAGTAGCCAGTCTCCACAGAGCTTGCATTGGACCAAAGTATCCTGGACCCAAAAAATGAAAACCATGAAAAGAAGTTGCTGCAGAACATGGATTCTTCTAATTGTTTACTTTGGCACATTTACCAACTGGATATTTTTAGAATTATTTTGATATTGAGATTCAAGCTTGAAACACTTCATATAATATATGTGAGAATCAGAAAATGAGTGAATTAAATCCTTCTTCCTGATTATTTAAAAAAATTTTTAATTGATTTCAGAGAGGAAGGGAGCAGGAGAGAGAGACAGAAACATCAATCAATGATGAGAAAGAATCATTGATTGGCCATCTTCTGCACACCCGCCACTGGGGATCAAGCCCAAAACTCCGGCATGTGCCCTAACCAGAACTCGAACCGTGACCTCCTGGTTCATAGGTTGATGCTCAATCACTGAGCCACACCGGCCGGGCTGATTCTTTGTATTTCAGTTAAAAAACAAAAACAAACATGTACTAGAAACTTTTGTTTGGTTTCTTAAAATATTTGAAGTTTAAGAACATGGCCAATATTTCCAGCATATGTTAAGACCAAAGAAAGTAGTATTAATAGTACAGCTATAAAAGGTTTTGACTAAAAAAAGAAACATGCAGATAAGAGTTTTCCACTAGGCCAACTGAAAAAGAAAAGACGGAAAAGAAAATCATGTCTCGACTGGAGCCCTAATGAAACTGAGGGTCTTTATGATTTTTTATTAAATTTTTCTTAAACCCTAGCTCTAGAAAGTATATCTCTTTCTATACTCTTCAGAGACCTAGCCTTGCCCCTGGATAGTCAGCAGTCCCTGAGGCAGGAGAAGACAGTAGCTGGACTTCATGGTCATAAGTCTGGACCTCTAGTTGCTAAAGACAACATCTTAAGTTATGTCTCAGCTCCAGAGCCCTTAGGTGGAAAGATTCCCTGGCTGTTTTCCCATGAAACCAGACAGAGAGATGCTGAATACATGATTTATTACTCTTACCTCATCTCTAACCAATCAGCTCCCAGCACGACCTTGAACCCCCTAACCCACAGGGTCTTATGATTTTGCCCTATATAATCTGTAACCTACATGCATTAGGGACCGGATTTCTTTCCCGCATTAGCTTCCCATTCTCCTGGGTGGTGCCATTCCTAATAAAATAGCCAGTCTTTCTTCACTGTAATTCTCAGTGTTTGACTCTGCTAACGCCAGGTGAACGAACGATTTCTGTTCCATGACACTAAACCAATGATCAAAATAGCTTATTATCTCCCAGTGGATCCCACTTCGGAAAAATTATTTATTTGCTGACGGTTCAGGTCCTTGGATCTGAAGAACAAAACAAGAAAGCTGGGCACTGTGTGGAGCTATTCCACTGGGAAGGAAGCACTTGGTTCTTTGGATGGGCTGTTCTCTAGGGTTCGCAGCATCCTGTCTTCATAGGCCTGGTTTTCTTCTATCTGTAGTATCCAGATAGAGACCTCGACCCCAGTTTATGAATCAGAGGTGAAAACAGCAGGGCTCAGTTAGGTGATTGGGTCAGATAGTAGTTAATGCAGAGTCTGGAGTTCGAGGTGGGAGACCCCCAGAAAGTTCCAATGGGTTCCAGCACACTTAGGTGAATTCTCCAGCCACTTACCGACTTGTGTATGCTGTCAGGCATTGTGCTAGGTCTCCAAGATGCTGAGATAGGACAGAATCCTGGCTCTCCAACAGCTGCCAGTCTTAGAGAGGGAGGCAGAAAGATGAAGCAATAATGTGATGTCCCTCCTGTGCTGAAAAACCAACAGGCATCCCTCTACAACGGATATAGCCCCACCTGCTCAGTGGGCGCTCTAGCCCCCACCATAGGCCCAACCTGAGTCCCAGCTTCCTCCAAGTGCAGCCACACTAAGCTGGTCCCAATCGCTGAAGTTTGTCCTCCACTTTCACACCTCCCTGCTTTTGTTCCTGCGGTTGCTCCTTCCTGGTAGGCTCACCCTGCTTCCCCTCCCCCTTCCTCCGGCTTCTATCCTTGGAAATCCCTTGACTCAGTCCTCTCCTGCAGGATTCCTGGGATGGATGAATTAAGTCTTAGTGTGCGACCTCGCACCCCTCCAGACACTAATTTGCTGGGTCCCCACCTTCAAGTTTCTTCCCCCGGCCTCTTCTTGCCCAGTGGGGTGTGGGTGGTTAAATTTTATTGTACTATCTACTTCTGACACCAGAATCCGAATTAATCATGCAAACCAGGGCCCAGGCTGTCTTTTTTTTTTTTTTTTTTCCTGTTTCGTAACTTTTTCCAAGTGGACATGAAGTTCTGTAACCAGCTTCACCCTTCCCTTTTCACTGTTCCTCCTTCCCCTAATTTCCATGGAGAGACCCAGGCTGGGAGCCGGTAAGGTGGTAGGTGGTAGGACTTGGAGGAGCCGCGAGGCTGTGAGCTGGTTCACACAGCTCACAGTAGTGTCTCCAACCACTGGGTCCAAACCTAGGGCTGCCCCGGGAAGGCACTGGGGAAACGGGGGTGGGGTGGCCGACTAGACCAGAGAGGGGCCGCTTTAAAAAAAAAACAAAAACACCTTGCTTGGAAACAAACGTGTGTGTGTGTGTGTGTGTGTGTGTGTGTGTGTGTGTGTTTATATAAAAACAAGCCCTCGTTAAAGGTGCCGCCCTCTTCCCCAACAGGTCCGACCACCCGCTGGGAGTTTGCAAAGAAAGAGGGGCATTTTGAGTGGGATGGAGGCGTCAACGCCCCGCAAAATGCCGCCTCACGGCACCGCTCGCCCAGAGCCCGTGGACTCCGGGCTCGGCCAATCAGAGCCGAGCTCCGCAGCGATGAGCTCAGTCGGCTCGCTTCCCATTGGGCGGCTATATTAAGAAAGTGGCCGAACTCTTTAAATAGCGGGCGCTAGGGCCGCAGCCAGCGTCTGCCACCGCAGTCTGGCCGGAGTCGAGTTCTCTCCCGCATTCGCGTTCTCG
>NW_006293779.1:9610718-9611267 GCF_000327345.1 Myotis davidii | reverse complement strand
CGCGGGGCCCCTCCTGCTGCCCGGCCCCGGCCCGCTCATGGCGGCCATCCGCAAGAAGCTGGTGGTGGTGGGCGATGGCGCGTGCGGCAAGACGTGCCTGCTGATCGTGTTCAGCAAGGACGAGTTCCCCGAGGTGTACGTGCCCACCGTCTTCGAGAACTATGTGGCCGACATCGAGGTGGACGGCAAGCAGGTGGAGCTGGCGCTGTGGGATACGGCGGGCCAGGAGGACTACGACCGCCTGCGGCCGCTCTCCTACCCGGACACCGACGTGATCCTCATGTGCTTCTCGGTGGACAGCCCCGATTCGCTGGAGAACATCCCCGAGAAGTGGGTGCCCGAGGTGAAGCACTTCTGCCCCAACGTGCCCATCATCCTGGTGGCCAACAAGAAAGACCTGCGCAGCGACGAGCACGTCCGCACGGAGCTGGCGCGCATGAAGCAGGAGCCCGTGCGCACGGATGACGGCCGCGCCATGGCCATGCGCATCCAAGCCTACGACTACCTCGAGTGCTCGGCCAAGACCAAGGAGGGCGTGCGCGAGGTCTT
>NW_006293779.1:9588193-9610659 GCF_000327345.1 Myotis davidii | reverse complement strand
CTCTTCAGAGTGTGTGGCTGTATGTTCGACCTCCCCCGCACCCTGCCTCTGGTCCCAGGAGAGGAGCTTGGCGCCCCGGTGCTGCCGCGCCCCATCAGATGTGCGCCCGTCACCAGCGAGCGCCTGCTATCTCTTGTCTGTAACATAGACCACGGGCACGGCGGGAGGGGAGGGTGGGGAGGGCGGGGTGTTATATAAATATAGATATAATTTTATTTTCGGAGGTAGGATGGTGTTATTTAATGGTGGTGGTGGGTGGAGTGACAGGGCGCTAGAACAGCTCTGGGTCAGGCGCCCATCCAAGCAAGAACAGGACTTGGTCATCTTTCCAACCCCTGGGGAAGATATTTGCAACTGACTTGGGGCTGAGAGGACACAGCTTCCAGATTGCCGTCTCCTGCACGCCAGCCTCCAGCGAACCCCTCGCCAGCCAGCCGTGGGCAGGAGGAGGGAGAGTGTGCTGCGGGTTGTTTTTGCCATAAGCGAACTTTGTGCCTGTCCTACAAGTGAAAATTGTTCAGTCCAAGAAACCGAGTTTTTGATTTATTTAAAGGCTTAAAACTTGTTTTCTTTCGAAAGGATTCTTTGCACAATTGTTTCATTGACACTTAATGCACTTGTCATTTGTATAAGACAGTAGCATTCTGACCACACTTGTACGCTGTAACCTCATCGACTTCTGATGTTTTAAAGAAAAATGATGATGACTTTTAAAATGAGAGTTGAAAAAGAAACCACTAATTTTTATTTTGTTTTCTTGAAAGAAAGTGGCAACACCGTTTTGCAATTTCATTTGTGCAGGTATGCGCACTGTTTTGAGAAAGGGCAGTAACAAGTATTGGGGCCTACTTAACCCCCGCCCCCCCTTTTCTTCACAAGGCAGTGTCTAAAGCTATGCGAAATTTTCTCTGATCTCTGTACAGAGAATGAACCTGCCCCAAGCCTTCTTCCTCCCCCTCCCTTCCCCCCCCCAGTGGTACTTCTACTAAATTGTTGTCTTGTTTTTTATTTTTAAGATAAACTGACAAATGACAAAGTGGTGAGCTTATGATGTTTACATAAAAGTTCTATAAGCTGTGTATACAGTTTTTTTATGTAAAATATTAAAAAATTATGATGATGACATTTATAAAATGGCTCCTGTGGTTAATGTTTTCCTTTTTATTGAATTTATTGGGTGACACTGGTAAACAAAAGTATACAGGTTTCAGATGCACAATTCTACAACACATTATCAGTATACTGTATTATATTTTTACCACCCCAGGCCAAGTCTTTTCCATCACCATTTATCCCTCCTCTACCCCTCCCCAGTCACCATACTGTTGTCTGTGTCCATGGGTTTTTTCTTTTTTTGCTCAATCCCTCCACCCAGCCCCCCAACACCCCCTTCTGTGGTTTAATAATGTGCAAAAACAACCCAGTGATTTTGGAGCAAGGGAAAAATTCTCCTAGCAAGGTCTTTCCTTCCCACCAACTCCATTCCCCTGATAGTATTTGTAGTAAGTGCGGATGAAATCCCTTTGGGATGTGTGGGGTTTGGGTGGCCATGGGAGACCAGGGTGCTCTTTTCCCAGAGGAAGATAAGTGACCCAGGCACTCAGTGTCAAAACTTTCCTTTTTTTACTGTACATTTCCTTTATGTTAAATTTTCATTTCATGCCCTTTTTGTTTTTAAAGTGTTTATAGATTAAACAATACAATAGACATGTACTGTGTAGAAGAAAGGCTAGAACAGGGAATCATTTGGGGGTCTGGGTCAGATTAATTCAATTTACATTATTTCTAGTGGGGAAAAATGATTTGGTTTTTGAACAGCCTTCCAGGACGAATTAAGTTCGAGAAACGAGGTTCCACTGTACCCCATGAAATTGCAGGTTGTTACTTTGGGGCTGGAGCTCCTGGGTAGAGCCCAAATCAAGAGCTGGCTTCTATCACTGAACTTTCATCTGCATGGGTGTCTATATGGGACCTAGAATGCTTTATTCCAAGTACTGAGATGGCCACTGTATGAACAGAGCACTGAGTTTGGGGCTGGGCGGGGGGCAGTTACTTAAAGTTGGAGCAGTCACAGTCTAAGATTTAATCCTGATGAGCTCTAATTTCAGACACTTAGCTGGCTGAAGGGGTCTCAGAGCCAGACAAGCAGACATACTCGGAGACCACATGAGGATCCTGTCCGGGCATGATGGCTCAGACCTGCCGACTCTCAGCAGCTTCGAGGGGAGGCAGTTTGATAGTGCCAGCCTCTCCCAACGCCCTAAGAAGTGTGGGTTTTGCTTTAGGAATCAGCACTTTCTGGGACCCTAGCACTTCGAGGCTCCCCTCCCCTTCCCTCCTACCCCCCACTCCCCACACCCTGGGCAGAGCCCCACAAGATCCATTTGGGAGTTTGCTTTAAAGCTTAAGGCTTCTGTTTCCCTGTCTTTCCCCAGACATTCAGAGCTTTTGTTGAGTGAGGCAAACCTGGTCGCTGGTGACCTTTCACCCACTTCAACACCCAGGGAACAGGGCCTCCTGTGCAGCCAGGCCCATTGGCCAACAGAGGGGAATTGTCTGGGCTTCCCCAGGCTCAGAGCAGGGACAGGGCCCCGCTCACCTTCCACCTCCCAGCTCACATTTTCTTTTCTTCGTTTTAAAGACAAAACTTCCCATTGAAAAACAAAATGTGACTTGCAGATTTTACAGCTAGCAAACGCTTTTGTACCAGGGAGTGCAGGACTCGGAGAACAGCTCAGGCTTGGGCTCACTGCCCAGGACTCAGCTCTGCAACCAGCAAAGAGCCTGGAGACCCAGCCCCCTAAGAGAGCCTTTTCTGGGTTTCCTGCCTGCTCGAAGGTGCCTGGTCCCTATAGTGCCTGGCTTTCTAAAATAGATTGGGAAGACAACCACTCAGATGACGCATGGCGGCCTGAGTTGTGCTTGTTTTAAAATGCATGGCATTTAATAATCCTGCCGGAACACGCTTTTCTTGCTGCATTAGGATCCAACTGGAAACTACAAAGACGAATTGCTGTAGGCTGGAAAATCAATTAGGACAAAGGGCTAAAACATCTGGTGTTACTCTTAGGATATGAAAAATCATTTTGCACATTTTAAAATAAATGTGCTGACTTCATTAAATTGCCCGTGGAACTGTTTCATGGAGGATAGTGGGGAGTTTTATTGATCCTGGGCATTTTAGAGCAAGGGGCATCAGCTTAGGTTCTCATTTAATCTTCATTTTAAACCAATCCGGATTGTAGTTCTGAGGTCTTTTTTACATGCGGGACAGTGTACTTACAATGGTGGCTTTCAACTTTAGCCATGCATCTGAATTACGCGGAGGGCTTACACACTTCCCACACAGTGTGTCTGGGATGAGGCCTGAACGTTTGAATTTCTGACACGGTCCTATGTCAGTGATGGCGAACCTATGACACGCGTGTCAGAGGTGACACGTGAACTCATTTTTTTTTGGTTGATTTTTCTTTGTTAAATGGCATTTAAATATATAAAATAAATATCAAAAATATAAGTCTGTTTTACTATGGTTGCAAATATCAAAACATTTCTATATGTGACACGGCACCAGAGTTAAGTTAGGGTTTTTCAAAATGCTGACACGCCGAGCTCAAAAGGTTCGCCATCACTGTCCTGTGTGACGCTGATGCTGCCGGTCTGGGGACCGACCACACTTGGAGAAACACTGGCTTAGACTAAGGTAGAGCCTTGTCAGAGGGGGGAGGTGGTTTAGTTGACAGTAGCTCGGATTTTGGGTGATGCGCCCTGCAGTCCGGACTTCCTTACCCCAGGGAGCACAGAGCTTTCACAGAGCTTCCCTGCCAGGACCAGCCACGCAGAACCCCTGTCTTCTCTCCACATTGTGCAAAGGGGGCCCCATGCCTTCTAGAGGTTTCTTTCTGCCACTCCTGAATGCAGACTGCAACAGCTCTCCGTACTTCAGCCAGCCCTGGCATCTGCTTCCTCAGCTCTGCTGCGAGGAGGGGTACAAAAGCAAAATAGCAGGGACAGGGCCCCACTCACCGTCCACCTCCCAGCTCACATCCCCCCACCCCCCTTCATTTTAAAGACAAAACTTCCCATTGAAAAACACAGTCCTTGCCCTGGCGGGCTGGGCTTTCCGGGAGTATGTTCACTAAGACCTGGAGTACAGCGCGCTCAAATGAAGGCATGAGGCCCAGGGCACATGAGGAGCAAGGGAAGCTGGGGAAGGCGTCATGGAGGAGGAGACATTTGAACTGAGTCTTAAAGCTCCTAGGAGTGGGTGATGTGCAGATGGAAGGTACAGCTTCTGTGTATATTACTTTCGGGGGGAGCGGGGGAGGCAGGGGGCTGGCCTCTGAGGACTAGAACTCACTTGGGTGAGAACTACCTTCTTCTTTTACCCTCAGCATACATTTCTCCTATCAAGAAAAACTATGTTACCCAGCCAAGTTAAACACAGCCTCTCCCCTGCCCTCCCTGGCCACACACTGGCCAGGAGAGAAGGTTGGTGATGATGGTTTCATTGTTTTCTCTGTGCCTGCCAGGTGGACACAAGGCCTCGCTTTGTGATAACTGTGTTCTTGGGAAATACGCAGCTTGGGCTCAGGAAAGCTGTGCCACCACAAAGGGGCCAGGGTCCATCTCTGGCTGGATGAGGAATCTGGGCACGCAGAATATCCCCCAACTCTCAGAGGCCCCCTTTCTAGCCTGAGAGGTAAGAGTCTAGAGGCCCCCGTTCATTCCTTCCTGTTCATTCTCTTAGTCAACAAATATTTATTGTTGTGCAAGGACTCTAATAAAGGACTCTGTGCCTACCATTATACCAGAACTTGGGACCCAGTGGACAAATAGGGAGGCCTGGTCCCTCCCCTCACAGAGCTTTCAGTCTAGTAGTGGGTCTAAACAAGTAATAAAAATGACGGTGATAATAGCTAATACGTATTGACTGTGCAACAGGCACTATTGTAAGCTCTTTATCATTTTAGTTAATCTCTGTTAATTATCTATTACTGCATAACAAATTATCCCCCAAATGAGTGGCTGAGAACAACATCTATTACCTCACGGTTTCTGCGTGCCAGGAATCCAGGCACAGCTTAACTGGGTCTTCTGGCTCCGGGTCTCTCTGAAAACTGTAACCAACATGTTGGCTGGGGCTGGATTTATCTCGAGGCTTGGACCTCAATAAGTAGCAGTGGAATGAATTCCTTAATTAAGGAAAAGGCAGAAATTTAGAGAGCGCCCACTTCTAAAAATACCCCAAGGAAGTGACACAGGTTGGGAATAGCTTCTGTGGGGAATGAGAAGAAGGTGTGTTAAGGTTGGGCCCCACAAAGATAGTCCAGCAATCTGGGGTACTGGGAAAGAATAAGCAGGTACATCACCCCGTTTGGACCTGATTTATGTGGAATGAGCAATGACAAGTAACCAACTGTTTTTATTGCAGAAGCTGAGTCCAGGGAAGTTGGGAAAGTGCTCCTGTAAGGCCAGACAGGGCCCTGATAACACCAACTGAGAGAAGGCCTTCTCGGACCCGCCCCTGGGAGGGATCACCACATGGTTGGCCCAAGGAGCTCCCTTCAGAAACGCTGCGGGTGATCCTGGGATGAGCAGGCAGCGGGAGCACGTTTCCAGGGCAGCAGGCCACCTCCGATGGACCACGTGCGTGGCTGGATGTGCTCAGCTGCTGTCACTGGCCGCTGAGCTGGAGTTCTGGAGGAAGCTGGGCAGTTTTGGATTCTGGGTTGGGAGCTTGGCTCGGTGGCCCATTTTTTTCATTTTAGAAATGATGACCTGGAAGTGCAATTCTAAGGGCTGTGGTAGCAGGCCTCAGGCTTTTATGACTCCCTGTGACCTCTGTCCTCTGGCTGTCATTGGAGCCATTTTTCTTCTCCCTTCAATCCTGAAAAGGCAAGAAACCAATGTTACCAGAAGCACTCGTCTCATCGCTTTGTTAATGATTGATTTCATATGATTCCAGAACTTGTTTGGCCTTCGCATTTGCTATTAAATGGTAGAAAGGTTATAAATGGGACTCTGACAGAGTAAAATATATTATTTATATGGGTGCTTAAAAATAAGTCGCTTGTAAAGTATACACTCTTCAGTGATGGCCTAATATGGGAAAGTGTGGTATCTGGTCACAAAACCAGGCTGACGCTGTACATGGGAAGATCCATCCATCCATCTGCCTTTCTCTAGGTTGAGCCATCTTGTGGCTAAAATTATTTCCAAGGAAGTCTCGTGTTGTAGGCCAAATGGAGACCTAGACTTCATGTACAAGATAATAGCAAAGTAAGTTAGCCAGCCTGGGCTCTCTGAAGGTGTGGGTAGCTGTGCCAGCGGAGAATTACACACTGTAGAGCTGGTCACTTGCCAAATCTGAGAGAACAAATAGAGATGAAATGCAGTGAAGGCATAAACAATTCAAAGGGAACAAGAGTGATAGCTGTGCTGAGAAAGCCATGAGTTTTCCCGCAGGCTGATGTGATCTGACTTCCTCCTATGTCATAGTGACCAATGGTGAGCCGTCTCAGCTGTTAACCAAGTGAATTCAGAAGCCCCAGCACCATGATGAGCAGGCCCTGGGACCAGCATCAGCTTGAACCATGGGCCCCCCCTGGGTGGGCATAACCCTATCATCCTCAGTTGGGTGACGGAAGAGATTGCAGCTCATGGAGTTTACTGGGGACCTCAAGAAATAGGGGGAGGAAGGTAGCATCGAGGGTGTGTTTCCTCCCCCCCCCCACCCCCCCATTATAGCATTTATCCCACTCTATTGTTCATCTCCTGGAACCGCACGCCAGGTAGTGTCTGGTGGGAAAATCAAGGGTTACAAGCAGGAGCCCCAGCTATGTCTACAACTATCTGTGCATTCTTGTGCCCATTACTTTTACCCTTCCCTGCCTTAGGTTCTTTATGTGTAGAGTGGAATTAGTTTTGAAGATTAAATAAGGTCAAACCAAGTACTTGGCACAAAATACAGCTCAAAGTCCTCAATAAATTGTGATTACCTTCCCTCTAGTGGATTCATCTCAGTACCTTTATCACAAAGTAGAAGTGGAGTAAATTTTGTTGAGTGAGTGTATAATAATAACAACTCTGTTGTTTATCAAGGACCTTTTCAACTGTAAGCTCCTCAGGGTATCACATCATACTCATTTCTGCAACCTCAGCATCTAATGCAGGGTTTGGCACATAGTAGGGGCTTGGTTACTAGTAAGCTACTGAAGAATAGCTCAGGCTCAGAGGCTCCTTGTAAACAGGAGAGCCTCAGGATAGCATGGGCTGACTTGGCACTCAGGGAAGAAGTGCCCATCACTTAAGTCCCAGATGTGGTGACAGCAATCAAGCCCCCTGAGGACTGAGGGGAAGGCTGCAGGGGTCTGGGGACCAGCAGGATTTCTTCCTAGGAGCGTGGTGCTCGCGAGTCCTCAGCAGGGGCTGGATGGGCTCTATATGAGTCTGCTGACCCAAGGACACGTAATGGGGAGCAAGGTGGCCAGGATGTAGAGCCAGGGAGAGCCTGCCCAGCCTCACCCCACCGACATGGCCACAGGTGGAAGGAGAGCCAGTTGCTTTTCCAGATGAAGGAATGCCAGGAAAAAATGCTGCCCACTTCTAAGTGATCAAGAAACATGTGCTAGAAAGATCCATCCTTTAGTCCTGTGTGTGCAAGACCCGGGACTCAGGCTGCATTTGTAACCCGAGAAAGCAAGTCCCTGCCTATTGTGCAGCTCAGCAAAACAAAGGGAAAACAAAGCAATGGGGAGACTTGATCATCTGTCACAGCTCCTCAGAGAGCAAGAGCCCAGTGCGCTAATTCTGCCGGAGTTTACCAAACTCACCGCAAGTGAGCTGGTAATCGCTTTAAGTCTGGCCAAACTGGTTCTCCTGGCACCAGGAGCGGGGCTTAATTAGACTGGAGGGGGGCAGGATCAGACTGGAGGGGGGCCCTTTGTTCAGGTTGGCTCCAATTAAAAAACATTTTTTTTTTTTACTTTCTCGTCAAATAAGAACAAAAAATTGTAGCATCAGGGGCGGCAGCATAGGGCAGGGGTGCAATATGGAAATTCTCCTTCAAGAGTAAACCCCTCTGTGTTCATCCTCCCCACATTTCAGCTTTTCCAGAAAGCTGAACCTGAACTTCAGTTCCTGGTAATGCTTGACTTTGACGGGATCTGGGGCTGTGTCCTGGGGAGGCCTGGCTGCTGACTGGAGACTTGGCTGTTCCCAGTTCGTTTTGGCAGTTTTCTCCATGTGACTTGGAAAGAGATGTCTAAATCCACTCAATTGTGCTAAGTTCCAGGTTCTGAGGAGTCTGGGCCAAACTTGGGGGTGGTCTGTGACCTGATGACCTCCAGGTCTGGGGAGGTGGTGCGCTGGTGGTCAGTGGAGGAAGGCAAGGCCAGCAATAATCACTGGTCTTACCTTGTCTGAAAGCAGAAAGTCTGATTTTTAGAGCTTGCGCTGAAAACGAGTCTGGGATGGATCCCTGCGTGGGCTTTTGACACATGCTCTTCAAACCACACCAAGTTTGCCAGGCTCCTCTTTGGTGACAAAACCAAGAGTTAAAATGCCAGTTGAGTTCAAGGAGGCAGGCTTGCACTGGACCTGAACTTGCTTCCTGGAGGGCAGCGGACTGACCACTGATGATCCAGGCATTAGTGAGGCTCAACTGGTGAGGGCCACCAGGAATGGGTTCAGGCCCCGAGGGCTCCTTCTCAAGGACAGACAGGCCAAGGACTTACTTGTGGGATTTGATCTGCCACCCATCAGGACCCCTGAGCCCTGGTAATTGGTACGGTTCCCCCTATCATCAGCAGCCCTGCACCCTGCCTGTGTGTGTGTGTGTGTGTGTGTGTGTGTGGGTGTGGCTGGGGGCTAGTGCTAGTGAGCAGGGCAAGGAGGCAATGCTAATGGGGTGGGAGCTGGAGGGTGGGCTCAGGATTCACAGCCAAGGGCATTTGAGAGCCCTTCCTCTGGATAAGCAGAGTCTTCCTCTTTTGGGGAGACCCTCTGCATCTTCTTATACACAGTCGTATGCCTTCAGGAGAGAACGCCCATCTGGGTCTAGCTCATCCTCTAGGGCATCCGCTGCTCTGAGCCCAGAGCCAGTGGCAGGAGGAAGCATGGAGGCATACCCTCTCCCACCAGCTGCCTAAAATGAAGGTCTTGTGCCCACGCCATGTCTCTCACCTCACCTGGCTTCACCAGCTTTGCATAGTGAAGCTGACTGGAGAGCATCAGGACCCAAAGGCTGCCCAGTCCATTCTACACATGTGGGCTGCATGCCTACTGTTCGCCAGGTCTGTGTGAGCAGGTGCTGGGGCAGGTAGCAGAGCACCCGGCTAAACTCCCATCCCTGGGTGCTCTCTGTGGACATGCTTCCTTCAACATCTGGGTATTTCAGGAAACAGGGTAAGGGCAGGGAAGTCATAACTGGAATCCTCCAGTATTTTTGTTTTTTGGAAATAAACATGTGCTTAAAGAGCAATAGTTTTTCAATTTGGTGTGGGTAGTGGACTTTGGGGCCTAGGCCGTGGGGGTAAATATCGCCTCCTATGAAAGCCTTTCCTTCACCTCTTAGGACAGGATGGGGTAACCCTCCGAGGTGCTCTCCAGCCCCTGCCCATCATATTCCAAAAGCCACCCACCAGCCCATGAGCCCCTGAGGTTCAGAACTGTGCCCAGCACACTGGCTGGGACATGGAAGGTGTGCATCGAGCGTCTGTTGAGTGAGTGAGGTGAGTGACCAAGTCTGTGTGGGGCTCCAAGGGCAGAACCAACAGGATACATTCAAGAGGCAGATTTATCTTGAAAGAAGGAAGAATATGATAGCAACCAGAACAGTTATCGCCTCCTATGAAAGCCTTTCCTTCACCTCTTAGGACAGGATGGGGTAACCCTCCGAGGTGCTCTCCAGCCCCTGCCCATCATATTCCAAAAGCCACCCACCAGCCCATGAGCCCCTGAGGTTCAGAACTGTGCCCAGCACACTGGCTGGGACATGGAAGGTGTGCATCGAGCGTCTGTTGAGTGAATGAGTTGAGTGACCAAGTCTGTGTGGGGCTCCAAGGGCAGAACCAACAGGATACATTCAAGAGACAGATTTTGGCTTGAAAGAAGGAAGAATATGATAGCAATCAGAACAGTCCCCAAAGATATGAGGCAAGGTCATGAGCTCACTGTCGTTGAACATATGCATGGCATAGCTGGTTAACCGCAGTAGAAAATACTGCAGAGGGAATTTAAGTTTCAGATGTTGGCGCTCGAGGCAAGACAGACCAGCTGAAGGTGTTCCCCTGCCGGAAAGGGAAGTACGGGACCCTGTCTTATAATTCTTCTCTCTTCTTTTTTTTTTTGTTATTTGCTTTTTGTTGTTGTAGTTTTTTGTTTTGTTTGTTTTGTTCTTGGAAGGCAGCTATGCTCACCACTATACCACCAATGCCTTTGTTTGTTTTGTTCTCGGACCTGTCTTATAATTATTTGTCTCCCAGGCACCTAGGGCTGGGTGGGCCTGGCACCGTTGAATGACAAACTCAGTGAGGACCTTCCATGTAAGAGAAAGAGCTCATGGATTTGCTCTGGAGGCAAAAGTAACACATGTGAAAAAAATCCAAGGAATCATCTCATATTGAACTGCATGACTTTCTGGGACAAAAGTTGATTCACGAGGGAGCGACCTCGGAGTCTGGTGGCCTGCAGGCCATCTCCGAAAGGTTAGGGGAAGGTCTGAAGCAAAAGGCTTCTTCCGCTGCTAGAATGGAGGCTCCAGGAGGGCGCGGCCCTTAGTCACCGCTGGGTGCCTGGCAGGAGGTAGGTGCTCAGTTCACACTTGTGGAGTGGAAGCACTTAGGCTGTTGAAGTTTATTTTTCTGAAGCAGAAAGAAACCGTGTTGATGATTACTTTATCCTCACACTCTCAAGGTGATCTGTAAAGGGAAGAAGGATTCACACAGAAGCAGACAATCCCCAGAGAGGGTCCAGACTCACGGGCATGAGGCCTGCGCAGCTGAACCGAGCCCAGCGCCCAGGAGGGCCCTGCGCGTAGTTTGATGCGATGCTATTGCCAATTCGAAATTCTTAAGTTTTGAACAGGGAGCGCACGCTTTCATTTTGCACTGCGTCCACAAGTTATGATTATGATTTATTCCTGAGAGGGTTTCGTTACACACAGAGAGGAAGGGAGTTCAGTCCTTGCTGGCCTTCGCCTTCCTCCTGGTCGCCAGGACGTTGCTCAGCTCTTCTTCTCTTCTTCTTGGGGAGGATGTGTGTCCCACCCTTTTATTGATGAACTTGAAGGCCTGCTTGTCTTTGAAAACCTTGAGCAACTCCATGGCATGCCACCCACAGGAGTCAAAGCCACCCACCTCTCTCCCATTACGTCCTGCATGGACTTGGTGTGCTTGGTGAGGCGCCATGGCCACGGGGTATCCCAGAGCCATGGCTGCTGCTCTCTCGTGGCTGCCGTGGCCCCCGCAAGCTATGTAGCCAGACCTGCCCACAGAGGGGACACTGTGAGTCTCCAGCATGGGCCTGCGGAAGCAAGGAAGAACCTTCTGCTCCAGACACCCACCTGGCAAACTGACTGGCCCTGTGGGCTCTGGGCAGTCATGCAGGTGGTGTCTCCTTTCTCTGGCCCGGCCTTGATCGGCAGCTGCTTCTGCGTGGCTTGGCTCCATCCATCTGAAGTGACCTCAGGGAGTGGCGGAGCAGCCATAGCCAGTGACCTCACACCTCTTGCTGCTGCCAGGGCGCTGTCACTGGCCTGGGGATGGCTCTTAAAAGTCTGACACTTTTATGGCACATTTCGTCAACAGTGGCCTCACCAGTATGCTTCTCACAGGAACTTCCCACCCTACCCTTTCAAGGAATTTGGGGCATTTCGCTGGCGTGGTTGGAGGACATTAAGTGCCACCCCCAGAGTACTCTTTGCTGATGTCAATCCCTTCCAGCTCTTCAGGGCTGAGTCTAAGGAATGTTCTAGCAAAGAATGAGTTTATGAACCACTGGAGCACCTTCTCAGGGTGGGGTGATTCTCTCCCTTCGGTTCAAGGACTCTGATCTTGATGGGCTGGGGCCTTCTGGAAGCACCCAAAGCCCTCTTCATTTCTCTCGGGGAGACCAGCAGTCGTCATGCCTCTAGGGTACCTGGGGGCAGGGTCTCACAGGGAAAGCGCTCTTCCTTCCCAAGGATCTGTGCCCGTGGTGTGTCTGGCAGGGTGGGCTGGCCACTGGAGGGTCTCACTCAGCCCCGAGGAAAGCCACCTTCCTCTGCTCCTGGGACACAGGACAGGTCGGGTAGCTGGGCTTTAGAGAGGGGACCCTGAAAGCCAGACCCACGACACCCAGCTCCAGCTGCTCTGGATGGAGCCTGGGACGGGCCAGCAGGGCTCCTGGTCTCCTGGGTAAGCTGCTCTGTGAGTCTCCAGGTCTATTCAGGGTGTCCCTGCTGCTTTTCTTTCCTGAGTGCTCCTGGCGGAGGTCAGGCCTCACTTGCAGGACAGGTGCGCATCAGACTTCGGAGGAGCCAAGAGTAGTTCCTAACCTTTGCCATTGCTTCCTGGAAAATGAAAAAATGGGAATTCAAGTTAATGAATAGAAAACAAAGATTGTGAAGGTAGATTTTTTTTTTTTTACTGTTTAAAAGGCTATGTCCAATAGGAGTGTGAGGACCTGTGCTGGGGGAGTGGAGGGGCAAGCTGGGAGAGGTCAATGGGGGAAGAGAGGGGCATATGTAATACTTTCAACAATAAAGATTTAAAAATAAATAAATAAAACACTTTACCACACACACAAAGAATTACGACTTTTTTTTTTCTGTGAGACACTATTGTTTTAAATTTTACACATTGTGAGCGTGTGAGGGAGACCAGACGTCATCCAAACCAATGCCCTCATTCTAACGATGGAAAACCGAGGTCTGTGAAGGCTGGGGCTGCCCAAGGTCACATAGCTCATGAGGAGCTGAAGTAAGAGCACAGGTCACCTCCCCTCACCCCCAGGACTCTGTTCTCTGTCAACAAAAAGTTCCTAAGATATTTTAGCTGTTCACTAAACATTCACGGATATGTTTTCAGTACGAGGGCAGTGTAACCTCAGGAAGTTCTCTGAGCATTTGTTCTTTCAGCGTTCATTCGTCATCAGCTCTTTATTGAGCAGCTGCTTTGTGCCAGGTCCTGTGCTCTCCCAGGAATACCAAGTAGAACCATGTACGGTCCGTGGCCTTAAAGGCACTTGCACTAGGAGTGCGCGCGTGTGTGTGTGTGTGTGTGTGTGTGTGCGCGCGCGTGCGCGTGTGTGAGCCCAACTAGAAGCCCCCCTGGTACAATCCTGAACAAGAGATCACTTGTCTGAGTTTCAACACCTCTAGTTAGGAAACCTGCTTTGAGAGCTCTTGTGCAGTGACTTTGAAATCAGAGTGGTTAGCAATCCCAGTGTCCCGTTAGTGGAGGTGTCTTTCTCTTCTTTATTTCAAGCCAGAGCTGGAGGCAGATTCAAGGGACCAGAGTAGGCTGTCTCAGTGGCTGGTAGAGGTGTCTATGCAAATGACCAGACATGACTGATGTGAAATCTCTCTCTCTCTCTCTCTCTCTCTCTCTCTTTCTCCCTCTCTCACAGCATGCAGAGCCAGTCTTAAGAGCACAGAATGTCAATTCTGGTTCATATGTTCCTTCTTTGTCAGATGAGAAAAGTCAGACTCAGATCAGTTGAACTACTTGCTTAATTAGTTAATAAGCTAATCCAGAGATCTAGTAGATTCTTTAAAGGATGTAAACTTTCGGTTTATTCAGGAACTGAACAACGGGAAGCAGCTTCCCTTAGAAATGAAGTTAATAAGCTAATCCAGAGAGCTAGTAGATTCCTTAAAGGATGTAAACTTTCAGTTTATTCAGGAACCAAACAATGGGAAGCAGCTTCCCTTAGAAATGGCTTCCTCTGAAATGTCACTGCGCCTCAAATGACATCTTGGGGAGGCATCAAGGCAGCTGTGGTCTCCTGAGGCTCCTTCATAGAATTTCAGGAAGTCACGGCTGTTACAGAGGATTCTCAGTGATTGAAGTCAAAATCAGATGGTCCCGATGCCAGTTGCTCCCCCTGACAAAGGCCTGAGACACCCCAGCTGGAGCCGGAGCAGGTGTTGGGTAAGTCTCCAGCCCAAGGGGTCCCCAGGAGCTTGCTGGGTGGCAGGAAGGGTCCAGGGCGTGTTCAAAGCCCAGGGCCCCACCATGAGATGTTTTGGGTTAAGCATGGGATTACAGTTCTCCCTTCAAAGGCCATGATAAAAGCTGCTTGGGATGCCCGGAGGGCAGGAGGCTTTGATGCTGCGGGAGGACAGGCCCCTCCCTCTCTCTATAAGTAACTCAGCCCATCCACGGACTCAGCACCAGGGCTCCTTGAGCCGGAGAGGCCTCCAAGCAGACTGAGCCCAACTTCCCACTGATGGGTTCTTTCCAGAATATTCTGAGCCTGCTTGCACTCCTCCAGGGAAAGACAGGATGTGGTGCCTTAGAGAGAGCGCCGTTTCCAGCCTTGGACAGGGCCTTCTCGTCGGGAACGGCTGCCTTCCTGTAACGTCCATCCGGGGGTCTCAGCCCTGCAGTCTGGGGCTCACCCTGCTCTCTGCTGCCCTGTGAGGTGTGAGTCTGATGTCGGCTTTGCTCCAGACCAGCCACAGGGCAGCCTGGGCCCTCCCTCCCCGGGTGGCTGGGAAGTCCTGGGCCTCCTCTGCACAGGGAGCTCCTGAAAGGTGAGATCCCGTCTGCTGGGAAGCCCAAAGCCCAAAACGCAGTTGCAGACGGAGCAAAGCAGAGCTCACCGGGCCGTTTCCCCCTGGCTCAGGGTCGGCTTAGCAACCTGGAGCGTGGAAGCCACTGCGTTTGGATTTCCCACCAACGGCCTTGTTTAGCCACCCAGGGCTGGGCTCTGCTCTGTTCCTCTCTGATTCCTCCCGTCTCAACACGAGTTCTAGCTGGAAGCAGACAATTTTCACGGTGTTTCAGAAATAGTCGAAGTCTGAGCCATGGTGCCTTCTGCTTCCCTTGGTTTTGGGAGCTCCACCTGGGGATCAGGGCACCAGGCTTATTCAGCAGTTTTCTGGGAATGAACCCATTTAGGGCTGCTGGTCGGTGAGCAGTGGGAGGAAGCGGAGATCCGTGGGCTGGGCGAGGGCCCCCAGCTCCATCTCATCGCAGGCTCCACCATTAACCGCTGGCTACTCGGCTTGAGTCTGCATAAGAGGCAGAGGTTGGGCTGTGTTGCATGGCAGCTGGGGGAGCTCCCAGGTTAGAGTGTGACCCTGACACCCCTCCCCCTCCAGGTGACCCCAGAGGACTGGGCAGTGTTTGCCTGGAGTGTTCCTTACGGAGCTCACCCAGACACATGGCCCTTCCCTTTCACCTACTCAGCAGCATTTATATTCAGCAGAGCAATCCTGAGGCAATGATTCTTTCATTGGCCGCCTAACTGGATGAGCCAAACCCCCAGGGGTTATTTGGACAAGAGGATAAATGATCTCAGGAATGCGACCCCTCCTCCTAAGTACAGGGGAAAAGAGGAAGCTTCTGGAGGTCTGTGGGGATTAAGGGGTGGGCACTGGGGGTGGGTGGATGACTGTAACGGGTCCTGTTTCTTATGCACCAATAGGGCACCCCCTTAAAACAGGAAGAACAAAGGGCGCTCACCTGCTCTGCAGCCACCCGGGGAAGCTGGGCAGGCTGTGTGCGCTAAGGAAAATGCTTACACTTCCCTTCAACACACAGTAATGATTGGGAATTAATGTTTGTGCTTGGGGGATGTGTGTGTGTGTGTGTGTGTGTGTGTGTGTGTGTGTGTGTGTGTTGAGCTGATCACTATGCATTTGATGACCTGAAAGAATGAGGAGGCTTTTTGCCCCATACACGGGTGGGGAGACCTAGACAAGGCCCAAGCCCAACGTCAATTAACCCGCTGACCAGGAGCCCACCTGGAATCACCCTGCCAGGCCAGCAATGGCCCTGGACTGGAGCTACACTGAATAATTCAGACTGGGGAGCCAGTGCCAAGGATTCCGGTGTCTCCCACATTACCTACTTGGCGAGGAAACTGGAAGGGGCAGGTCATCCTGGGGTCTGACTGCAGTGTCTGCTCAAGGGGACGGCCGGGGATTGCCCTCGAGCCGGGAAGGAGTCTCTTTCCCGCTCCCTTAGACTTGTTCTCAGGGAAAGTCAAGGGTCTGAGTATGAGCTCAGTTCAGCCTGGGGTCTGTGTGAAGAGGAAACGCCCATGAACGTGGCCTCTGCCTCAGACAGGGTGGGGACCCTTCCCCAATCTGGACACCCTTTTTAGTGGCAACTGCCCTGTCTCGATCCCAGTCCCCCAGCCCTAGGCTGCAGTCCTCATGCCTATTTCCCGAGGAGCAGAGACGCGGCTACTGTGCTCATGGGCCCTGCCAGCGATCCGGGTGTCTGCACACCGCGAGCAGGCCAGTCCGGGTCCGAGCAGAGCAAGTTCATGTGCAGCCTGGAGAGTCGGTTTCCAGGGCTCTGTGATGGTTCTGTTTCCCAACTTTTATCTCCAGCTCCAAGAACGGAAGCTGGTACAGCCGAGACCAGTGATGGCGAACCTATGACATACATGTCAGAGGTGACACACGAACTCATTTTTTTTGGTCGATTTTTCTTTGTTAAATGGCATTTAAATATATAAAATCAAAATCAAAAATTTAAGTCTTTGTTTTACTATGGTTGCAAGTATCAAAACATTTCTATATATGACACGGCACCAGAGTTAAGTTAGGACTTTTCAAAATGCTGACACGCCGAGCTCAAAAGGTTCGCCATCACTGGCCTAGACCCTCCACACATTTTTGCTGAATGGATGGATCAAATAATACATAATGAGCCAACTTCTCCACCTCAGTAAGCAGACACCACAGCCTTTCCTTGGTGACTTCTCAAATTGCAGGGTCCTGAAATAACCACCATTAGCAAACGTTGCGGGAGAACATTAATTATATCGCCATAGGGCACCCTAGTTATAACGTGGCCTTTTCGTTTTTGCTTAGGTTCTGTTTTATTTGCTGCTAAACAGAAATATGACCTAGGAAACATTTGTCTTGTTGATTTTATAGTTCTTTTCAGAGCTCTTTGTGTTCACACGTGACTCTGGCATCTGATCTTTGTGACGGTCTTGGGCGATAGGAAGGATGGCTAAACTTTGTTCACTTTGTTCAGCACGTTGAGGCTGACTGCGTTCCCAGATCCACGTCGCTGAGAAGGAGCTGACCTGAGGCCTGTGTACTGCCCTACGCTGGGGTGGCCGGGCCATCGGAGTGTGTAATTTTCCTTTTGTTCCACCAAATGAGAGGGGGCACTCAATCTGGTCCTTATGGAAATGCTGTTATAAGCCAGATGCAGGCCCCGAACGACTCTGCAATTACCAGGGAGAGGGTGTAATTTGGGGAGCTCAGCCTGGGTGGGCTTTATGCTGGAAAGCTCACTGTGATGAACTCTGCTATTATCAGACAAGATTCTGTGTGGGAACCAGAAGCGGCGGTTCTGACCCTGCCCTGGCTCAGAGTCAGGCTGCAGTCTGCGCCCCTGGGTCACTCCTGGATTCTGTGTCTGAGGCCACTCTCCCTGAGCTCCGTGTGAAGGCTGCCAAGGGAAACCCAGGCATGCTGGCCCCGTGGTGACCCCGGGCCCTGGGGCCTGGTGATGGCCACTCTCCCCTGGGGATCGGGGCTGAACCTGACATGGTGCTTCCACGGCCCGCCGTTGGTTCTGCTGGAGAATGCTCCTCTCCTGTGCCAGCCCTCAAGCACTGGGCCGCGACTCCACACAGGAACCCCACTTGCAGCCGTGGTGGGTGGCTATCTCGCCTCTGATTTTCACCAAAAGGCACTGACCTTTTCTGTCCCAGTTTCTGAATCTGTAAAATGGGTGTTTGAACAGCGGCTGTGGGATACTTCCAGAGGGTGCCATGGAGCTCTTGCTCTATGTGCCACTTTATCTGACTTATTCTTCAAAGCCACCCCCTGGGTAGACACTCCTACCCCCATTTCATGGATGGAGAAGTTTATACATGGCGAGATGCAGCCACCTGCAGGAAAGGAAAAGAGGCCCGCTCTGATGTGGGGAAGCCCCCCTCCACTCACAGCTCACCCAGCTTGTCTCCTATTGGACCTCAGCAACCTCGGGAAATGCCAGGCAATCTCAGGGGATGCCAACCTCACACAGGGGCACCTGAGACCAAGCAAGGCCACTTCATCATTTTGTCTTAGCACAGACAAAAACAATGTCATATGCCACCCACAAAATACACGCCCTACTCCCAGCCACAATGCGTGACTACAGCCGCCTTACCAAGTACAGCTTCATCTGGTCATAGCCCTCCTTGCAGAAGATTTATTGAGACGCCTGGTCATAGACTCGCCCCGCTTTCTAACAACATCCGGTCAAACAAACTCCAGATTCCTTACAGCCCCCTCAAGTCACCCCACCAAACCCAAACTCCATCATTGGTCCTTTGTAACACCCTCTTACCGAGACCCCCTAGGTGTGAGGGCTCCCTCGCTGCAATGAGTAATAAGCAGGTGTGAGCTTGGTGGCCTGGCTGGAGGGCATGGACCCTTGACCAGGGGCCCACAGTTGATGAAGGATGAACAGTGGGTTCAAACTGAGGAGTCAGGATTTTCTGATTCCGGAGCCTGTATATTATCACGTGGACCTCCTGTCTAGGAGAGCTGTGAGAACCAGTCATATCTGCACAGTCAAGTCCTCTGAGACCTCAAGGGAAGGACCATCAGAGCACATGGTGGCCTGGACCAGGGCATTTCACTCGGAACTTCCCAAGTGCTCAGAAAGCATCACCGCTAGCTAACGGCGTTCCACTTGTTGTTTGAAAGGGGAAACAGTGAACGCAGACACCCCTAATCTATGTGGTCACACCCCTTGGACAGGCCAGCAGCATGGGGACACCCACAGCCTGCAGAGTGACTGCCCACCCCCCACCCCCGACACACCCCATGGCCCAGCTTCTTGGTGCCTGGCACATGGAGGCTGCCATGTGCTCTGTTGGCAAGAACAGCTGAAAACCTTTCCCCAGTATTGTCCTTTGTTCCTGATGCTGTCCCTACAGCAGTGTCCTTGATCCCAGCAGGACATTGGCCCGAGATTTAAGGAAATGGCTAGCTGTTCTCAAGACCCCCCTGAAGCCCAGTGGTCCATGCACCTGATGGCTCTTGGCCTAGACTTTGGCATAGCTCCCACCTGGGAGCATCTGGCACCAATAGCAGGGAACTAACCTTGCCTCCGCAGCTGCTAAGATAATGACAATTATTGTGGTTGCTCGTTACTGGCACCATTCATAGTAATTGTACTGTATCAGGACCTTTTTCCTACTTCTCTGATCCTCATAAAAACCCTATCAGGTGGCTATTATTATTCCCTGTTTACAGATGGATAAACTGAGACTTGGGAAGTTTGATTCAAATCTGAGCTGACAGATTGCAAGCAGCAGAGCCAAGACTTGGGTCCAGATCTGTCACCTAGACTCTCTATTCCCCGCACCTTCCCTTTCTGGGCTCTGACTGTCTGGCTGTCCTACACACACCCGAGTGCCTGCACAGATCATGCAACATGGCAGTGGACACAGTGCAGTGCCCGCCTAGACCCCCATGGGGACAGAGGGCTTTTCTCCTAGTGGCTGGGACTGCTGCTGGCTGACGGCCTCTCTGGGAACTGCCCTTTGCTGAAGCCTTGCCCAAGGGGACAGCCCACATGCCACCTAGAAAACTTTTAGCTCGCTCTCCTTCGTCACAGCCTGCTTCTTGGGGACCCACCTGAGGCCAGGATATCTTGCGTGATTAGCCGGGGGGTTGTAGATTTACCCACTGGCTTTTGCAATGTCTGGAGGACAGTGGTGTCCCCAGCAGGAAGGACAAGCAGTCCCATGTCCTTGGCATCCATCAGCCTGGGCTCTAGGCTCTTACCTGCTTAAAAGAAGTTCTCTGCCACACAGGATTGCTGAATATATGTTAAGCAGGGAAGCCCACAATTAACCCTTTCTTTAAATAAATAAATAAATTCTCGCCCGGCCGCTGTGGCTCAGTCGTCCCATGCACCAGGAGGTCAATTCCCTGGTCAGGGCACATGCCCAGGTTTTGGGCTCGATCCCCGGTAGGGGGCGTGCAGGAGGCAGCCGATCCATGTTTCTCCCTCATCGATATTTCTCTCCCTCCCTCTCCCTTTCTCTTTCTGAAATCAATAAAAACACATTTAAAAAAAAGAGATTAACGGCAAAAAAAAAATTAAACAATAATTTCCAAATTAGAGGGCCTGACAGTCCAAGATTATTTTTAAGGTAAATGAAGAATATTTGCCTTTATACTTTAACCCTAAAGCACAATAAGTCATTCATAATGCCTTGACTAGAGTAAACAGCATGGTAGTGGAGATATTATTACCTGATTCTACAAATTGGCCATCTCTTTAGTTCTATATGCCAGCCTCTGTGGTGGGGGTTAGGGAGACAGAGGTGAATCAAACCGTTTCTGCATTTTGAGGAGCTTCCTATCTTGTAGGGGAGGTTGATATCAAAACAATCACAATAAAAAGTACAATGATAGCTTAGAGGTCCAGATTTTGGGTTAAAATTTTGGGAAAAAATAACTAGGCATTAATTTCCATACCAGTTCAATGAAAATTATGAATAGGCCAATACAAACTGTTAGAAACAGGAGTATGATTTCGGAGTTTGCTCATCTTTCCCACTAGGTCCAAGCAGGCCTTGGCTGTAACCGCATGGGGCTGGGGACACCCAGGAACTTTATGGGAAAGCCTGGAGCATGATTTGTGTGTGAGAGTGATTGATGACTTTGGCCCCTTCAGGCTTCCTGCCAGCATCTGAAGAGTTATTGTCGCCAAGGGCTGGGGACACCCAGGAACTTTATGGGAAAGCTTCTGGAGCATGATTTGTGTGTGAGAATGATTGATGACTTTGGCCCCTTCAGGCTGCCTGCCAGCATCTTAAGAGTTATTGTCGCCAAAACCGGTGTGGCTCAGTGGATGGAGCGTTGGCCTGCGGACTGAAAGGGCCCAGGTTCGATTCCGGTCAAGGGCATGTACCTGGGTTGCGGGCACATCCCCAGTAGGAGATGTGCAGGAGGCAGCTGGTCGATGTTTCGCTCTCATCGATGCTTCTGACTCTCTATCTCTCTCCCTTCCGCTCTGTGAAAAATCAATAAAATATATTTAAAAAAAAGAGTTATTGTCTTAAATATTAGTTGGTTGTGTTTCTTTCCTACTTAAAAATCTGTAATTCTCCCCTTCTACCCCCATTGCCTCCTGGATAAAGTTCACCCCCTCTTCTCCTACTATTCCCCATAAAACTTTCCTTTGTGGTCCAACTGGTCTACTCACTGAACCCCAAAGTCAGGGGACCTTGTAATCATCCGGGTCTCCTTGCCTTTGCTCATGCTAGTCCCTCTCCTGGAATGCCTTTTCCGCTTCTCTTGACTGGTCTAACTAGTGCACATCCTTCAGACCAGCCAAAACGTTTTTCTGAAAACGCCAACCTGAAGTGACCGCTGGCCTCTGACAGGTCTTGTATTATCTGTTTGCAGGACAACGAAGCCCCATGACCATGGTGACTCTTCCTCATGGCCTTGACCTACCATTTTATTTTATTTTACTTTTTAAAATAGGTTTTTACTGATTTTTAGAGAGAGAGAGAGAGAGAAAGAGAGAGAGCTGGAAACATCAGTGTGAGAGAAATATTGATTGGCTGCCTCCTGCACGCCCCCTACTGGGGACTGAGCCTGTAACCCCGGGCATACGCTCTGACTCCGTGAATTAAACCACAACCTCCTGGTTCACAGGTCAATGCTCAACCACCGAGCCACAGGGGTCGGGCTTGACCTGCCATTTTAATGTGTCCTGTCACTCAGCTTTCTGGGAAAACCTGTGTCCCCAAGAAGACCTTGAACTAACCTGGAGGGTTGGGCTGGGTGTCCTGAGAAGTGGCCTGTGGACCTTTTTTCTTTTTTGGGGGGCGGGGGGAAGGGGAGCCTCATTGCTTTCCTCCGTGATGTGAGTCATTGGGCCAACCTGGAAATGAGAGGGAGCTGTTCCCTTCATCTCTTTACGAAATTTCGGCACATTTGGCGCCTCGAATATTGAGCAGAATCAAGCCTGCTACTTGGGGGAAAGAGGCAGCATTTTTCACTGTTGAGAATACTTTGCTCCAAGTTCCTTTTCTTTTTAAGGAAAGCAGTACATCAAGGGGGAGGAAAGAGCCTCTGTGTGACTCCGCTTGTTTTTCTGGGAACAGTGAGCAGAAGCTGGCCTCGGTCCCAAAGAAGGAAAGAAAATGCTTTTCAAAATGCGAACGGCCTTGCAAACTCGAGATCCGTGTGTGGTATGTGTCCTGATGTGTGTGTGTCTCTCAATGTCTGGTCATACTGTTCGTGAACTCTATAAGTGGAAAACAGACCT
>NW_006293779.1:9586969-9588160 GCF_000327345.1 Myotis davidii | reverse complement strand
AGTACCACCTGCTTCTTCCTCTGTGTTCTCATGACACATTAAATACCAATTATATGTGGCCTTCCCAGTTACTTATGTGCCTTAGAGACCTTAGAATCCCACCATTTTTATTTTTAAAAATTTTTTTATTGATTTCAGAGAGGAAGGGAGAGGAAGAGAGAGATAGAAACATCAATGATGAGAAAGAATCATTGATTGGCTGCCTCCTGCACGTCCCCTACTGGGGATTGAGCCTGCAACCCGGGACCCTTCAGTCTGCAGGCATACGCTCTATCCACTGAGCCAACCAGCTAGGGCAGCTGGCTCATCTTTAAAAGGCAGACATGGAACCCACCAGAGTACAGCCTGGCTCCCAAGACCAAGGCTGTGCCCAAGGGGCAAATTAAACTGCTCCTTGGCTGTTGCAGCATCAGCAAAAGCAGAAACCACAGCGCTCCCTCCCAGCGCGGCCAGGAGGCCCCGGGCCCCAGCCACGGCTGAAAGGCTCCTGTCTGCCTGAGCACCTAGCCCAGACCGCAAACGTGTCCATTCTCTTCCGAGGCTGCTTTGGTCTCTCCTGCTAGGGCCCTGGCCTTCCTGAGATGGCAAAGAGGAAACCGGAGCGCCCATCAGTTCGCAGGGTGTCTGTCGGCACTTTCTCTGGAGAACCCTTAACCTTGGGGTGGGAGGAGACTTGGACTCACGGGGTTCAGGCTCAGCGAGCGGAGAGGGACCCTTGGGCCTGGCTCTTGACGGCACCCCCAGCCCCAGATGGCCAGGAAACTTGGCCTTCATGCAGGAGAGAGACCTGATGAGGCTCCCAAGGGCTTGCCCCAGGCAGAGGAACTCACTGATTCTGCTTCTGCCTCCCTCCCTCGCCCCCTCCGCCCGATCCACCCCATCCAGCCCATCCGGGATCAGAATGCACCCAGACTCTTGTCTGGGGGTTGTTAGCTAGCAACCCTCCAGCTGCCTGGGCTGGTGGAGACAGGGAACTTCCTCAGACAACCTGCTTTGGAGGAAACAGCCATTTCTGGGCCAGACGTGCAGTTTAGCTCCCGCTCTGTAATTAAGTGTGAAACAGCAATGAGCAGCTGGGCCCGTGGCTTCCCCGAGCACTCGGCTCTCTGCCCGTGTACTGCCCGGCCTGTGTCTGGCCACGTAGCGGCTCAGCTGACCTCACTCCCCTCCCTCCCCTCCCCTCCCGAGGGC
>NW_006293779.1:9577207-9578184 GCF_000327345.1 Myotis davidii | reverse complement strand
CACCTTTTTCTTTTTTGGGGGGCGGGGGGAAGGGGAGCCTCATTGCTTTCCTCCGTGATGTGAGTCATTGGGCCAACCTGGAAATGAGAGGGAGCTGTTCCCTTCATCTCTTTACGAAATTTCGGCACATTTGGCGCCTCGAATATTGAGCAGAATCAAGCCTGCTACTTGGGGGAAAGAGGCAGCATTTTTCACTGTTGAGAATACTTTGCTCCAAGTTCCTTTTCTTTTTAAGGAAAGCAGTACATCAAGGGGGAGGAAAGAGCCTCTGTGTGACTCCGCTTGTTTTTCTGGGAACAGTGAGCAGAAGCTGGCCTCGGTCCCAAAGAAGGAAAGAAAATGCTTTTCAAAATGCGAACGGCCTTGCAAACTCGAGATCCGTGTGTGGTATGTGTCCTGATGTGTGTGTGTCTCAATGTCTGGTCATACTGTTCGTGAACTTTCCATAAGTGGAAAACAGACCTGGAATGGTGCAACCAGAACTCCGCAAGGAGCCCAGGCCAGCCCTTCACGGTCCAGGGCAGGAAGTGGGCCTGCACGGAACAGGACTTCTGAGGGACACAGTGATCAGCGGGACCCTGGCTCATCTTTCTTTATTTATTTATTTTTATTTTTAAAAATTTTTTTATTGATTTCAGAGAGGAAGGGAGAGGAAGAGAGAGATAGAAACATCAATGATGAGAAAGAATCATTGATTGGCTGCCTCCTGCACGTCCCCTACTGGGGATTGAGCCTGCAACCCGGGACTGTGCCCTGACTGGGAATCGAACCGTGACCAATGAGCAATGCTGGCCAGGCTTCATTGATTTTTTTTTTTAGAGAAAGAATGGGAGGGGGAGAGACAGAGAGAGAGAAATATCAATGAGAGAGAGAGAGAGAGAGAGAGAGAGGGAGATTGACTGGTTGCCTCCTGCACACACAAGGCCCAGGGATTGAGCCTGCAACCTCAACAGGAAGCAAACTTGCAACCCTTCCTT